>NC_134573.1:126824352-127178102 GCF_050947875.1 Dermacentor variabilis | reverse complement strand
ACTTTATTCACTAAATGTTAGGCATTCTACAATGTGTTTATCATTATTGATGTTAATTTGTGAAGTGGTGCGCATTATTTGATTATGTGCAAATCTCTCTCAAAGTCCAAATGAAAAAGCGCCATACATGCCCATGAAAAGCACGGTGTGAATCAGAGAGCAAACTGCGATAGCCAATATTCTAGTCGACATTAAGAGAAAAAAATGGAGCTGGGCAGGCCATGTAATGCTTAGGGCAGATAACCGAAGTACCATTACAGTTAAGAATGGGTGCCAAGGGAAGGCAAGGGCAGTCGAGGACGGCAGAAAATTAGGTAGGGGGATGAAATTATAAAAATTTCAGGGGATTCGGCTAATGCAAGGCAAGGGTAATTACAGATCTCTGGGAGAGGCCTTCATCCTGCCGTGGACATAAAAGATAGGCTGAAGATGATGCTGGCACACCCATAACAAAAAGTGGTGCGATCGGGCCCGCAGTAAAAGAAAGAAAAGGTAGCATACTTTCTTGCTGACGGACCCCTTTATGTATTTTTTCTGCAAAAATTGCTTTCATGCTATGTTTAAACTAGAGTGGCACTATTTCACATGGAAAATAATGTTAAAACTTGTACATGTAACAAGCATATGGAGATCATGCCTGCTATAATGCTTGGCACAGGGTGTCTACCAACTGGGAAAATCTGGAAAACTGGGAATTCTCAGGGATCTTGAGTAGTCTGGAAATACTCAGGGAATTTGTGCTTCTATCGGGGGAAATTACCTAGCTGCAATTTTATTGGAAGAGAACGAAAGTCGCGTAATGCTGGCTCAAGTAACAGAAAGGAATCATAACGAGTCGCCTTTGACGGCATGTCGTCGGCTGGAGGAGTTGCCAGTGTACAGTCAATGGCCAATTTTCCAGATGGCCAATTTTTTAGGACATGCCCGATAATTCAGACGTCTTTGCGACACCACCTCATATTTTATAGAGTCTATGTATAAGAACTTCTAAAATTTCGGACACAAAAACCCTTCACCATCCGACTTTCCAGATGTTTTGCCGTGACCACAGGTCCGAAACGGCATTGATCAGAGCCACCACCACTTTCATTTTGGCTATCTTGCCATCTCAAACCGGTGCTCTCGCACGCAGATCCGTTGGTAGCCGCAGCCACCACCACGGCAACGCTAGGCCAAGCTGCTTCAACGTTTGCTATTATGCATCTTGCTGTTCAGTGCTGTGTGCCGCCGCTTTTTTTAAGGAGCTTGAGTTCGAAAAGCAAAGTGTTGGCTGACGCAGAGATGCAGGTGTCCCTCCATTCAAATCAAAATAAACTCTAAAGAAGTGAAGCGCAACACTGTGGAATTGTGCGTGGGTTGACAGTATGTCAGGACAGTTGAGGTTGACTTTCCATCTGCTCAGAGAGAATCTCACTCATGACAAAGTTCGGGCCTCATACCAATGAGCTTGCTATCAGTTGATATAAATAGCTCATATTCGAAAGTATTTGCTTCTGTAAGCATCTTTTTTTATTCATATTTGAAAATGTTCGACTTGATTTGCAATGGGCTTTACCTTTCTTTTTAAAATATTTTATTCGCGATGCATTTTACTAACGCCTCCCTTCTGTTTTTTTTTTCTTTCTTTTTTAAATAAAATAAACGCTACTCCTTACTATTCAAACTGGATGAAGTCTTTTTTTTTAGCATGTTTATTAGTGAGTGACATCATCAGGCAACATGGTGTCAGCCATTCTTGACAAAGTTCTGTCACTTAGGGAACATTGCAAAGGCACTCAGGGAAAACCTGGAAAACTCAGAGAATTTGGAAATGTCAACTTGGTAGACACCCTGTAGACAGTGTAGTTAAAAGCACTCTTCATTTAAAGGTGTAGTTTGTAAACAAACACAGTGTCACATATCCAAGTAACCTGAATTAACAACAGGACACTTTCACCAAGCTGCGCAACAGGAGACCATAGATGGCTTTGTGGATTGCACAGAAATTTAAATGGATATGTGATCATCCTGTTTTGTCAAGAGGGAGACATATCTTTTATTTAGAAAAATAATACATTCTACTGCAAAGAGTCTCTAGTCCCAATCAGCATGGTGAAACAGCTGAACAGTTTAAGACATCTGTGCTCTTTTAAACACCTGTGTGGGTATTACTTTGTTGTGGGCAGCATCTTGTTAACAAGTAATCATGTTTCATTTGATGACAGCACTATAACTAGGTGGCAGAGGTCACACAGTGATGCAAGGGCTTATTTCAATGCTTCTTTCTTACAGTTGCAGGGTTGTTTTAAAGGATTCATTGCACTAAATTAGCTTGTTTGGTTTCGTGTCCTAAAGCTAGGTTATGGAGAGTACTATAGTTTGTAGTTCACAAGGGTGGCTGTCTGGCCCTACCTGTTTGCAGTAGTTCAGTGGCTATGACATTGTGCTGCTGAGCTCGAGGTCGTGGGTTTGATTCCGGCTGCGCTGGCCACATTTCGATGAGACTAAAATTCAAAAACACTCATGTACTTAGGTTCAAGTGCATGTGGAAGAACCTAGATGGTCAAAATTAATCTGAAGTCTACTGCTGCAGCCTGCCTCATAATCAAATCATGGTTTTTGGCACTTAAAACTACAGAATCCATTCTTCTTCTTCTTCTTCTTTTGATGGGGGGGGGGGTCATATTGTTAGTCCATAAGGAGAAAATAAAGAGATACGAACTATACAGAGACAGAAAAGGGTTAAGTGTGTGTGCGTTTTCTTCTGCCTGTGTCTAGCTTGCACTTCTCTCTGAATTAGTTGCAATCAGCTGCGGCACTTCATCATTCACCAAAACTTCAGGCATGAGCACTTGGTGCTACAGCAAAGAATCATAGCTCGTACCCAGCAGCAGATTTGGATAACTCTTTATTGGATCACTTTTATCTGACTTACACTAGATAATCAGCCTAATAAATTTTGCTATTATCTACATTAGTATCACCATGACATTCACATACAAGTAAAATTTTGCTTGTAGCTTACAGTGCCTTAATCATTGGTCACTGTCATTCAAAGAAATGAACGAGAGGTTGTGATTCAAAGACTGACAAATGGCACATGGTATACCACTAAAATGAGTCGATTTTTCTCACACCAGCTGCCTGCCTTTGAGTTTTATACAAAATATCTGGGAATATAAATGTGAAAAGCATGCTTTTTTTTTAACTTTGAAATTAGCATCAATGGCAAAAAGAAGTAGAATGATGCGCATGCTTGGTTAACCTTGCAGTAGTGGGTACAGTGACCAGCATCTACTGAGGCTTTCGCTAGCTGTGGTTGTGTTCAAGGGCTCTTTGTATACTCCTGCCATAGGGTTCTGAATTTTCAGAGCAGCGAACACTCGGCAAGTTGGTAAGGATTCATGGTTTTAAAAGTTGGGTCTGGAAAACACGGACACAAATAGAGCGAAAATGTGTTTGTTTGACCTTTGCATTCGTCTTGAGTCCATATTTTCAACATCTGACTTTTGAAATTCTGCATTCTGCATAAAGATAGCAAGACTGTACCTAGATTGATTGCTTGACCTAAATGTCTTAGTGACGGTATGTGAAATTCCTTTAGATTTTCACAGTACCGCCACCTGCAGCCACAAACTTGTTGCCTTGTTAAATGTTCGTGTTACAGTGTACAATTTTCATTGTTTCTAAATGTAAAAAGATAGCCTCCGAGCATGTACTTGCCCAGTTTGCTTGCTAGTAGCTTATCTATGAACTGCCTGAATGCATGGTGGCCTGATTTACTCTATTGACATTTATTATCTGTGGATCTCCTGTGTTCAGATGTGAAGTGCTATATATTTTGTTATCTGTTACATTTGTGCCAATGAATAAACTGTATTGAAGGCATATGATTTCTTGTGTTGTTATTTTACTTTTTCTGCATTGTGCTCTTCAAAATGGTGGCAGTACAACAACAAAGTGCGTTTTTACTGCTTTAGAAAATTATTTCTGCGTCATGATTTTGTCACTAATCATGCTTCGAAATGCATGCAATTTGTGTTGGATGAAGCCTCAGAAGCAACACGCTGCTATGCTAATGCTGGCTGTTTTAAGAATGTTATGTGTCCTCACAATTTAGCTCACTCAATAATAAACATGCTGAATTATGTTTTGGCTTCCTTATGTCTGCACAGTATTTTGACACCATGATTTACATGTTTATAAATGTTCCTTTCCAAAGCACAAATTCACTGATGTCTCACTGGCATAGTCTTCCCGGTTGCCATTTGTTAGTTCTATCCATCGTAATGTCTTTATGTATACCTACAAGGACGCAAAGAGATTCAGCATGCAGCATGCGGTTAGCAAGTGGTTCAAATGCTACCATGAGTGTTGTAACAAAAGTTGTGGTTGTCATGTTGTGTATGTTTTCAAAATTCCTACTTTTCCTTACAAAACATAGGTCTGCAGAATATTTTATAGCAACCTTGCAAGGATCACCAACATTCTTGTAGCCTTAGCCCTCGTCTCCCCAGCTCATGATGGATTCTCTAGTAACCAAACGCAGCTCAACCTTCCGAGTTCATCACGTCCTGATAACAGAGTTCTATTATGAACGGACAGCTGTTTTCACTAAACTGCTACATCCGAAAGTAATGCGCAAAGACTTCGTGTTATCTTTCTAAAGTACTAAAGTATGTGAGTAGAGTTCCTAACACTCAGGTGAGTGGACCGCTCTAGCTCGTCAGGCATGTTTTGCCATGTACAGTAGTAGTGGCCAGGATATACATTTGCCTTTGTAATCTACAGGCTACCAAGCCACATCTACACTGTGTTGTACTTACTCATGATAATGCCTTGCAGCATACTCTGCACATCTTTTATCCCACAGGCTATTGACTCCAACTGGCCTCCTACACTAAGTGATCGCATAGTAGAGGTAAATTCTTGAAAGTGAACAACGCATCACAAAGGCTTTCTTTAGTACACCACAAATCTTTAAGTATTTAATGTCCATTACAATTTCAGAGCTGCTGAAACATTGGTAGTATGTGGTGCGACTCTGTGTTTCACTGCTGGCAACGAAGCCTTAGCTGTCCCACTGGTAGCCAGAATGTCTGTTTCACAAAACGTTTGCCATAAATCTACTCAACTATGACCAGCACCATGCTTCATAAACCACTGAGAGAGGTACACGCAGTTTTCTGCAACTACTTTTAGTCAACACTTTTTTTTCTTAAGAAATGGCAGTTCCACCTGGATACTCATTAAAGCAGGTATTTTCTTACTGCGAGGGGAATTTGCAATGTGTCTTCCTCTTTTTATCATTTATTCAGCGAAAATGAATAAGACCTTTGCAAGTCATGAGTGCGCTAACCAAAATTAATTTGATCTCACCACTGTAGCCGTAACTATGGTATAAGGCATGATCAACTGTACGATCCACTGCTAAGCGAGACACATTCTCCATTCGCCCCGTCTAGCCTCCACAAACGTAATTCCTTCCCTGCGTTCTCTCATACCGGACCTCAGGGGATCCTGTGACGCATACGTCATGGGCCCCACCTCCATTTATCTTTTTCTCCTCGCCCCCCCCCCCCCCCCCGGCACTGTGCACTTCTGCTGAAGGCATTGCGTGCGAGCTGTTGTGATTGTCTCGTTTCGCACAGCGCACAGTTTTGCATGGTGGGCACAAAAACATGCTGGGCACAAAGACACATGACTAGCGGTATAATTCAGTGCTATACGAATAGTGGGGCAGAACAAGCAGATCACAGAGCATGATCATGCGCTGGAACATGGTAGAAAATGGCATAGTTTCGGAACCTGTGCACGTGACTGCACAACCGTGGGAACAAGCAGATGAAGCGGATGGACATCTTTTGCTTCGGTGCGAAGTAAAACAAAAAACACGCCGACATTCCTTTTGTGTTTTATTATTTCCCTAAACTTCAATTCGTCAATTCAAGCAACAGATCACTCAAATAACAGATGTTGCCTTGAATAATTCTCAGTCGCATGTCACCACGAGCGACGTCGCTGCGGACATGAGTATGTAGGCGCAGGGACATGAGTATGTCACCGTCCAGCTTGGAGCGTGGTCGCTGCGAGGGAAAGGGAAAACGGCGTTCGGATTGAAATTTCAGACCTTTCCGCGGCGCGTAGCGATGTGATTCTTTGCAAATGCGATTGTTAACGCACATTGTATGCTCTGCGCTTGTCAGCTCAATATGGCCAGGCTTGGTGAGGGGCCCTTTAATGTCAGCTAGAATATCAGCTATCTCCAATCTGCACAGCTCTATTCCTAATCTGCACAGCTCTGTTCCTATCTCTTAACGTTATACCTAACATTTTTCACTCCATCACTCATTGTGCGGTCCTTGTTCTCAAGCTCCTTAACCTCCGAGGTTCTTCCTCATATGTTAGCACTGGTAGCAATGATTGTACACTTTTCTTTTCAATGACAGCGGTAAGCTTAGAGTCAGGATTTGGTAATGCCTTCCATATGCACTGTTCACTGATCATCTAACTGGATAGTCTATGCTTGGTGCCACTTAAAAGGCCAGCAACCAGCTGCACTACCCGCGCTTAAGAACTTCCCCCTCATCCTCATGCTTTCTTGTCATTGCCAGTGCATGATTGGCTTAGTGTAATCATGTGGCATTTCCATGTGACTGCATTGATCACTACTGCCACCTAAAGGTTCCAACTCTTTTTCACATAGCATGATTTATGCCAACACATGCATGAATAAGGACTTAGTGTATGGAATGCAGTTTCAAAACGAGTAACGAGTATTCATAATAAATATAGTATGGCACAAACGCTAGTCAGCGGCAACCTAAGAATACAATGGCATATGCACCGCTGTCTAACTCTAGGAAAATTTTGTATATGCACCAGCCAATTATGTTTACTCATTTTCCTGATGTCAAATGCTCTTGCGTGTTTAAGATAGCTTCACCGTACAGATCCGTCTTTGTGTCACTGGTTTCAGTATGAAACCCAAATGTTTTGACAAACTTTATGGGAGATCTTCATATGAATATTCAGCCAAATGTAATATTGTAGCTAGAAACAAGGAGCTTTAGTTTTCCACTTAGCCTAGCATGCATATTAGCAAAGCACGGGTACAGTAGTAGAGCAGCGGCTTCCAGGTTTATTTTATGCGGACGACATTGTTTTGCTAGCTAACAAGCAAGGTGATTTGCAAAGTCTGGCTAATATCTGTGGACAGGAAGGCAACAATGTAGGTTTGAAATTTAGTGTTCGAAGATCGGGTGTTATGGTATTCAATGAAAACAGTGAACAGACAGCCGTCAGCAAACTCTGGGTGGCGCAACACTTTCAGTGGTGAAGAGCAGGTGCACTGTGGTTTTGTAAATTGTGCTTGTATTAAATACTTAGGTTGGCCCCAGAGTATAGAAGCCATTTGTTTTTGCATGTGTATCAAAAGGTTTAGAACATTTGGGGGTATTGGCGGCACTCCATGTCGAAAAAAAAATTGGAGGATATGGGGATTGGGAAAGGTAGAAGGGCACTTCCTTCAAACTTATCTGCACTTAAAGAACTCCAATTAGCAAGGTGGCAGTGTCAGTAACGGAAGGTTCGTGCATCTGCAGATTGCTTTGTGAGATCGGTCTATTGTTATGATGGAGTACTTCATCACACCAACCCCAAAGCTTCCCATTTGACTCGTGTTTCACAATCCAGGCATGCACACTGATTGGCCTCAAGCTTTGGGATCTGCTGATTGTCAAATTGGCTGTGGGCCAAATGCTACAAACGATTGTGCTCGTATGCTTATACCACTTCAAGCACCGCAATCAAGAAACAAAATAAAGTTATAACAAAGGACAAAATAAAGGACGTGCTTTCTTGTAGGCGAGAGGCAGCAGTGATGAGAACAAACCGAAGCAAAAGTTTCAATATATTTCACTTACTGGTGGCGTATTAATTGGGTGCCCCCCACAGATTGGCTAACCAATAGATGCCATTTTCATTGTCTGTCTTTTCAGGAGGAGTCATGTGCAGAAAAGACATCTGAAATTGTGCAGAAAGCTGCAGAAAGCATTGACCGCATCAGGCAAGAATGCAAGGAAGAGATGCTGGAATACCACCATATCCTTGGTAAGAGAGATAGGCCATTGGCTGTGCCCTGGCAACATTCTTGTGTTTACAGGCTTGCTTTTATTAGGATACAGGCAAATGTTACAGCAGTTACAACAGAAAATGTATGTCTACTGTTTTGGGCTGCCTCGTAGAATTGAAGAAAAGGATGCATTTCCTGCTACCAGGAGCCCTTCACTTCCTGCTGCTGCCTTTTTGCTATTAGTTAAAAATTGGTCTGCAAGTCCTCAAAACGGAAAACTACGTAGCAAACTGAAATATACATTTTGCTGTGTACCAGCAGTTATCATTGCTTATATTTTCTTACAATGGCCCTGTAGCGGCGTGACTATCGCCTCTAAAACAGGCAAAGATAAGCTCACATGCAGAACACGCTATAGCACGCACAACCTGAGCGGCCGCAGTGTCAGGTGCTCCCGAGATCCTGCTACACTATGGCTGGCCGGCCTAAATAAACCATGGCTACGGCGCCTACGTCTTCATGCCGCCTCCCATAAATTGGTAACCCGGACGATCGAGCCCGGTCATGCCAGAGTCAGCGCACTGACTACCAAGGCCAGTGACGTAGCCTCACACAGCTTGGCAGACGTCCCATGGTTGTAGGGTGTCTGCGAATTCAGCATCGACATGCCGGACATCTGGTTCGTCCAGCTGGACAGCCACTTTATTCTCAACAAAGTTCCAGGCTTCGGCTGCATTCCAGGCTCCAGTTGTCATCCCCCGGTCCCGACGTCTACATGGACTTGCAGGCAGCCGTCTTTGCTCACTTTGTCACCTCGAGTGCTCAGTCAGAACAGCTCTCGCCATTTGAACCAACGTGACATTCCGCATCTTTTGTTGTCCCACATCACCTGCATCCACCCATGGGGCCGGCACGTGCTGACCCAGCACGTGCCGGCCCCAGCATCAAACCTCTACTCAGTTCGTGACCCTCCTCCCTACCTCAAAGGCAGTTGCAGGTCGACTATTGCCAAGGAATTCACTGGGCCAAATGCGAGCGCTTTCAGCTACTCTACGACCCGCCTCTCTCCTTCCTCGGACGTTCCCACAAGCTGTCCGCTTCTCATTCAGGGGCACCTCACTCATCACCGATGCAGAGGCTCTCCCACTGACTCCACTAGGTGTAAATTTCTCTCTCGCGGGCATGGTTCACCACAAGCACAACCTTGACAATGCCTGTAGTGACCACCACAACCCTGTTACTATTGGCATTAGAGATTTCGCCGCAACAAGCAGCAGCAGGCAAGCCTTCCGACGTTCTGTGCTCGCACCTACTGTAGTCTTACAGGAGCAGCTCTGCCATCTGGTTTCTTAAGCTTAAGCATCACTTCTATGTCTACATCGTGAGTGATCAACACTTGCGCTATCTCCACGCAAGTCCCGAGCTGCCAGACGGTCTACTTTTGGAGCTCTGACATCTACAGGCCCGGGCATCTACGAGAACCTGTGGCAGGTCGGGATTTCATACTACGGCACCACTGTGGCAGCGCGTTGCTGACAACCTACGCTGCCGGTGCTGCCTGGTACAGCTCTCTGGGATTGCGTGAAACGGGCACTACCACTGACGTCATCAACGCACAAGACAATGCGCCCTGTGTCCAGACTTGGTGTCCGTACGGCACCGTCTGCACATTTTACCAGGACTTCTTTACCTGGGCTTTACCTGAGCTTTTACACATATTTCAATCGCGCTTCATATTAGGAGGAGGGTCCTGAAACGGCATGACTACAGGGCTCTCCAGGGACCAAGCAGGCATAGAAAAAGATAGGCTCACGTTTAGGTAGGGCGAGAATAGAACACGCTAGTGTGCTCGACCTGAGCAGCCACGATGTCAGTCACTCCCGAAATCCCACTGCACCATGACTGGCCGACCTAAATAGACCATGGCCATGGCTTCTACCTCTTCACGCTGCCTCCCACAGCCCTTTTCCATATACAACATAAAATTGATAACACCGTGTGTGCTGTCGAAAGGGTGGAGATGGTCATAATAAGCACAGAAGATAATTGCATCAGATGTTATGATAATGAGAAGACAAATGATACGCTGAGCAGTAATTTGATTTATGTGCACGAGTAGATAAGATTAAAAGCTACACTGCACATGCTTGTTTTAATTTGTCCATGACTCTGTAGTATGGCTACTAATGACCATGTCCCAGTCATGCAATTGCTTATCTGCTCTTTGCTGGTTTTGGGGAGTAAAATATACAGGCGTGGGGCCTACTCGCCTGTGCAGTGCAATCCAATTACAGTGGTCTTTACAAAAACCAAAAAATTGTACCTTTATAACCAGTTATCACCATATCTGGATTGACATTGAAGCAAGCACCCAGGAGTAATCACGCAGTTGTGTAAGAGCAGCAGTTTTCTTTTTGCTGTCTTCGGCAATGTGCAGCATCAGAAGCGGGCACAATGAATACTCCGTTTTATATCTCAGGTGCAACACTGTGGGAGCTACAGCAGTAGCACTATCACTGAGATGCTACCCTATGGTTGCAAGTAGTTAAACCTCTGAAGTGTCTAATTTTTTATAAACGTTTATCCATAGAACACCATGGTATCAATGTAACAAAGAGTGTTTATAGCCAATTTCAGTATAATGAAATTTCACTCCCTTCACGAAGAAATACAGAGGCTATAAGTGGAAACTGCTGTGAGCACAGATGGTCAAATCGTTGAATAATATTGCAGCTGTTTGCAAACATGCCTCCCAAATCATGCGTCGCACGGCAGGAGTGGCTGCCGAAGCAGAGTAGCATCTTTGCCGGTAGTGGCGAATTCAGCCGGTCATGGCCTACAAAATCTCACTGCGCCTGGCACCCCATTTTGGAGGTCATAGCTGGCAAGTGCAGTCTCGATTCAGCGTATGGAACGTTTGTATGAACTGCTTTCTGTTGAGAGATGAAGTTAATTCTTTATTCCAGTGTTGCGGCAGTGCTTATAGGGAAGGGTATCTTGCAAACTCTACTTGCATTCAGCAGCTCACTAGAGCCACCACCACAAAAACATAAATTAAAAATGTGCTTTAGTAATAAAATAGCCATTTTAGTGAAGCAACCTCTTTTGAAGTCATTGATAACTTTGGTCTTCGTCTGCAGCATGAGGTCATTGTGCAGGCATTTCTGTGGCGCCATCAGCAAACCTACGGCTCACCGACATTGCCAGCACAAATATGGCACAGTGAGCCAGGACCACGGTAGAGGTAAACTAACCATGACACTAACAAAAGTCAGCAAAAGAGATATAGAGAACTAGCGACAAAGCTCCAAAAGGAAAGGCATGAACAGTGGTGTGTATTGCGATGTCGCTAGCATTGGCTGCTCAGTTTTGTTTTCAGCAGGTCTTTGTTTTTTTAGTTTTTAGTTCTATTTACCCAGAGTTGGAGAAAATTTGCTTCTGTTTAACAAGCCCCTCCCCCCCTTTTTTTTCCCTTCCCCTTCCCCTTAAGGGGGCCTGAACCACCCCTCAGGCTTGGTGAAATAACATAGTTAGCGGGTAGCATATGCTGCTGTGAACGTCTCGGCCAAGTTTTGCTGTTGCATGCAGTGGTGGAGCTGGCAAACAGATCACAAAGTCATCTTTTTCTCAAACGCTCTCTTTTCAACCGAAAACCCTGTCCTCACTCTCTTCTGGACACTTTGTTTCGTGACGCTTTATTTTATCATTCCCTTAGACGGCTGCTATGGGCCTATAGCTGACATCAAGCTGGAGACAGCTACATAGTGTAGATACTGTGGCCGCTGCGGGGTGCCACCACGAGTTCACTGGCTGAGCGCATTGCAGCTCACTGAGGACAACCACATTTGGCTTATGTTTACCGCGTCGTAGGCACCAAAGGCAGAAGTCTTGGCATCTACGTTAACATCCAAAATCAAATTTGAACTGCACGCCATGGTGACATTTAGAAGGCGGAGCATTGTGGGTATGCCCCACTTGCCGTAGTCTTAGCAGTGCAAGGCATTGAAGAAGGAACGGGAGCACAGTGGAGGCCGTGTTTGATTGGCAATAACTCCGCTTCTTCTGAATGTATGGAAGTACTTTTTGCGGCAATGTATTTCTGAAATAGCCTATTTTCACTTCAGATGCCTTTCTCCACTTCGATAAAAAGTGGTTCAGGGCCCCTTTAATGCAAAACCAACCAACCGTATAGCTATTTTTCCATTTAAGTGGCAATCCCATTTAATTACTGAGTTTCTGCTATATATGATAATGGAATATGGCTTTGGCTTTTGTGTGGTTTGTTGTTGGAATATATAGGTGGACATTGAACTGAGAAACAGTGCGCTGTCCAAAGCTAGAGTTGTGTGTGCTTGTTGCATCTTACAGGTTAAATAATCTGAGATTTGCAGCTGTCGCGAGAAGTGGCAAAGTGCGCCAAAAGGAGTTTCTTTTCTTTTGGCAGTTCTTTTATTTCACTTCTGGTTGCTTCCTGTGAGGATTTTGACATCTTTACTTTCATTTTTCAGCTCTGACCCTAAAGGAAATGAGAATATGCATAGATCTCGAACATAAGAAAACAAGAGCGTCGCTTATTGAGAAGCATGCGGTAGACATGGCTGCTGCTATATCGGAAACGAAACGAAAACAGTGGGTGAGAAAAACTCGATTTTTACATTGCTGATGTGTGTTATACGTTGCTCACAAGGTTTCTTCCTCTCTCAGCTTTCTTGGTCCTGTTTTTTAGGAATAAGATTCTCTCAGTTGTAGTCCTGCGGTTTCGCTTGCTCGTTCATTCTTATCAATAAAGCTGTGCAGTATTAACACAATCTATGATGCTCCAAGTACGACATGTCTAGGTAGGGCAAAGTTTCAACATTTGTTCTCTATATTTTTCAACATTCTTTGCATGCATATTCACAAAAACGTTTCAGTGTTGTACTGCAATGAATATACACCATGCATCTCTGCAGCATTGCCTGTTCAGTGTTCTTGGAAGCAGGGGATGCAAGTAAGAGGTGGCTATGCAGTGGCAAGATGTGTTGCACTGACAAACACCTTTTTTTTTTCTTGCTTGGCTTATGCACGCTCTACCTTTTGTACCACTACACACTTTTACTGTGACGGTACTTGAAAGTTTAAAACAGAGTTCGCAGTGACCGCCTATTTATTCATCTATTCTTTCTATTGGGCTGTCATCCTCATGCAGCATTCACTGTTGCCAGGCCCCCACAAATGCCCAGCTTCACTCTTAGCTTATAGTATGGAAGAACATATACAGTAATGAAGAAAAAAATTATTTGCCCACTACCATCATTGCCATTGCTATCGAACTCTTGTTCCTGCAGGCCGGTAAAGTTGGGAGCCAGGCACGGTAACCACTAAGCTACTACTGTGCAAATTCACGCATTGTAATTTGTGCGTGGTTTTGTGTGCCGGGATGACTCGGGGGAGTGATGGCATCTGTGCACGTATTTTGTAGGCCACAGCAGAACCATACCAGACAGACGCAATGTTATGCACATTGCAAAGAAATAAATTGTTCTCGTGCAGATGGCAGCGTTCTCTTTAGAATCTGCCGCTGTCACAGTAAATTAGTTAGCGCCAAGGAGAAGTCTGTCGATTTCTATTTTTCCATTGATGAAGTTCCCATTTGGGACATGGCAGATGTGGTCGTTCATTGCATTTGTGCAATGCAGAGCATTAAAAAGCTGACCTCATTCATGGATAGTCCTAATGCAGCAAAGGCCTGTAGACTTAGCCTACAGGCCTTTGCCACATCAGGACGTTGAAGTCAGATTTCTAATGCTTTGTATTATTATATTATTAGCACGATGAGCTGATGAATGTGTTAACAGTCATTGCAGTGCTGCTAGTCATTCATTTCAACTTCATGCAAGGTGACGTGAACAAAGGCATGAAAGGGGCTGGTAGCACCATCTGGTTTTAGCTGCACAAACCGCTGGTTGTAAAAAGCCTATATTTTTTTAGCATGTCTATGTTTATGTGCCATTTTGTATTTGTCCTTACCAGGTTCTGTGAATCTATTTTGAATGGCTAACTAACTTAGTAGTGTGATTCAGTAACGTTGGTCTAGATTTTATTGCAATTCTTTTTCTGATCCATTTTCTGCACTCTTGCTGCTAGCTTGGGCAGAACATGACACGGCATTTAGATTAGCATTGGCTATTGGCATTGCTGTTATTGATGTGCACGGGGCATCATCTACCATGTTGGCAGCTGGCATGATGGAGGGAAGAAAAGTTGACCAAAAAAACAGGATTTATTGCAAAATGTGGCCTGTGGTCTAGCACGTGCTAAGAAAGGGGCATTACAGATCAGGTGTCAGGATTGCGCAGCTGCCTTGCTTGTATCTATAGTGAACGTAGACAGTGGGTGTGACGACTGGGAAGGAAACTTGCTTAATACTTTCCTCACTAGTCCTGGTTGCTTTTTTTTTTTTTTTTTTTCAGTGTGCCAACTGCTGGAAAGAAGCAGCGTTGTACTGTTGTTGGAACACCTGCTACTGTGACTACCCGTGCCAGCAAGCTCACTGGCCAAAGCACATAGCAAGCTGCACCCAGGCAAATAATTCAAGCCAGCAAAATGCAGGAGTTATATTGAACAATGGCCCCACTATCACCGAGCTCTCTCTGTCTGCAGGCAAAGGAGCCACTTCCATGTTGGTGCCTACTGGTGGCTTCCCAGCCTCTACACATACTATGGGAGGCCTTCCATTTGATCCTGTTGAATAAAGAAGTTGGCTTTTTCTGTATGATCTGTTCTTGGCATTCATGTCTTCGAACTGTAGGTTAGCATACTCATAAGTTACCCCTTCCTCCCATGACTCATGCTCGCTGCAAACTCATTACACAGGTGCGAGATAGAGCGCCAGTGAGTGAAGAAAGGCGGGAGTGGAGGTGAGTATAAACGAGATTGAGTGTGAGCAGGAGTGGGTGCCAGTTAATGTTAGCACGAATGAGAGACAGTGACAGTGATTTTAAGTCAACATGAGTATACGAACTAGAGTTACAGCCGGCAAGTGGGAGTAGATGCGAGTATGTTTGTTAATGAGTGCCGGTTAGTGAGAGCACGCAAGAGAATGAGGGGGGCCAGGCACTGGGGGAAATTGTCAGCACGAGTGAGTGTTGCCGAGTATGAATGACCGCGAGTAGGAGCGTGAGTGAATACTGTTGAGTATGGCGGTCCACTTGTTCCCTTCCGTCCTTCCTTGTTTGCGCCAAGCGATCATATTTATTGTCTACTCAGCAGTATAAACTGACTAGCCCAGCAACATGTACTTCTGGAGTACTGTTGAGTGTGAGTATACGTGAGTGTGAATGAGTGAAGAAAGAAGGTTGGTAAAGTATTGGTGAGCGAGTATCCACTTATTTTGCCGACTTATGCTTCCAACACAGTATCAAATTATTCCTAGGCCTCAGGTGAATTGCTGTCGAGCATTACTAACAGAATTTAAGGTGGCCTGCCGAAAGCATTGTATATTGTGCCAAAGATGATTGCAGTGGGTGGCTGTGTTGGCGACATGCCTATGTGTATGAGCAAATGGACCTCCTTAACCATTTGTCCCTTGTTTTTCTTCCCTTTCACCTCGCACTTCATGCACTGCTTGACATTAGTTAGCTCAGTGCCAGTCTCTCAAATATCTATGACAGAACTGATTTCACCTCTATCATACATTCATTGTACTTTACTTTCTCAAAATATCTGAAGTTGTCCTGAAGAGTTTTATCAGCCAGGTATTCTATACCTGCATAAATGGGATGCAAAATTCAGCAATCCTTGATTTTTTTTTCTCTTGCATGTTACATTTAAGTAATTGAAAATGCCAGGCCTTCTTGCCCCATCGCATGATGGCGTGCAGGTAACATGGCAACACTGCTGTTGAATGGAAAGGTACCTTATCAAGCAGCTGTGGAAGCGAACATGACGTTGTATTATAATGAGAGGAGGCACAATGACGCTAAACATGGCATGGTTTTAAAAGAGCGTTGCAAGCCCCCCAAAATAGTGTATGTGAATTTCTAGTTTGCAGTTTCATTTATTGGCGATCACGCTTATTTCATTTGCATTTCACGTTTGCCACTTTACCACCGCGGTGGCTTAGTGGCGCTGCTGAGTTCGAGGTCGCGGGTTCGACCCTAGCCGCATCTGCTGCAATTTAGTCCTTATCGCGAATTCGGCAAATCCTACTAGGGCGCCCCAGTAAGTGATATTCCTAGGTGAAGTTTTTTTTTTTTTTTTTTTAATCAAGGGAGTTTAACCAGTGGTCACAGTAATATAAAACTTTATGGCAACGATGATTGGATGAAATAGCACAGATTTAGGTGCACGCTAATCAGGTGGTCAGAATTATATTGAAGAATTCAATCATTCTTAAACGTTTGTTCGCTATTATTTGCCACAACGGCGAAAACCAGCGGAGGAAACCAGAAGTGTTGGCAACAAAGTACTGTAAACAGGTGATTGCCGTTGTCAGTCCGCGCTGATGTGACGCAATTTTCTTGTAGCAAGATGCCGAGATGGTGAGCGCCCATTTGCGGTTTTTAACTCTATGCGCAATCTCATAACTGACGAAGTTAACACTGTTCATCGTCGCCATGTTGCGGGTAGTTTATACACACCTGTCATTTCTTACATTGCTTGGGTTTGTGTTGTGCCGATATCATTTAGGCTTATAGCTGTCAGGACCAAAACTATTATTACTCTTATATTTATACGAAGTGTTGTTTAGGTCCGAAAGGAAGTTAGTGATTTTGGTTGTTGGAATTGTGACAGGCAACTTTGATGAGACGTTGTTACGGAAACTGCTTTGAATGTCGTCGCATGAGCACGCTCCTGCCGCGCTGAATGTTTTCATGCTCCGTGTTCCGTGTTTCCGCAGATCATTGCAGTCACCTATCAATCGTTGTAAGTCACCGACAAATACGGGAACCTGTTTAACGTCCTAACGTGTCGTGAACCATATCTATGGCCTAAGTTATATGGATTTCGTGTATAGTTAGAATTTGAAATTCGTTTTCAAATATTTGCAGCCTTTTTGCTCGAAATTGGGCTATTGCCTATTGTTGCCGGATGCTGTGCAATCCGACGCCTGCGTTTGATGTGGTTGATTGTGTTCTAACAATGACGATCTTGCTGATGGAGCTGCCCATTAAGGAAGTCGTCGTTTTTGTTCCTGGATCCCTAAGTACAACAGAAGTTCATTCACGACGAAACAATAAAGCCGGCTGTGAACTATGGTCTGTTAGCTAATGGTACATGTTGACAAGTTCAGTGGCGCCAAAATCGCGCTTGTACCTTTGGTTTGATTTGCTCCTTCATTTGGTTCACGTGTTTTTTTCTGGCTCGTCATTCGCGCCTCATTTGCTTTCCGCTCCTTGAACGAGGCGTACGCATACTTTTCCGTCTGTACAAATTGTACAGGAGGGTTACCCTCAACGTCGTCACCCTGTAGAGGTATTCGTGACGCCGGTATGTTTAGGTTCACGGTGTCGAGGAACTTCAGCGCATGCGGCTTGACAGTGAAGGTCATAACTAGTGAACAGCAGGTATCGAAAAGATCTGGTTAGGCGAGGCACGATTTAATTTGAACAGTCATGCTTTGATTGGCATAACAAGGGTCATCACTGTCATTTCTGTGAGCGAAAAGAAATGGCACCGAATGTAACCGTACAGCCACAAGAGTGACGATCTCAGTAAAGTTCGGAACAGTGCTTCACAGTTGTCAGATTTGCCAAAACCATTCTGCTTTCCTTCATGTGGCAGGCTCTTCATTTTGCTATTTCGGTTTGGTTCCTAACCCTTTAGAATTGAGAAGTTGACTTCTGCATCATTTTCGTTGTCAGGATTTTTTCTAGTGTAGTTGTTGCACACAAAATGTAGCACCTAACCTTTAAAATGTGCCGCACAACACAGCACACCTACACCGGCAGTGGGACTGCAAGCATGATGTAGGTGTCTGCAGCAATGCTTGTTCACTTAGGAGTGCTGGCCCTGTCTGTTTTCAAACCAGTGTTATAAATGCAAAAAACTATGACTGTCTTATTACCAGTTTCAATAATGGTCACTTCACACAATAAATAAAGGAATGACAGGATGGAATTGTATCAATATCTAATGAAAACAGTTTGCAATAATTTGTTTTGAGATACATGTAATTTTTATATAAGACTATGCTGTTGTGCTGACCCATTCTGAACAAATATGCAGCAAGCTTGCTAAATTTCCATCATAGTGTGGAAACGGGTGCTGTGCTGCCTGATGGCTGTGTGTGCATCTTATGTCATGCAGACACTGTGCTAGATCCACACTACGGGTATGGCGATGTGTTCAGTGCCGCCAGTGCACCAGGACCTCTACAATGACATGAGAGCTCAGTTTCCGGAACTACCAGATGCTGTGATTCAGTCTTATGTACAGCTTGTAAGTAGCCTTTCCTCTGAGCCTTTGTATTATTGTCAGTGGTTTCTTGTAATTAATAATTCTCACAACAAAAGCATATGTGAAGAAAGAAGTTATGTGTTTATCAGCAACACTTTCTTGGTCACTCATTGCAAAAGGAAATAGAATAGCAAAATGAACATTCAGTAAAGCGAGAAGCTCTACAGCATACCTGCCAACTCTCCCGATTTGTCTGGAAGGCTCCCAAATTCTGACCACTACTCTAATTTGTTAGGACACAATCATAAATCTCCCAAAATACTGCCTCAGTCCTACCATGGGGAAAATAATTGCAGCAGAACTCATCCCTAGATGACATTGCTCCAATGCTCATCATGAGATGAGCATTAGATGAGCAACCATTAAACCCATAAGCAACATGAATGTCATCCGTTACCTTGTCTGGTTTTTCCCTGATTGTGCAGCACTTTCTGTACAAAATTGGCAGCTGGAAACAAGAGGGAGAGAGCAGAGGCAACAGCCAAACAGGAATGAAATGAGAAAATTAATGAATTTAACTGTTTGTGAAAATATTTGTAGATCAACATCTTATTATTTAAGAAAGAAGTAGAGAAAACAGCACATTAAGCAGAGAATAAATCCGTGTATGTTGAATGATGCTTCTACAGTTATCAGTCGAGCCACTTGACGTAGCCACTTCTCTGCTGTGCTTATGTGGGTGTTTTTGTAACCTTCGACGACTGGCACGGTGCGTCTAGAACCGCAGCGTCCTGCGCTCTACGCAGTTGTACGCCTCGTTGCACAACTTTCCAAATAACAATGCAAGTCTATTTCGGCACTTAACTTGGTAGAGCAATAAACGAGGGATCCAAAACAATTGTGATTGTTCCGCAAATGTATATTTCTCTTTAATTCTTCCAGAGCTAATTCAAAAAACGCTGCTAGAAATCTTTATTTTACACTTTCGCTTGCTTACTTGTTCTTGGCAGTGTTCTTCCTGCGCGAGTCGATTTGATGTGGTTCCTTGCTGCCAAGTAAAGGAGACTGTATCTCACAGGCATACCTATGAAATACAGCCTATTTCGTTTCTCTTTTGTGGGTTTAGGCATCTCTATGGCGAATGGTGGGCATTATTCACATTATTTGTACTAGTAAAGGTAACCCCCTGGGTACCCTTACCTGGTACCCAATGGGCAGAGTAATGCAGTTATATAGCGTTCTAGAGCAGTTCTGTACTTGAGTAGCTTCAGCACTAATGCCTGCCAAGTATGAAACAGAAATAAAGCTTCCTCAAACCTAACAATATAGACCAATAGTGACGAAATACCTTTTAAAGTCAGTGTTTATTGCCAACTGGCCTGTTACGAACCTGAAAAACTACTTGTTCAGATGGCACATGTGCATCCCCACATCAGTACCGCCATGTATGTGGACAGAAAGTCCATTTCTCCACTTTGCTCAGACAAAAGTGGCATTTGATTTCCTAAACACGCAGACGCAGGTTTAACATCACATGGCGGTTGCTCGCGTTTACTTTCATTCTGGATTGCCGATTCATCTGGTGGCATTTGAAATGTACTGCGCACTTTTTTTTTTTCTTCGATGATGACACAGTAACACATTTCCAGGGTTCATACACCTCCTTGAAATTCTTGAAAACTCTTGAGCTTGGAAGAAAAAAAAACATTAAACGGCCCTTGGCACTCCTTGAAAATAATGTGATCCTTGAATTCCTTGAAAATTGTGGTTGGGGGAAACTATTGAACATACAAAGTAACAAACTCCGCATGGGGGCTATACCATGTACGCTCTCTATTGAGAAATGAGATTATTTTCTTTTGAGAGGGGCTAAACGATTTCAATGTGGCATGTCCACAACCATCAATGACAGAGTTTAAATCACCATTGCCGTTGTAGAGCTAGACAAAGCAAGATCAAGTACCACTTTGCATTTTTGCTTGTTGGTTCACACCACAGCCATCATGGCTCCATTTTCATGCCTCAGGCTCTATAAGTGCCTGGTCGAAAGTAAGTTTCAGCCATTTGGCATTAACACAAGTGTGTGGTTGAAGTCAGACACCATTAACCATTATGCCAGAAGGCGATTGACATCATTCTAATGGGAAAGTCAACTTTATAAAGCGACTTAAGCAACTTATGAGTTCAAAGCGTGTGTCCAACTCAGTAGGCTGCTTAGCTGCTAAGAAATTGCAGCTAGGGATATGTCACTATTTTTCAGTGTATGTGTATAAATAAGGTTTTATTTTTTCCTCCATCCTTGAATTTTGGCCTTTGGAATTGTTAAAGAGAAGGAAAACTCAAACCAAAATTTGTTTTCAATACCCGACGTTTTGGAGCCCAACCGGCTCCTTCTTCAGGGACGAGATGGTGAGGCGTAGCAGTGCTTATATGAGTTTTCATTGTCCCCAACCAGGCACATATCTACTGAACGTTTACGTTTAATCCTTGAATTGACCTTGAATTTTGGGTTAAGTTTTCTGTATGAACCCTGCATCCCACATAAAATATTGGTCTTCATGAAAACCAGTGGCATAAAAATTGATTACATGCTTTGCATGTAGTATCACCTGTGTGTAGGTTCATGTTACATCAGCGAAATTTAACTTATCATATCACATTTAATTTTGGGAAGGTTGAAAGTTGTCCGTAGAAGTGGACACTGGGTCTGAGGGGGATAGAATAGGCAAAGAGTTGATTTGGTTTATTTGTATGCTGGTCCGATGTGGCTTTCAGTATCCCCGCAACAGAGCAGAGTGTGTAGAGCACCTTACACGAGCCAGCCAGGACCAGCTTTACAGCCAGTTTGACCCGGAAGAGGTCTCGATAAATCGGGAGGGAGCTCGCCTGCCAACCTCCCGGCTGTTCGAGCCCCTTGAGCCTCCCTTCCCAGTGGACCAGGACCTGCCACCACCGTACCCTGGCATGTTGACACCTGTCACACCCGTCACGCCGACCACACCGCACTCGCCATCCAGGCCACAGCATCACCGTTTGCCTCAGGCAACCCACCAACCACCACCCTACTTTCCTACTGCTCGACCAGACCAGCCTTCGGTACGCACGGACTACAGGCCCCAGGTATGTCCTTGTGATTTACTATGTGCTAGCCGCTGCATTAGCTTAGTACCTATAGTGTTGCATTGCTGAGCTAGAGGTCGCGGGTCTAATCTTGGTTGCAGCAGCTGCATTTCAGTGGAGGTGAAATGTAAAAACGCACATGTACTTAGATTTAGGTGCATTGTCAGGATTGGGGGCTCAGTCCCATCGCTTGTAACCCATTGTCAAGGTTGGAGTCCGGCATGAATTAGAAGGTAGCTGGCCCATGCCGTCGTCCAACTTATCCACGCTGAGGACGTTGATGAAGGGAAGGACTGCTTCTCATCGAGAACGAAGAATATGGGTTTATTTACAGTATTTACATGCAGTTCATCAGTCTAACATGACTGCGAGAGAAAGTACGGCAGTCTAACATGACTGCTTGAGAGAGTGTGTATCAGTCTAACATGACTGCTAGAGAGAGTGTGTCGAGCATCCGCAAAAACAACGGTTTATAAACACTCGGTCCCCCCTCGATTCCAAGGTGACGGAAACGTTCGTCCAGTCATCGTAAACAGGCTGCCTCTCCGCGGGACGGTTTACACGCACACACGCACAGGTTCACGGTCCGAAACCGACACCACACTAACTTTGTAGAACTCGGAGCTGACCCTCGCAGCGCGTCTGGGTAGCCATTTTCTTGCGTCTTGGTCGGCGCGTGGGAAGGGGTCCCCGACGACGTTCCCACGGCAACTCCCCCACTCATAGCAGATCAGGTCCGCGTTGGTGGGTTCGGTAACAATAGTTGGCCCGCCGAACGCATTCAGTCACAGTGGCGACGAGGCTAGAGCGTAACGGTGGCGTTCCTTGAAAGTTGACGCCGCCGCCGTCGCAACTGGCTGGCAACACTTGCACCTCAGCTAGGCCGTTCTTAACAGCAAGCCAGCTACCTTTTAATTCATGCCGGACTCCAACCTTGACAACAGGTTACGAGCGATGGGATTGAGCCCCCAATCCTGACAGCATGTTAAAAAAACCCAAGTGATCAGAATTAATCCAGAGTCCCCCACTACAACATGCCTGGTAATCAGATTGTGGTTTTGGCACGTAAAACACCCAAATAAATTTTTTTACATGCTGATCAGATGTGGTCCATTGCCTCTATTTTGCATATCATAGCTGCTGCTAAGCATATTTAGCGGCTTTTCATAGCATAACAAACTGAGGTAAAAGTGGCAGAATAGCCAGCTATGCTAGTGCATAGTGCAGGCATCTTTAGCATTATGAGCAGTAAAGTTAAGAGAGGCGGCTTGGAGTGGCCCTGTAGCTAGCAAAGGACAGGGCAGAGCAGTTTATGGAGGCCGTCCAGAGATTTTTGAGGATTGTTTGGCTCTCAACACGATTTATTGTCCTGTGGAGACAGACAGACAGAACGATGGGCATTCAATTCGGGCAGCCCGAGAATATACGATTGGAACATTTTGATATACGTCATGTTTTTTTTTCAGCTGCACCAAATTTTTTTTAAATGCCTATGGCAGATAGCACAGTTGTAACCCTTAATGTAAGTTACTAGAGGAGGCAGTCATAAAATTTTTGAAAAATCAGAATGCTTAATTGAATAAGGAACGTATTTACGCCAGTTCACTTCCTAATTATTTTACAGCACATATTTCAATGTACAAAATGTACCTAGTGATTATGCAACGCTTATCAACTTAGAACAAATTCTGAGGATGGCACTGGTTTCGAGATGTGCGCCGTCGAGCTCGCAGTAAAAATGCACTATTTTTTCACTTACTTTTTTAAGAAAACGCTGTTTTATGCATTGATGCACACAAGTACTAGCTGGGATGCTAATGCATTTCATTGGACACTTTGAAAATTGTCCCGAAGCATAGTCCTGAGAATTCGTTCTGTCTATATGCCTTGCATACTCACTGGCTACCATTCATAGATTGAAATATGTGCCATCAAGTTATAATTGAAAAGGTTAATTAGTGTAATTGTGTTATTCAATTTCTTGTAGAGGTAACGGCAACCTCATTGAGTAATTTAGATGGATCGTTAGCATTTTGCTATCTGCCACAGGCAGCTATTTAAAATTTGGTGCAGCTAAAAAAAGAAGCACAGTGTATGACGTGTCCAAGGTCCCTGCTGCATTAGTATTTACTCTATTTATATACTTGCCCTTTTGCGGTAAAACAGAAGTTGCTCCTTTCTTTTTTCATGATCTTTTCTCAATTTATGTTCGGACTGCAGGTTTCCACAAGCATGCCTGCAACTTCCCTGTACGGACCTGGCTGGCCGCACACAGGTGCCATGGAATCCCCCATGACTCGTCTTCACCACTCTCCACCTGTCCTTGATGACATGATCCAAGGTGAGACCACTGAAAGGTTCAACATATGAGTATGGTACAGTCCACTTATAAAGATACCACATATAATGATATATCGGCTATAACGATAGTCGACTTCAGAGTATCAACTTATATGCATTAGGGGTATGAGAAAAAAAAAGCATATAACGATATGTTATTCACCACATATCAGATATAGAGATCGAAATTCTGCCTTTTGGGCAGCACTTTCCATGCAGAATATGCGTGAAATTTGCATTGCTGAGTTCTCTTTAACCTGAGATGGGGAGAAAAGTTTGCCTACGCGAGTTCGTATCTGCCGCCATTACTGGGCAGTGCGTCCCACCAGTGCGCCTATTGCAAAAGCCACGGAGAGCATCGCAAGTTGGTGCAGTGTGCTACAAGAGCCCCGAGTAGAAAAGAAAACAAACGAAGAAGACTAAAAAAAAAAAAAGAAAAGCTAGACACGAATCGCGCCTGCGCTCTTTTTCTACAATGTCCCTCTCTTCCTCAGCGAACATGGAAATGCACCACGGAAGCAGCGGTAGGTGCGCCAACAAAGCACAAGTCTGTGTAGCTTGAAACTTGCAAATTTTGCAAGACTCAAAGTACGAGCTCGCTCAGTCGACGATATTGATGATTCTGAAAACTGCGAGCGCCACAATCATGAAGGCTAGAACCTGTGGCCATGCTGATCAACGGTAAAGGCGAGCTTTGTGCGCCAGGGTGAAACCTCCCATGTGTGAAACCAACACATTAACAGCCGCTGTCATTACTGAACTCTGGGAGCATGTCACCACTAGCGATAAAATAGGTGGTGCTTCGATAGAGGAGTTTCTGAGTGCAGATAGCGCTGCCTCGTTCTGCGAAGAATCTCTGACATGGAAGTCATTGTTGCGACAGACAGCGGCGTTGTATGACAGAGGCGACGACGGCAGTGGCAGTGACGATGAGATTGAAAGTGGCCTGTCTTTGATACCGACCCTAATGTTCACGCATAGTGCACTGTCGTCCGTAGAGTCGCTCATTGATTTCATGTATGCTAAATTATAGCCGCCAGTGTTTGCGCAGCCAGTGTACGCGATGCACACTGTGGCTGTGAACCTGAAACTTTGGCTAAAGCAAGTGCAGATTTCTGGCTATTTTAGTGCGTGTTTATTTCAGTGAGGTGTTTAGAGGTATAAATGAACGTTTTTCTCAGCCTACTAAATTTTTCACAGCCTACTTTCTACAGCGTCAATTTTTTGTCTTAAGTGGCAAATTTGGTTTCAGAGCTACAAAGGTATGTTCGGCAGCTTTTTTTCTTTTTTTACAGCGGTCCAGATATAGCGATAATGATGGCATTTTTCGTTCTTGATATTTTTATATAAGTGGACTGCACTGTAGTCCTCACTGAAAATTTTCTGGAAGTGTCGTGAATGGTTTGGAGTCCATCAAAGCATTTCTGGGACCTTAAAGGCTTAATCACACCGGCAACTTGAGGAGGTTGCGTGACCATTTGCGACTGGCAAACAAAAAGCAACTGTAGGCGACCGAAGCTCACACCAAGAAGCTCGGCTGAGCGCGACCTGCAAGTCGCAATCCAAGAGATTATCGTTCCCTGCAAGAACTCAAGGAACCTACACAGTTCACGCGTACTTTGCTGGTTTGACTTTCCGGCAACAGCCATGGATATTAATTATGAGTGAAGATGAAGATGTCGTGACTGCTGATGTGCTCTGCTGTTGTATCAGCTGTGGCAGTGCGGAAGGCGCTGAAGAAAAACCGATGTTAGTAGGTGTGGCCACGCCTCCGTTCGTGATAAGTGGCCAGCCACGCAAGCCACCTCCTGGCTGAACTCTGTGTTCATGACGAGGAGTATTATCCAGAGTAAGCTGTAATTTTTAGTTCACGTTGCGTGGGAATCGTTGCATCATTTTTGTGCATTCTTTTGCTGCTGTTTAGCTTCTTCTGAATGCTACTGCATACATTCGACACGTTGCTGTAACTGCTGTACACCAGCATCACAAAGTGAAACGCCAATTACAGGCCTGCAGTCTGTCATGGTGGTGTAGACTTTGTATTTGCCACAACGCAGGAGGGCACTGGATGAAAACATAACTTTCGTCACATCGCTGATTATTTTAGCAGTTTTGCAACCATGATCACGCGACTGAAAAATTGAGCAGCGAGTGATTGGCCCAAAATAGTCGCTTTTCTAAAAAAGCGCTCATTTGCGACCATTTGCAGCCAACGTGGTCGCCCGACCACTGTCAGTCACTGGTGTGAATGAGTCTTAAGGCTGTTGCTCTTAGTAAAGTTTCCTTTAGGCCTTCTTGATCTAGTTAAAATTTTATAATGACATTTATCACCAGAATTGTGAGTTGGAAGTTGGAACATGTGGTTCGTGTTTCTAGCCTATACGACCATGTCAGGCACAGCCACATATGCCTAAGGTATGGCAATATGTACAACTTAAATTTTTCTAGGACTTCCTTAAAATTCTGTGTTGAATTGTGACAGTAGCACGTTTCGATAAACAGGGGTGGGGATTCTTCACCAATGGCGCCATTGGGATAACCATGCGAACTCCATCGCCAAATTGCGCCAAAATCAAGAATGTGTCTGAAATTGTGCCATGCTACGCCAAAACAGCTTTGGCTCTGGCATGTGTTGGCAAAAGATTGCTGGCATAAGATCGGGCTTTGTGTGGTTGGTGTCGGCTGTCTCATAACAGTAGCTTTCGTATTCTTTCTGCCCGTGGACGCTAACATCTGCACCCAATTAGGCCCCCTGAATAAAAATAGAGGTAGCGGCATTCTTTCATCTTGCTGCCCGAGCTGGCGAGTGAGGGCAGGCAAGGTGGTCCTAGGCTTATCCACACCTCCCTGTTGGTGGAGCAGTGTCATGCAGTTGTGCTGGCACCGTTTACATAGAAACAAGCGTGCGCTGTCGGCTGCACTTCTTGTTTTCTTGTTTTTGTTTTGTTTTTACTCATGATGGCTCCATGACAGTTGCTGCTGATCACATTGCACAGCCCCGTGATTGTGGCAATCGCTGTGATTGCAAATCCTGGTATGGTAGCGATCGCAGTGGTGCAAAGCACGATGCCAGGTTATGATAGAGCAAACTAAGAGTGCAACTGGCGAGGGAAGGGAGTGCAGCAAAGGAGCTCGGATAAGGAGAGGAGGAATGTCGCTACATTTTAGTGAACTCCAGATGTCGTGGGGCTTCTAGTTAATCTAATGAGTGGCAAAGTGAAGTCAGTCACATGCAAAGTCTTAGCTTGAGCTAGTTGGTGTTGTTCATTACCTAGAAATGTTTTTGAATAAACCACTGTGGTGCTCATTAACCCTATAGCTTCTTCAGATCTTCTGTTGGAAAACACTTCCAGTCACTTCATGAGTACTTAGTACAAAAATACAGTTGATCCAAGTTATATCAAACACTGATATATTGAATTAGTGTCTATATCGAACAGATGTAACAACCCCTTGAAGATCTCATGCAGGAGTATAGCAACCTACTGCATGTACATTGAACTCCGTTTCACCGCCACATTCAATACAGGCGACTCTCGTTACAACAGACCCTGATAATCTGACAAAAAATGTCCCTTTTGTCCGAAGTCCGTAATATCCGAAACGCCTCACTTCCAAACTTGCATCATGATGTCTAACAACTTTATTGCAAAGAGTGAGTGACAAACATCCAAAATAAGAAACACAATAAAGTAACAGTTTCGCCCGAAAGGCGAAGCATCGATTGCGATATCAAATTAAGCAAGATAAGCGCTGCAGCGGCAGCGAGCGAATTGAATTTTGTGCTGTTCGCTTGAGCGCGAACTAAATGTCGAAAGCACAGCACATACGAAGCTACCGACGCTGGGCGCACTTTGTCCACATCACAGATCATTTTCATAATGCGGCGCCCGTGCGGCTGAGCACTTTGTTCACATTGCAGGTCGCTTTCGAGATACGGTGGCTGCGCCGTAAGCAGCAGCCGCCGCCAGAGCAGATCCCCATTCTCTCTTGCCTCCCTGACCCTGTGCCTCACGCGCGAAAGCCTGCATGTTTTTGCCCCGTTTTCCTCCCTCGTGGGCGCAATATTAAGCTGGCCGACCCTCGCAAGTCAGTTGTCAGCCCGTGTTTACATGGCAAAAGTATGTTTTATACACCCAATTTTGAAAAAAAATTGCTGTAAATTTTGTTTGCTGTAGCCAATAGGCCGTTAACTCAATTAACTTCGTTCCATTAATAAAATAGGTAGAACAATCTCAGGCTGAAATATGGTCCGTTAAATCCCAAAGTCTGTTGTTCGTGGGTCCGTTGTAATGACCACAGACTGTATACCAATCGCCGCGCTCTTGCAAGTGCGCTTCTCCTATCGGAGATAGTGATTTCGATCACGTCATTGAAAATATTTAATGCAGACAAATTTGAAACGGCACTCTTTTGGAAGATGTGAAACAAGAAACTGAATCTGAAGGGCAGTACATGCCACGGAGGAAAAATGGAAGGGAGCTCTGTTTTGCTTGCTGCGCATAAGGATGGCTTGTGCAAACGGTGGCCATTCGTTATCAGCAAGAGCAGGTCACCACTCTGCTTCAAGAACACGAAAGGCCTTATGGTCGAGTACGCGTTAAAGCGTTGATGAGACTTGATCTTCTCATTGAGTGGTGCCAAACTGAAGATATTGCGCTGCTTGGTTTGTCTTATAGACAAGGGCTTTTCGCAAACAGCATTTTAGGATTACATGAGCGGCCAAAATGAATCCGACCCCAACCTTCACTTGAACGGACTGTTACATTAACATTTTCACATTAACATTTAACAAAACCACCACCTGCCACATGCACACTTCACTGAAAGACCATTGCGGCAGCAGCATGCGAGACTCATTGCTGTGTAATTTGTGGGTCTGCACTGAATGGGTATTCTTTATGCTTGCACGGTTACAGTTGAGTGAGAATGGACTCTGATGTTTTGCTAGTTGAAATCCACCTCTGAAACTGACAGCATCTGTGTAGTGTTGGCCATCACCAACATAGGGGCCGGAGGGGAAGGGCCAAGAACAAAGGCGATGTGAGGCATCGGAGCGCTGAGCAGCACACAAGAAGAGACACATGGATTTTTTTAAGACGGTCAAGAAGTGAGCACGACAAGTTCCAACAGGAAGCCATTTGAGAAACCCAACGTGACAATCCTCCTTGCGACGATCGGCAATTTAAACGCTGTATTGTTGGTATTCTAACGGACACGCAGCCAGGCACGTTCACGCACAGTTCGCAGTACAAGTTTGCTGATGGCAGCATGGCGCATATCTGTACAGGCTAATTTGCTTTCACAGTGCATCCATTTCGACCTTAAGTTGAATAAAATGTGCAACAAGCACTCTGACCCCCGCGAGACGTACCACGGTCTCATGTCCAGGTGACACGGACCTCTAAGGTTAGCGGATCAGTGTGTCAGACTGTCCCGCAGCTTGAACTACTTGCAATGTTCAGGAGCAAAAAAGTCAGCTTTCTGCATTCGACAGTACTGGAGAAGCGAATCAGTAAGTCCCCACTTTTTGTGATCTTGAGAAACTGTCCCAGACAAGCGGAGATCTCATATACGCTCAGATAGGCTTATTTTATATTTTGAATTATCGGTATATCAAACTATCTTGCAATCCCCTTTGAGTTTGATATATCCAGGATTGACTGTACTATGAAAAATGCCTTTAAGCTGATTTTTAACACTTTAATGTTTCACAACGCAAAGTTCTGACTGTTTCCTCACCTAACATAACTTCAGTATACCGAAATTCTCGACAAAAGGAAGCATTTACAGGATGCCTACCAACCGGGAAAACCGGGAATTCTCGGGGATTTTGAATAGTCTGGGAAATACTCGGGAAAAACTCAGAGAATTTGTGCTTTTATCAGGCAAAATTAGCTGTCACATTATTGAAAGCATACGAAAGTCGTTCGCTCGAGTAAAAGCGAGGAATCGTAATGAGTTGTCTTTGACGCCATATCGTTGGGTGGAGGAGTTGCCAGTGTACAGTCAATGACTGATTTTCCGGACGCCGGATTTTTGGGACATGCCCAATGATGCGGATGGCTTTGCAGCACCACCGCATACCCATAGAGTCAATGTATAAGGACGCCTGAAATTTCAGACGCAAGAACCCTTCGCCGACCAATTTTCCGGACGTTTTGCCGTGACCACAGATCCGAAACAGCATTCATCAAAGCCAACACTTCCATTTTTATTATCTCGCCGCCTCGAACCAGCGCTCTGGCATGCAGATCTGCTGGCAGCCATAGCCACCACCGCGGCAACACGAGGCCTAGCTGCTTCGACATTCGCTGTTAAAGAAACCCTGAAACGATTTTGACGATTTTGTACAAATGTACTGAGTCTTTAGAGTGGGTCCTTCTGATCATTAATGGATGCATCTAAGTGCTCCGCGTAAAGCGTGTAATTTATTATAAGGTTTTAAAAATGTACATCGCTGCCGATCGCAGCACACTGCTTGGCCGAATTTTCCGCCGCCCCTCTCTATTGGACGTAAATTGCCGTAATGACGTCAGTGGGGCGAGCTATCCGATTGGCTGCCCAGGGCACATCATCGATAATTTTTCCAACTTAATAGTGAACAGGTGTTGTTCGTAATAGTTGGAATGTTAGATAATTTGTTTCTATAAAAAGAAAGTAGCAGAAAGAGAATGCGCAAGAACAATTTCTCTGTGCGCTTAAGCACTTCCAGCACACAGCAAGTGTCGCCTGTGTAACAACATGCTCTGTCATGACGAGAGCTCTGCGGTCAGTGTCGGGTCTGTTTTCATGAGCACTGTGAATCGCCTTTGTTGCGTTGTGGGCTGCAAATGTAGCGAGTAGTAATATGTCAAGCTGCGACATCCTGTCCTTCTGCAAGGCAGCAGACAAGCGGAGTGGCTGCAGTGCATCGGACTATCAGTATCCGATGGGCGCCAGTATTTGTGCGTTTGCGGCCTCCACTTTACACTGGAGGATTACTACCACAATAGCGTTTCGCGAGTCCAGTGTTCAGGTAAACGCAAGCAAGGGGACAGGGCCTGGCAGTTTCACAGGATGAGCAGAAGCGCAAAGGTGAATGATGTGCACAGTGCAGCCACCTGGTGGCACAGATCTCAAACACAGTAGCAGTAACAAAGTGTATTCTTCTTTGCAGCTGGTGAATTTTTCGCAGGAGCGTAATTGTTAACATGCTGTTTTTGTAAATGTTTAAAATGTTTTACACTTAGTTAGAGCAAGATTAGCTCTTTGTTTGGCTGGTTAAGCTCTGCGCCAACAGGTGGCTGGACTGTGCAGACCAATCAGGCCACTCACGTACGTCTACGCTAAATTTGCCTCATCAGCTTGAGTTTATGCCTCCACCCATCCATCGAAACGCCCAGCTCGCCTGTGGTTACCGAAATACCAGACACGTTCGGCGTGTGACAGGATGCTTGCAACACGCGCTGCTTCGATAGCTCTCGTTTGAGGTCAACGGCCAAGCAGCCTGGCGGAGAGGTTGGAGAGGCTTCGTGCGCACGTTCCTAGAGAAGTGGACGTAGACGACACGACGTGCCATCATGACTCAGATCCAGAGAAGGCGGAGCTTAGCCCCGATCACTTGGCGAACGAGTTGAGGAGAAAATGCATGGCTATGGAGGAGGGTAACTTGTAATCGTCCGTAGCTCTCTTAATATGAGATGCTTCACACAAATTGTGGTGCAAATAATTAACTTTAGCTGTACTCTACGCGTCTACAAAATTTGTTCGAACAGTATCAGGGGCCCTTTAAGGTTCTTGCCATTAGGTGCCATGTTTTTCATTGAAAGAATTCACTGTTGTTAGAAATGGCACTGATTCCGCCTCTGTAATCCTCGCGATTGACTTCAAAGCTTGGAAAGCACGGTGCACTGCATAATGCCAGTTGTCGAAAGGCAGCTTCGACTCAGCACAGAAATGTTATGCGGTGAAGCATACGTGAAGTACTGCAGTGAAGCTTAAGCATGGGAAGGGGCAATTGTCACGGGACACAGTATGTATTCCTTAATTATACATGCATGCGTCCGCCATTTCCTATCACAGTACGAACACCAATATGCTTAATAAGTGTACTGGCAGGCCTTCAGAGCTTTTTTGGATGTGCCTGCGGCGATTTGAGCCCTTAAGGGCAATAAAAGACATGTATTCATTTTTTTTTAACTGCCCGATTTTTCGGATGTTTTCGCAGCCCCTAGGGAGTCCGAAAAATCGGACGTTGACTGTACAACTGATCAAGAAGATGCTTCAAATGGTCTGTGAGGTGAACGCGCAGCAGAACGAGGACGTGAACAGAAAGGACTGTCACACTAATGAATCATCAGGAAATAAACTGTGCCACCTCTTCTTTGAAGGAGCTTGAGCTCAAAAAAGAAAGTTTTGGCCAACGCCGAGGTGCAAGTAACCCTTATCCAAACCAAAATAAACTCTTTAAAGCAGTGAAACACAACACTGAGGCATTTTGTGTGGAATGAGATTACCGTATCTACTTGCATAATGATCGCACTCACGTAATGATGGCACCCTTGAATTTTGTCGTCAAAATTGTTTCTTTTTTTTCTTTCCCGCATAATGATCGCACCCCAAACTTGCCTCAGCGGTATGTCGTGTGCCAAGTATAGCTAATGATGATCGCACTTACCATCTGCCAAATGCTGTCGAATGCTCCGCGAGCAATTCTTCAAGATATACCATACGGTCTGCATACACCAAACAGATTCTTAAGCAGATGCCCCATTTCATTCGTTTCATCTCTTTCCGCACTTCCATGAAAAAAAAAATCTACAACCAAACTTGTCTTGGCTTTGTTATTTATAGGCTTTATAATAGTTGTGGTCAACAACAACACAAAAGGTGCCTTTAGATTGCTCTCGTCTGCACTCGTGGGCACGCAAGAAATCACGAACAGCAACGACAGTAGCCACGTTTACATTGATACGTTAGAAGTGTACCCTATTCATATGCTGACGCTCATAGCACGGCTAAGATATTCGCCCACCCTTAGCGAAAATGTGCCGTATTAAAGATAGTAGTGAAGACAAATGCTGCAGTTTTCGAAGCAGGCCTGCCATGTGTTTCTATGTCACTGGCAGCTAAGTGTGCTCATTTCTGTTTCTGTTCCCTCAAAGTGGACATGGCTATGTTATTGCCCCAAACTTGCCAATATTAACAATATTATTCATTACTGATACAGAATAAACTGTTTCGATGCACATAATGTACTCACAAGAAGAAAAAAAATCGCGTTTGGCGCGTTCGGCCAACACCCTCTAGAGAACTTAAGGCCTTCTGGCTGTGCCCTCTCCCCGTCACGCAATGGAGGCCCACATATAAGTTCCGTGCAGTGTACTACAAAGCTACGAGCGGCGCACCTGTGTTGAAAATGAGACGCGAAAGGCCGAGTGAGCGATGGCGGTGATAACAATTCTATTAGTTCTGGGAACCCTGCCGCTCCTTGGATAGCTTCGGGGTTAGAAAAGTCCTGGCATGCTGCGACATGCTCCCGAGCGCACTCTTTTTCTGGACGTGAACCGTGCATTTAATCTCTGCGCTTGTGCTGCGATTGCGGTTGTGTGTCCGGAAAGCCTTCATTGCCACAGAATGTGGATTACGTTCATGCCAGGATACGCCTAATAAGTGTTGTGTGCCCAGTTGCTGGAACAATTACAAATTGCAGCCAAAAAAGAATCATGCGTTCATGTTTCTGCAAGATCAGTGACAGAATATTGCGTGCCTATGCCAAGGCAAAGAAGAGAAAAGCTGGAATTATGCGGAATAAGGCTGCTGTTTCTTTTTAAATAGTTGCACGAATGTTTCGTATCTCCGTTGCTAAACTCATGTGAGGTGTTGTAAATATGTGGACTGCGGTGCTGTATGTAATAATGCCTCGAAAGCAAAATTATTCATTTAGAGCCTAATCTACACTGGAATAAATACATGTGTCCCGAAAGTGAAGAAGGGCACACCAGTGAAGTTGTCATGAGATATGTGTTATAGTGCAGTGCTAACATTTTGAAGAACTTTTGTGGTCGCATGAACGGCAAACTCTTTGACGCCAACGATAAATCAAGACAAAGGAGCTACTCTGAAGAGGGCAGCACTGTGACTTTTCAATATAAGCTATGCTCCCTGTAATCATTTACCCTAAATTCGTTGTCAATCCTAAGGTTGAACCATTTCATTTTTTATGGACGGGCTTTTTAATAATGCAGCGCGTAAATAGTTTGCATAAATAAAATAACCTTGGAACACCCTTTGTTCTCTGTGGGCCATCTGCTCAACTGTGCCTTTAAAAAAACATTAACTGCACTCTCGTTAACGTTGCCCATATGGGCACAATCCCTTCATTCAACTCGTATCCCCGAGCACGCCGCCGGCCTCTTCTCCATGACGTTACTCGCTGAGCGCTCGGGCCTTCTCTTGTCTAAGTGGTGTTGGTTCGGCTTGCTCCGCCGACCGCCATTTTTGTTTTGGTATCCCCCACTGTTACAGTGGCAGCTGCCTGTTTGTTGACCTGTTGTCACCCGCAGCAAATGCGGGATGGAAAAAAAAATTTTTTTTTCTTCTTGCGGGAGATTTAACACGCACAATGATAGCACCCCTGAATTTGCGTCAATTCTTCTGACAAAAAAGTGCGATCATTATGTGAGTAAATATGGTATGTCAGGACAGTTCAGGTTGACTTTCCAGCTGTTGAGAGAATCTCACTTGTGACAAAGTTCGAGCCTAATACCAATGAGCTTGCTATAAGTTGATAGAAATATCTCATTTTTGAAAATATCTGCTTCTGTATGCATATCTTTTTGTTTTTACTTGAAAATGTTTGACTCGGTTTGCGATGGACTTTACCATTTTTTCTAAGATACTTTATTCGCTGTGATTTTTACTACCCCTCCTTTCAGCTTTCTATTTTGAATAAAATAAACGTACTCCTTACTATTGAAACTGGATTAAGCCGTTTTTTTATTTTTTAACGTGCTTGCTTAAAGAGTGACAGCATCAGGCAACATGGTGCCATCCCGTCTTGACATAAAACAAGGTTCTGTCTCACTCATGGAATTTTGTAAAGGCATTCAGGGAAAACCTGGAAAGCTCAGGGAATTTGAAATTGTCAACTTAGTAAGCACCCTGTACTCAATTTTTCATAACTTTTTGTCCATAGAACACCATGTATTTTGAACCTCAATGTAGCTCAATTTCACTGTCGCTGTGAAGAAGTACAGAAACAATAAATGGAAACTTTCGTGGACACAGATGGTCAAATGGCTGAATTACAAGCTGCTGCTTGCGAAAGCACCTCTCAAATCATGCAGAGTGTCCAGACTGCCAAAGCAGAGGAGCATCATGTTCCATATAAAGTCCAAGGGCAGCAAGATCCTACCTCACCTCGCATGCTTTAGGTGCGAGTGAAAGCGTGCTAGGGTGAGCCAACAAGAATGGTGGCCTAATGAGTGAGCGAGGGGAAAGAGGGAAGGGGAGTCTGCTTGCGGTAATGCTATCAAGCATGTGCAAGGGTGAGGAGGAAGGGGTGAATGGGTGGCAGGTCGGTGTGCGGCTCCTTTTCTAACGAGGCTGTAGCTTGGCATGGCTGCTAGCGGGGCTGTGCGCATACATAGCACGTGCGCACCCTGTTTTAAATGTAATCTACAATATTCGCAAAGACTGGGCAAGCTGACATAGCGTGGCATCGTGCACGTTTAGTGCTGAATGTTGCATAGTGTTGAGTTTCGGAGATACGCTGATGTGAAAGGCAGACAAAGTGCATTCGTTCCTCACTGCCGTTGCATTTCATGTTAGCATCATCTCACTGCAGGCAACGCTATCGTGAAAAGCGCTGAAAAAATGAAACTCGTCTTACTTCTGAGAAAATTACTGATTTGCATTGACCGCAAACTCAGAAACACGGACGTGCCTGTCACCAGATTTCCGGTTATGAAACATCTCTGGCAGTTCTCGCGTCATGGTATCCCTGTTTTTCTGTAATATACCTGTGCTTGCCAGCAATGGCTTGCACGTGCAAGCTTTGCAATGATGTGGGAGGTGTAAGCCAGTCCCATTCTCAATTTGCAAGGCATGCTGGCGCAAGCAATTGTTTATACACATACCTGTTTGGCTGATGTACAGCTTGACACAACTTAAAAAAGAATTGTTTGTAGAAGCCATGGAACTTGACGTAATAGTTCCGGGGAAACCCGCAAGGTGGAGAGAAGTAAATAATAAAGTTGAAATGAGACATCCACCCAAACGTAGCTAATTGCTACAGAGGAAACCCATATGGGTTCCTCGAAAGAAAAGCCTCATAGTTGAAGAAAAATTCGCCCTGGTCCGGGACTCGAACCCGGGACCACCGCCTTTCCGGGGCAGCCACTTTACCATCTGAGCTAACCAGGTGGCTGGAAGATAGCAGGGCAAAGTCAAATTTATCAACAACTCAAAGCAAAGGCAAGAAGAGTTTGACATAATAGTTCTGCTAAAACCGGCAAGGTGGAGAGAAGTAAATAATAAAGACGAAATGAGACATCCACCCAGATGTAGCTAATTGCTACAAAGGAAACCCATACGGGTTCCTCTAAAGAAAAGCCTCGCAGTCGAAAAATTCCTCTGGTCTGGAGACTCGAACTCGGGGTCTGAGTCTTCGGACTCGACTCGGGGTACGGACCTGTGTCTGGGTTTCCATTGTAGCAATTAGCTATGTCTGGGTGGATGTCTCATTTCCCCTTTATTAACCCATGGAACGTATAGCTCCTCAGTGGGCGTGGCTGCTGATATTTCATTCATTGCTTCCAAAATTGTGCCACTAATTTCCCCAGATTCTTCTCGTAAGTCGCTTTTGTCTTGGTATGCTTGCAGCACATGCCAACTCGCACAAACCTCCCAGAGCTTACACATTTTGGCTCATTCCATTATTTTACGAATGTTGCGTTAAGTTTTACAAAAAATAAATAACAGGTATGGTGGCGTGAACTCTTACATCCTTTCATTGTGATGCAGCTCTCCTCACCCACCAGCACCAAAGGTTTGAGCTGCTGCAGCGAACATATGCCCAGCAGGTGCAGCTCCTTCAGCAGCTTCGAGCAGAGGTGGAATCCAAAGAGACCAGACTGATGAGCAAGCATTTGCTTGATGTCACTCCCTCACAGGTTGGCTATGCGTGGCTACCTCTGTTTACTTTTGTGTAGTGCGTGCCTGCAGCTTTCTATTCAGATGCCGCTGCTCTTCAACCTGGTCAATGTGTCCAATGTTATGGCGTGCAAGAAGAACAAGGAGATAAAGAGTGCTTGATTTTTTTATTATTTCTTAATTACTTATTTGCAGCCATACCAGGAAAGCAGACAGTGAAGCCAGAGAAAGCATTAGGGAACTTAATTGTTGTGGTTAATTGAGATGACAGCTGATGTGTTCCACAGCTACTACATGGCTATGAGTGGCACCGGCTAACGCTCCCAGGGCTAGCCTTGTACACATACTACACAAGTACCCGAGAAAATGGAAAAAGCAGCGTGCACATAATGCACGAACGATGTGGGTTTAGCTCCCAGCTGTGGCAAGTTGTCTTCTTGACGTTTTTGTCCTCTTTCATTTTCCTTTTCCCTATAATTTCTACATTTCAACTAATTGCAACAATTTCGCCTACACTTTCCCTGGCTTCATTGTCCATTTTCGTCACGTAAATGTTACGTGGTGGTTTAATGGCTATGGCGTTTTGCGGTTAAACACTACATAGTGGGTCCAACTCCTGACCGCAGTGGTGGCATTCCAGTGAGAGTAAGATGCGATATGTACTTACATTTAGGTGCACATATTGTAAAGAATCACAGGTCAAAATAAATCCGGAGCCTACCACTGTAACGTGCCTCTTAGCTGTGTGTTGTTTGGGACGTTAAAACCCATGATTTGATTTGATTTGAAGATGCCTCTGTCGCCCTTCATTTGGAACACTTTTTTTATTCACTGGCTCCCTCTTAACTACTCTGTGGTTGCTAATGGAGTGATGGCCACCAAGTGCAATGATGCAACAGCTGCGCCAAAAGTGGTTCGTTGCTCCATTGTGCTCATTTCACTTCCACACACCGAACATCGGCACTGTCTTGGGCTTCGTTGCCGGCATCGCATGCAGCAAAAAACTAGTGAAAAAAGAAAGCTGAGAAAATAATCTAAAAGATAGCACAAGTCGATGAGCAGCTCCCAAGCAGGCGTCTATTGAGGCGGACGGAGCAAGGGGCAACAACGACGCGAGCGCGGCGGGCGTGGCATCGAAAGGAGCAGCTGCCACTGCCGCTGCCGCCCACACAGCAGCCAATAGCAGGCGTGCTTTAGCCCGTGAGATTCGAACACGCTGCTCCGGCCAATCAGTGCTCCGTATTGCATCGCGGGAAAATGCCAATAGCGCCTCAACCGCGCCGACGATGCCATGTTGCAAGGCGGCAAAACAGAGACAAAGAACTCACGGTCAAAATGACACCAATGGCGTGGGCAGGCCGCATGGGCCAGGAATGGTGCGCGCGCGTGAAGTTTGACTTCATTTAGGCATTTGCGCATGTTTTGTGGGCCACGGTGGCCTCAGAGGTTTATTTGTACTTTGCAGTTGCTGTTGAATTAGGTGCTGATAATTACAGAACAGGTAGTTTATGAGACATACAACCCAAATATATTGTTTTTCAAAAATAGGCTTTTTTGCGATTTTTCGGTTTTCGAGGGCCGCGTTCCCCCCTTAAACAATGCAAGGTTGCCACGACAGCTTGTCTGCTTGAGAAATCCAGAAGAAATGCTGAGGCGAGATCACCACAAGCATCGTGCCACTTGCTTCTCACTGGCTTGCATGAGAAAACCCTATGTCCGTCAGCCTTGCATGCTTTTTGCAAAGCTTTCGAACATCCTTCTCCAAGGCATCCAGGTGCTCCACATAGTGCAGCGGAAGGTTACTCATGAAAACGAAGCACAGGAGGGATTGAATTGTCTGCCAGGCCTCCCGCGAGGACAACGTTAAGGCAGCCTGGCCTACCGCATCATCGCTGCCATCATTGCCTTCGCTATCCGATGCAAGCACATTCGCGACAATCAACTTATTGGTTAGAAGCACTTAGTTTCCACATCTATAGCGGTGCGCTTTCTTTTCACCAGCAGCATTGTGTATTGCCAATGATAAGCGGGCGGATCAGCCACCTTCCATTTTGGTAGCGAATCAAACAAGGCTGAGAAATCTTGTGGCCAGGAACGATTTTGACGCAACCAACAAAGGCAGAACGCAAGCGATGAAGCTGTTTGCAGAACTGCGCAGAATGAGGAGCCAGCAAGCAATTTGGGAGCAGTGCAGTTGGCACAGTCCATTCGTGTTTCAGAGGGTGGCACAACTTAGAGCTATGGGTGCAGCCCAATCCTGTTTAGAGGGGTGGAAGGGCAATGGGAGAGAGGCGCGCGGTGGCTTTGGGGGCAGCGGGCCATTGTTCAGCGGCTTGAATCTCTCTCTCTCTCTCTCTCTCTCTCTCTCTCTCTCTCTCTCTCTCTCTCTCTCTCTCTCTCTCTCTCTCTCTCTCTCTCTCTCTCTCTCCCCCAAAGAATTTTGCATTTCACTACCTTTCGGCATGGACACCCAGCAGCCGGACTTCATCGTTATAACCAGTAGTGGGGCAGTGTAGTAAGTGGGTTATTTCACTGTGGAAAACATACAAAAGTTGAAGGTGCAGCAGCTTTTCATTGTTATAAGTGGTATATTGTTAAGACTTTTATCGTTATAAGTGGTTTGACTGTATACAAATACCTCCACATAGATTGCTTGGACGTCCCCACTGTAACTTCGGTTTAATTATGGATGTCCTAGGGTGTGGTTTACTTGATATGCCCTAGATTCGCTATCATGCTTTTGATGCGATAGCATCAAGTGGCTCATTGAGTAAAAAAGCCAGCGGCGGGCATCTGTAACAGCCTAAACTCCCATTGGGTGGGTCGCCACTTCACAAGCGAGACTGGACGGAGCAGAGCGGGTGAAATGAACACTAGCACGCCAGGTGTTGGTAAGGGGAGAGGGCATTGCCTTGACGCTACATCACTCTCACTCTCGGAAGCCTGTGGTATCAGCACATTCCTGATCCGCGCAAGCTCTCACGTGCTTCTAACTGTGCCTCGGTAAAGCCAAATCAAAAAGCACAAAGCATATCAACACACTTGCTTGCCCATGTGAAATTCATAACACGAAATACCACTCAGCCGCATTCATTTGGGCATTATCACATTAATGCTTTCACATTCACAACTCACAAGAAGTGCTTAGCTGTCCTCAGATTTTTTTTTCTTTGTTCGCCCAAAGCGCACCAAATGCAGAACACTTGTTCCAAGTAGAAATGGTAGAAGTGGCTTTATGCCGTAAGTAAAAGTAAGGACAGGGTGTGGGCTATATGCAGATTTTGCCTTGAGGTGCGGCTTTACGGCAGTGTGGTGTGTGGTGCCATGAAGTCACACATCAAAGCTAAGTACCACATCCAGTTTCATTATCTCCTAAGGAACGCCACCCTGTTCCCTACCCTTTATGTTAAAGCACCCTTCTCCCCTTTTTCATGGTTACCCATTTTCCTATTTTTGAGCCGCAATTTTGCATTTTTACTGTGTTTGCGAATATGGTATTCACTCGCATAAAGAACGCAGCCCCACTTTTCCAACCAAGAAGTGCGTTTTTCTTTTCCTCGCATAATGATCGCACCCTGTACTTGCTGCTGTGAAGCAGGAGGCACACTGTACGATTCAGCGTATGATATGGCGTCCGGCAGGTGCGATTGTGTCCGACGCCTGTCAGGCGCTGAATCGAACCGTGTCTCCGACTTTTATTGCGATAGCAATTATATGGGTGCTCTAGGCGCTTTATTGCCATCGTCGTCGTCACCGCGCACCGCATGGTGTAGGATTGAGTGAAAGTGTGCGAGGGAGACGCCACAATCGCGGCTCAATCTAGGCGCCGTCTTTTGTAGCGCAAAAGGCCCCCGGGGAGGGGGGGGGGGGGTGTTACCCTGGCAGAAACTGCGTATTGCACAACCGCTTCCGAGGGGCTCCGATGATGGCAGCTCAATCTCCCGCATACAAGGGAGGAAAGCGGGAACGAAACATGCCGTCTTCCATCGTGCACATGGTGCTGGGGGGGAGAGGAAGGAGGGAGGGGGCAGCATTTTACTCCGGCAGCAACTGCGCATTACGTGGCGTGCCTTTTCTTGAAAGCGATCTGCATTGGGGGCCGAGTTGACAGCTCATACCATTGTGCGCTTTGCATTCTCGCTGCTCAGTTTGTGTTAAAGCGAAGGTTTGTACGTTTATACGGCCGATGAAACTACTACCCTTACTTCATGTATCTGTTAACACATTTGCTATTGCAATCGATGGTTTGAATTTCAGGTGAAACTGATTTTTTTAGAGGTGGCCACGGAAAAAAAAATTTTTTACCCCGCATAATGAATGCACCCCCCAACTTTGCGCATATTTTCTGGGGAAAAAAAAAAGTGCAATAATTGCGCGAGTAAATACGGTAGTGTGCACGGCCTCTGCGAACGAACTATGGTCACAGTGAGGTGCCCTCAACAGCAGTGCTGTCTGTACAGCATAGCGGATGCTGAGGGTAATCAGCATCACCAAAGAGGTGGGGAACATTTCCTCTGGACAAAGATATGATATTGGCGAGTCGTGCATCCACAAATGAGAACTGCTTTTAAATGATGCGAGCATTGTATGCACTTGCACAGTATGCTCTTTTTTTTTCTGCCTTTTTTCTTCTTCTTCTCTCTCTCTCTCTCTCTCTCTCTCTCTCTCTCTCTCTCTCTCTCTCTCTCTCTCTATGTTTGAGGAGGGTGTTGTAATTGGGAGTCCGGATTATACACGGAAAAATATGGTTGATGTACATCAGACGCTGCGACAAACGAGCTTGTTGCGACTGCAACTTAGCTTTTCGCCTGCACCAAGACCTGTACCAAAGATTAATAAGACTATTCTATCATTGCAAGTGCTTGATATTAAGGGCCGCATGTGAGCCTGTAAGAAAATAAAAATACAATGTTCTGCTCTGCCATTTTAGATGGAGGGACTCGGGACCCTGCAGAGGAGGAACCGGACGTTGAACGTAGAGTGCCACTGTCTGCTGAGTGAAGTCGACCTGTATGCACGTGGGGAGGTGCCGTTGGGGGCCACTGACGAGCACTTCTACCATAGGCTAAACCCGGGCCAGACTGTGCCTCACCCAGTGCCTCTTAGTAGACCTATCCTATCGCCACCCCGGGTGTTACAGTCCAACAGTAAGCAGTCCTAGAGGGATCATTCGTTGCATGCTGCAGCACTCATTGTTCTAGAGTCTTAGAACAACAGCTTTCTTAGCTCTGTGCATGACATGTGTGACTAAGTAGCTGGGCAGGAGGGGGCAATGCCAGGAGTGGAAAGCCTCCGGCTTATTCGAATGGGTGTCGTTCTTGTAAGCTGACTATTCTGCCACATAGATTTACAGGGTGGGACATTGTCGAAGGGGACATCTAACCAGTGAATAAAGCCCATACAATTGAAACATTTGTTTACTTTGGAAAGTGACTGATATGATCCATCAGGCATACATTTATACATAAAAATAAAGTGGCGTCCACTTATAACAAGACCACTTCAAACAGTATATAATAATGAAAAAAAACATGTTACAGTCAACTTCATAATGTACTTCATGTTAAAACGTTTACTACAATTATTCCACATTGAGTTAATGGTTTTGACAATTTGACAAGTATGGGGAGCCACCTAGAAGAGAAAAAAAAAAAAGAGAGGATTATGAATTTCTTGTGATGGCACCGCGCCGTGTACGTGCAACATGGCTTTTAACCCATGAAGGCTCGATCAGTTGTTCCAAACACAGAAGTGAGGCGAAGGAGGTCTCCTTACAGCCCTTCTCACCTTCTCTGCTCAGATGGCTTCGCTCAACTGCTGGCCAGGCACATACGCATGGTCCAAAGGCCGCATGAAACGTTTCCTCCCTTGCATCCCAGCGTATTCAACACACTCGACAGACACTGGAGTAGTGCAAGGGAGAGCAATTGTGCGTGCGCATCGCCCACGTGGTACGATGTTTAAAGTCGGCTAGCAAAATGTCTGACAGCTACTAAAATGCTAAGCTCACATGAACAAAGCTCACTTTTTTTCTGTCGAACAAGTAACTAATTTCAGTTTATGCGAGGCTAAATAGAATGAGGGAAGCAGAGTGTGACACCTTAGTGCTATGGTCCACCAGGCTGTGCCCTCCTCGTGCAACAGGCAGCTCTTAAAAGCCTGACAACAACAAGCATCCATAAACACCCCCCAAAATGGGCACAAGACAGGCAGCTGTGAGAAGACGTCAGCTCTATGAGGTGGTCCTACCCCACTCGCCGGAAGGAGCAGCTGAGTAGACTGCGCCTACCGACCTAGATGACATCAGACTGCCTGGTGCCACGCCACCATACCAAACAGGTTTTAGCAGCATCTGTAGCCCACAACCACCCAGCTCCTAGAGCCACCGCTCCCAGAGTCGGAGATAGCAGAAGCTACTATTTACAGAAAAAATTTGCTCTAGAGGATGTTCGGCGCTCAGATGGCACAGATGAGAATTATGAATATTTGACTGGTGAAGCACTCGTTGCCAAGGTGAAAGGGAGCACATAAAAGTGACAGTGACAGCCATTCGCAGCCGGTGAAAGTTGGCCATCTCAAGAGGCTCCTTGCATGACTGAGTGCCTTCAAGACTGTTTTTGCAATAGACCCCTTGCTGAACCACATAAAAAACCTAGATGTGCTGCAAAAGATGTAAGTTGTCTTAGTGCCAGGCAGACAAAATTAGCTAACTGTATTTACACTAGTACAACAAAGTGATTATCATAGCATGCTATATTGTCATACTGCACATAAGTACTTCGTGTTGTGGTCTTTTTTCTGGCTTGTTCCGCCACACAAACTGGTCCTAACAATAATCGGTTATAACAATGCAATTTTTGTACCGATTCACTGCATTGTATTAGCAGGCCTTTTTGCCATATGTCGATGACATCAATGGCAGAATACTAAGTCTGTGTCTCCTTTGACAGCAGACCGTATTGTACACATTTGTGAAAACAGGGCCTCTGTTTCAAAGTCTGTAACTTGCAAAACTTTACTTTGCAAGCCTTCTGGCACAGATACAGTGGAGCCCTGATTATGTGCCCCTGATTTTACGACGTCCCGGATGTTATGACGGATTAGCACAGTCCTGGCGAACTCCCCATAGAGGCTATGCATGAAAAATCTCAATTATAAGAAGCGAGATTACACACGTCCTGTCTCATACAACTGGCACGGAACTGCGAACCTAACCTGAGAAGTGTCAAATGCGCCAGCAGCCCTTTTGTGGCACTGCCCCTGTTGTCAGTAGGTGGAGAGCGCCCCTTCATACGCAGTAAGCTGATACTGCTTTCTGCTAGCCTCTTTCTTCCTTCCCTCATGTTCGCTGCCTTCTCATTGTTCGTTTCCCTTCCCGCTGTTTGTGCCACTCACCCGCTGCCCACTTTCGTTCCTTTGTTGCCATCTCATTGCACTTTCTCTCTGCATTTCTTGTGTTGAGTGCCCGCTCACGCTCCTTCACATTTTCTTTTGGAGATAGTTTAGTTTTTCTTTCGCGTAACTCTGCACAATGAAAAGTGCACTGTTAGCTGTATTTACATTCATGCATCCAGTGCTGACCTTGTGACAGGGAAACTGTCTTTGAAAGTTGTCACCCGAGAATATCGCACCAGTGTGTATGGTAAGCTTGAAAACATGTGCGAATATTATGAGCGTGTTCACTCGCGCAGTTCAGAGCTTTCTGTCTACGCAAGAGACCACAAGACTTCTCGCGCGTCCGTATTTGGGTTCCTGGTTTCACGCGGGCCGTCGTATGAGATGAGATGAAGAGGCATGGCCTCATGCTGACAGTGCACGCTGCCACCTTGGAAAAGAATGACACCACAGATACTGCCATGCCTGTGCCTATGTTCACAGATGTGCTAACTAGCAATAACAGCATTCGGAGATTCATCTGTGCAGGCGACACCATAGGTGAAGACCTTGCAAACATCACTGGGCTCGAAAGAAAGATCTTGCTGCGTGGCTGAAAGAAAGCCTATAAGAAACTGACATATATTTTTGAACTGGGTAAATGGATTTTGGCATGCTCGCGAGTGTGAATCACAGTACAGCTAGGTATGCTACATCCCTCCAGTAAAGCGTGATTGACACCTAGCTGCAATGCAGTACTCATTTCGCAACTAATGTTTTGGCGATTTTGATTTCCATGCCCTGCAGAGTATTAGCCTATAGTTTAAATTGAAGCTCTTTGCAACTCTGTCGAGCGAAGCCGTGCATTATAGGTATAATTTTTGTTGGTCGGAATATACTGTGCTGCCCGGATTATACAACATTCTCGCGCAGCCTCAAGAAAGTAGTATAATTGGGGCTCCATTGTTTATGTTCACAGTGGCAATGTTTGCCTTGTGAAATGCTGTGCCAGCTCTTCTGCAGCATCAGACGCACTGGACATATTATGATAGAGGAAGTAGTTTACTGACGAAATATTTTAGCAGTGTGTACTGAACTACCTTGCATTTTAGTGCTCTCGGACACCTGTCATGTTTTATATTGACCTGATGTGCATACACATCCCTGTGTGCACTTGTGCCTAAGCATAAATTCTTTGCTTCTGACTGCTATAAGAACACTTGCCGCTATTAGCAGTTCTTATTGTTTAATGCCCTGCTTCTATTTTATCCAAAGGGGAATTTATGTGCCTCCATTTGTTGTTACTTGTAAAGGCATACCGAAAAGCCTAATAGTTAAAGCACTCATTGTCATCACATAGCGACTTTTCACCAAAAATGAAGTGTCTTGTGCCCCAACCTTTCAACTTTCTCTTCCCATAAATGACACCGTGCAGCAGCAAACTTTTGCACCAGATAATGAAGGGCTGTGGGGCAGCGAATGACACATGAATCAAACAGGCGCTATCCATCCATAGGATAAACCTCCGAGCTTTCTTTGACTCATTCCCTCCTTCCTGTGTGGTCGTGCACCCCAATCCTCCCTGTGCAGCACCCTCACCACGACCGAACAGCCTCCTTTCGGAAGACGAGGAGAACCAAGAGGACAACCGGTGGAAGTGCTCCAAGTGCACCTTTCTCAATCACCCAGCCCTGGAGGCTTGCGAGCTGTGCGAGATGCCCAAGGCACCCTCGTCAGGTAACTGGGGTCTGCGCTACCTGCACCACCTGAATCTGTCACCTGATCAGCGGTGCTATTGCCACACGTACCTCCAGCGCGCATGACCAGCTACTCAGCCCTGCTCACATGCGATGCAATGGAAATCACCTTAGTTGGCTTTGTGTAGACTTTGACTTTGTAGATTTTGACGCACACAGCAGTGGAGGGTAGTTATTACTGCAGCCATTCTACTGCAAGATTTGTGGGAAGTGCACTGGTCTTAACTTGGCAGAGGTAATGTTTGTCTTTTCATTTCATTGCACTGTCTGTTCCTGTTAAAGTGTGTCTTAGTGTGTGTGTATTTCTAGAAGTGACCTGCTTTGTTCGAGTGTAGCATTCAGAGGTCAAACTTAGCTATTATTGTCGCCAAACCAATCTGCAGGATAGATTGGCTTTAATAAGGGGCTTAACATAAGCCGCATAGGCATTTAATGCTGCCTCTGGCAAGAGCCTTGTACTTCCCATCATTCCTGTGCATCTCGAATGGGCCATATTGGCAGTTGCACTCACCAATGTAAAAATGTCCCTGTAGTAATCTGTATCAGACTGCACAGCAGAGCAGATGTGAAGCTAGGATAGCTGTCATTCTTAAGATGTAGACATGTGCAGTGGGTCTGTTTGCTTTGTACATAGTTGATGATCAATAATTTGATAGATGAGAAAATTTGTGTTGTGGCAAGAGAAACCACCTCGCTCGGTACAGGTACGATGGTGTTGCTAGAGTAAAAAGTAAGCAGGATAATAAGTAGGAGCCTACCCACTTGTTAGGACTCTGTACTGTGGAGCTTGTATCTAGCTATCTGTCTACCTGGCAGTCCCTGTGGTCAATGAAAGGATGTCACAGCTTACATGTGCCCACTGTTCTGGCCATCTTCACTTCCACTTTGATAAGTAGGTCGCATTCAGAACAGTTATTTAATTGCAATCTTATTTTCCCTTCCCATTTTCCTCTTAAAGGGACACTAAAGAAAAAAATAAGTTGAGCTGCATTAATAAATTAGCATATTTGCCGGTGTTTAAGTCACACCTTTGTGTAAGACACACCTCCTACTTTTGTGGCTTTAAAAGAAAACATTGGTGTATAAAAACACACACCTGCATATAAGGCACACCTATTTTAGCTCAGTCAGCACGTGATTGCACTCGCTTGTACAATCATTGCGAAATGCCACGCTCACCCATTTGAGGCACTAAATTTCTATAAACAAAATTTTACAAGCTGAAAATTCTAGCAGAATAAATTTTGAACCAACAACGCTCCTCTTAGGTGCAGAAAACTAACATTTATTGCACTTCACTCGAAGTCATCGAAGGTCCCATACTCAGACGCACTGTAAAAAAGTTAAACCATTTTGGCCGGCAGCATTGCTGGGTTACCATCGCGGCCTCTGAACAACTTGTACATCGACGCTATAAGCATCTTGAAGCATGTCGCTGGCATTGCCTCTGTGGAGTGGCATGGTGTGGAGTGCCTGAGCCGTACACATGAGCAACAATGACATCACACAGCACACCCGAAATGCATAAGAAAGCGCACTGGCTACTGGAAGCTGGAAGCACTGCGACTACTGCTCGTACTGCTGAGACTTCTCGCATGGTTGGCTGATGATGATGATAACCAAATGGTGCTCTTTCTTCTTTTTTACAAACAGATGTCGGGCACCACAACATTACGATTAAAAGTTATGCCTTTTTCTTATTTAGTGTGTTAGTTCCGTGGGTGTAACTTATTTACAAAAAAAAACTACTATAACGGAAAACTAGTATGCGTGACTTCCAGTCAAGGAGGTACCGATATCACGGGCGCCACGGTAGCAACCTTTGCTGCAGTTCCTGTGTTACAGTAGCTCCACTTCTTCCGCAGTGCTCCCACGTATGGTTTCTTGTACTCGCATGAAAAAAAAAAGACGCATATTGGTCGCACCAGGTACACTTGGGTTTACGCATATAGAGGACACACCATTGTGTAAGACGCACCAAAGAAAATTTTTAGAAAGAAAATATGCCTTATTCATCGGAAAATATGGTACCTTTGTACAACTGAGGGAAGGCTTGCTAAGCCAGAAAATAAGCAAAAAAGAAAAACCAGCATTGATGCCACCTTCAAGTTCTCGCACCAGCTTGCCATGATGTCATGGATTTTGACAGCATCTGCTGGGGCCTAGTTAACTGTTACCAATTAAGATGAGATATGCTGTATTATAAAAGAGCAAAAGACTCAACATAAGTTCGAAGAACTTTTGCTAAGCTACAGTGGCCCAAATACAAGAAAAAAATTTTTAATCTGTGACGTTACGTTGACATACCGTATTTACTCACATAATGATCGCACTTGCGTGATGATCGCACCCCTGAATTTTGTCATCAAAATTCGATTTTTTAAAATTTCCCGTGTAATGATAGCGCCCCGAACTTGCCGCAGCGATATATTGTGTGCCAAGTCTAGCTAATAATGATCGCGCTTACCATCTGTCAAATGCTACGCGAACGACTTTTCAAGACAAGCCAAGCGGTCTGCACGCACCAAACATTCTTAAGTAGATGCCTCATTTCATTACTTTCATCACTTTCCACACTTCCATTAAAAAAGGAGGTGCAACCAAACTTGCCTTTATTGTGGGTGGGCTTTATAATGGTTGTGGTCGACAAAAACAAAAAAGGCGCCTTTCAGTTCTTCTCATCTGCACTCGTGGGCACGCGACAAATCGCGAGCGGAAACGATAGTAGCACGTTTACACTGATATGTTAAACGTGTACCCTATTCATACGCCGACGCCTGTAACACAGCTAAGATATTCGCCCACCCTTAGCGGAAATGTGCCGTATTAGGATAGTAGTGAAGACAGATGCCGCAGTTTCCACAGAACGCCGGCCATGCGTTTCTGTGTCACTGGCAGCTAAGCGCACCCATCTGTTTCTGTCCCCTCAAAATGGACATGGCTACGTTATTTCTGCAAACTTGCCGATATTAACAATATTATTCATCACTGATACGGAAGAAACTGTTTCAATGCACGTAATATACTCACGAGAAGAAAAAAAATCGCGTTCGGTGTGCTCTGCCTGCCATTTTTGTTTTGGTGTCCCGCAGCAAATGCGGGATGAAAAAAAAATTTTCTTTCTTTTTGCGGGAAATTTAACTCACGTAATGATCGCACCCCTAAATTTGCGTCAATTTTTCTGACAAAAAAAGTTTGATCATTATGCGAGTAAATACGGTACTGTCTTTCGACTTCCCTCATGAATAAAGATTTTTTAAATGGCATTTTGACCTTCGCTTTCTCAAGGTTATTCAACCTGTTGCTGGAAAATTGATGAAAATAAAGTTTTGAAAAAATACTTTATTAGTCTAAACTGATAAGTGTTCCTCTTTAGCGTCATATTAAGAATTGTTGTTTCGGAGAGGTCTGAAGCATTCAGCTTCAAAGAGAATCCATCTTAACAGGGTTCATCTTAATGGCAGTCTGTGTAACATTGTGTGCACCCTTTCACTGTTCATCTGTATGCACGTTTTTTGTTGACATATGTATATAGACGTTGTCACTAGTATGCCTCCTGTAGTGTCAACCAACGCAGTTGCTAACCTGTTAGTACTGCTAATTGGTATACTTGTTGACTTTGATAATGACTTACAGTAATGTTAGTTGTAAAATGCCACTATAGCTCGTACATAATGTTTTGAATAAATTAAATCTCGTACCTGAAGACAGTTTATAACTATGTTTTCAAGCCTTGTGGCCACTGTGGACATAGCAGTTAGTAGTGTGGCAAAATTGCAAGTCTTTTGTTGTATGCACAGCGCTCCAAAACTTGCGGAAACCGGGAACTCTTGTCCTCATCGTTCAGGTTGTTAGAGGTTGTCTGGAAGTGAACTAAGAGGCTTGTACTATTATGACCTGAACTAGAGCTGAGGTATCTCAAAGGAGGGACACATTTATTGGAGTCTTGTATGTGTTGCAGTACTTATCTGTAAGAGTGCAATTTAGAATAGCACACGTTGACTTCTGAAGGCACAGCCACTTGTTCTCTTGAGCACTGTCCCATAGTATCCCTGAAAAAGCAACCTCCGGATTGCTTTAACTCTTTTCCTACGATGGAAAAGATAGGTGTTTTTTGTCGGTTACTCCAGATATTTTTTTCTGAAGTAACTACCAACTAATGCATGCGATATTTTATGTAATACAAGAACAAAAAGCAGAATGAATGCACTTTTCATGCATAAAAGTCTTACTAACAAGATATATGTCATAGAAAAGATATCAATTGCCAAAATCAAGATTGTGGGATAAAATTAAAGTTTGTAAAGACACACTTGTAGCGGCTGAGAAAAAAATAACAAAAATCATGAGGTATACAAAATGTAATGCTGTCTAATAGGCACTATCTCTGAAAAAAAAAATTTTTTTTTTTATTAAAATAGGTATTCCACTACAAAAATTTAACTGCCAGCACTACAGCTGGGCGTGCAAGACCGCAGCTGCCGATGTTCCGAGCTGGTTTGCATCGTCGTCACTCTCAGTGTCAAAATTTAGTCGTGCTTCGGAACTTCATGTGCACTCTCCCTTTACAGTGACCAAATTTGATAGAGAAACGAATTTGTTTGTTGTAAAAGTACATCGCTTTTAGAAATTTTCATTGTATCTGGATGCAGTTTCAATAGGCAGGGTCGAAAAATCGTAAATGTCGTGAAATGTGTGCGTTATAACCAATAGATCATTATATCATAAATCGTTATAAGTGAGTTCAACTGTATATGCGAAGCTGTAATAGCTTCATGGTGTGCCATGCTGCAAAGCAGCTCCTCGATGTGAGACATATCAGGGAGTGTTGGAAGTCGTGCGGTAAAGCTCGTTTTCTGTTGCATTTTGCTGTCATAATGTTTTTTGCAGTTTTGATACGTCTCGCAGTTAACTGGCTAGTGCTGATTGGCTTCAGTTGGTGGACGAGCGCAAATTAGCAGTGCATTCTCAAGTTCTGATTTGATGTCCATCGTCGTCCCGCTCATAATCAAAGTTAGATGAAAAGGCAGCCATCCTCCAACTTGCTGATGCTCAAGCCGTTGGTAAAATCAGCCGCAGGCGTAGTGCATAGAAGCATGCGTACCACTTTAGGGGGTGGCTGCTATCGCTTTCAGCTCCAAGGAGCACGTGCACACCTTCAGAACCCATTAAAAAATCGGCGCCAAGTGGGGGAAAAAACAGACCCCATAAGAAACTAAAGTTTAGTTCTCCTGCTATGTGTGGGATGGTGCAATGTGTCCATGAGCAGTTTGGAAGGTCTCGAAAACAGCATTTGAAACCATTGTTAGTGGGCTATTGATGCCCGATGGGAACGGTAGGGAAAGAGTTAAAGGAGTACTGACCGGACATTCTCAACTTGTAACTTTATTTAGCTGAATGAACGTTCAAATTTTGTAAGCCTTAGCAAAAATACTGACAAGCATCAGAGAGCGCCTTAAATAATTTACCATATTGTTTCTCCGAACCAGTTTTTGTTTCAATACCTAGGAGGGTACACTGGCTCACTCCATTTGTGGGATCACTGTGGCTTTCGCTCGTGTGCCTAGCCAGAATAAGTGTGCGCAGCGCACTCTCTTTATTTTTTAATGAGCAACACCCCATACCTGGCCTTATGCTACACAGCGTCTTGGTAATGTTGATACTACATTGTGAGACGACTTTAGTATCAAATTTAATATATTTTATGTTATGTTAAAACGTTATCCTTTCACTACCAGAAGTGTGTGGTAGAGTTTCTACAAATTTGAAAATGTGTGTCTGCACTCCTTGATGCTGTTCTTTTTTAGTTTCGAAACCTTTTGCTACCATGTACAGTGCTCATGGAATGAAATAGGACATGGAGCATTTAGTAGAACCCTACATATGTGCAAAGTACACGAGAGCACCATGTCATGTCGCTAGGAATTTGGTCACCAAAGGTGACGAGGACTCCGATGTAAGTGTACGCGCCAGAATTAACGTCGATGATGACACGAGCTGCAGCCAGTTGAAACAAAAGTATGCGCATTACTTAGTCTTAAATTGATGCGTTTCATTCCATGAGCACAGTACATCGCAATCTTGTCACTGTAAGTGATAGTACAAACGTAACAGAAGCCATAATAAAAGGCCTGCACATGGTACCAACTGTTAATGGCTCTTATACCGCAATGCTAATTAATGCTCCAGGCTTTCCATGCTAACTAGGGTTGTGAACTTGCCACTGCATAACTAAATTGAGGGCTTTGTCAGTGCTGTAGGTTGGGGAAGAATACTGGAGTGGAATTACAATTTTGATGGATGCATATGCTCTGAAAGCTTGGAAATCAAATTAAAACCAATAACAGGAATATAAATTACAGAATCAATGCCTTTGTCTTGTTAGCAAATCACTAGCCGAAAGCATGCGTGCCGTGCAGGCTACTTGCAAGATGTGAATCATTCTATGAAAGCTAAACATCTTATGGCTAAGCATCAGTGAAACGTGTCTAGAAATCAGTCCTTCGTCCATTTTTGGAGAATCAACCTATGCTATATATTCTTGGGAATTTACTACTATAGTTTAAATAATGTTAGCAGCCCTCTTATATTTATAATGAAGTTGGAATTTAATGTCACCACTTAGCAGCACTTGCTCATACCACAGCAAAACATTGACGCCTACATTTACAAAACCTGCGCTGCACATTGCATTGTGCTGGAAAGCTTACGTGATCATCAGTGTAACACTTGTTTTTCCATTTCTCCTTATAACACATGCTGAGCAAACGTGAGGCAGCAAGTGTAAGTACTTCAATGCAATGGTACCTAAATGACAGTGCTACACTTCTTCTGTGTCGTGTCCAGTATATTGCATTGTTGCATCAAGAGGCGATCCTTATGGCGTTTTTCACTGGTCTATCTGGAGCAGCTGCCGAAATCCTCGAGTGAGCGCTCGGGTTTCACAAATCCAAATCAGCCAGCGCTCCGCAGGGGGATCACACAGGAAGTCTGCGTACACGTCACACAAACCAGTTTTGGAAACCACGCCAGACTTCCGCTCTGTACGTTTCCACAGCAACCAAAGTCGCCGTCCCCCGTGCGTAATTTGACTGCGGCAGTTGCAGAGTCCGTCATTTCCATGTCGCGCCCGCAAGGATTGTGCATGGACAACGTACACAGAAGGCTCCGTACAGCACCTGCGTCACCTCATAATCGCTGTCGCCCGAGCTCTTATCGTTAAACATGAGCTAGCAGCACCAAACGCAGCCATCTTGTGAAGCAGCACAATGTTGTGCATACCGACTGGGTACCGTTTTCACTTGAAAACGGAAGTGATGCGAGCTATTTCCGCCCGAAACCGCGCCTCGGTGGCAGAGCAAGTGGGAGCAATTCGGCACGGAGCGAGTTGATCCGTAACGACCAGCGGAAAGCACGAACCCGCTCCAGATCGATCAGTGAAATTCGGATTCCTTGCCACGGAGCAAGAAATCCTGCTCCGAATCAACCAGTGAAAAACGCCATTAATGTTACGATATTCCTTCAGCTCAACCCATCAATGCTCTCGCCAACAAGAACAGTGCTAAGCAGAATCTTCGAAATGCTAACAGGAAATGTGCACGGTTGCATTCTTTAGCCATATCTGCTTCCACCGCATCCATGCACGTTGCAATTAATACGTGGTGAAGCAGCTAGACTAGGACCAGCACCTTAATTAGTACTTGTGTTGATGTCAACAAGTAGCACATGTGCAGCATACCTTTTTAAAGAGCAACATGGCAGGACTTCAAAATGTCCATTGAATCAGACATGTAGCTCAACAGATTTTAACTGCATCTGTGAAAATGTTAACAAAGGTCCCCAAATGTTCTTCTTAGCAGGGAATTCACAATTAGAACTTTTTTTAATGGAGGCTAGGGTTCAGTGTTGAAACAGTTCTGCTGAACGTGACAAAACTCAAATCCTGTCGAGACAGATTGCTTAATGTGTACACTGCTCTTTTGAGTGTTTGTTATCGGCACTTTTTCTGAAGATGTTTTTCTCTCTTGTTTTCATCAGATGTGTGACCGCTAAAGTGCCCACCACAAGTATTCAGTGCCAGGAGACAACAGGCATCCAGGGCGTTCACACAAAGACAACACCATGCTTCTCGTCATTGGTGGCACACTATGTGCGGAACATTGTACAGATGAACTGTTCAACTTTTTGTACATACCATTTAAACGTGCTGGTAATGTTTTGGCGAAGGATGGTCCCGTAAGCTTAAGTTATCAGTTGGAGAGGATAATTGTGAGGTTCACGCATTCCAGTCATTTGTGACTACGTAATTTTTTGTTCTTCATGTAACGTATTTGTCTTTGTTGCATTTGTGTGACAAATAAAAATTACGGCATTGCATCCTCCCCTAGTGTCCGAGAATATTTATTTCATCTGGACTCTGATCGCCCAGACGTGCTAAAACACTGCATGTAGCATGTTAGTAAAGTAAAAACACCCTTCATGATAGACACATGCATAAATACCACTTCAAATAATATTTATTGGGTAGAGTGCACTTCTGCTTTAACAGTAAGTGTAACTGTCTGAGCATCGTCGTCCGAGGAAAAGCTTTCACCACGACATTCGTCAGAGCCCCACTGTTTCTTTTTGTCTTGCACGAAATAGATAGATGGTTTTGCTACATTGTGGCGCATGTTGTGCTGACCTCCATCCCCGACGTGCGACCCTGTTTCACTATGTACAGACTTCTCGCCTGAGTTCTCTGCACTGGTGTAAGTTTCAAAGCTGTTAGAAATAGTGCCACTCTCCTGTACGTTGTTGTCTGTTTGTGTTGAGTCTTGACTCGAAACAGCATAACCTTCAATTTGTTCACGGACATCCTCAGATTCAGAAGTGCGAAGCTGGGATTGGCTCTGTGACGTTTCCGAGCTGTAATTTGTCCCACTCGAGTAAAGTTCTTTCTCAGCAGCATCCGCTATCTCATCATCTGTATGTTCACTTGATTGTTGACTTTTACTGTGTTGGCTTTCATCTTCACTGGCGCTGTACTCTTCTTCACTAGATAGAGAGTTCATAACGGCACCATCTACACTTTGTGCTACACTGTCTACAGCTTCAGAACTACTCGTAACAGGGCTGCCGAGGCCACTTGATTCTTCCGACTTACTGCCAAGAGATGGCGTTTGTTCGGGCTCTTCTTTCGGCAAGGCTTTGAGCCTCTTCTCGAGTACGCACCTGTAGCACGGGCTTCCGCCCTCGAGCTTAGCAAGCGAGAAGTGACCTTGGGAGCCTCCCAATCGCGCGCCCACGTTGTAACGGTACTCGCAGCAGCTGCTCAGCTGGATGTCCCTAATGTCGTCGACGAACACGACAATGCTGAAGGGGTAGCCGCAGTGCCTCCGGGACGCGAACGTGAACGTCGCGCCAGGAGTCACTCGGCCGTCGAAGACAGTCAAGGAAGTGCCGCCGCAGTGCTGCTGCGTCACCCTGATCGCCGACTGGCGCGCTTCGGCGACCGCCCTCCGCAAGTCCGACCCGCGGAAGAGCAGCGAGACCTTGCAGTCCGACTTTTTGGGAAAGTGGTTCTTGATGACGACGAGGTCTTCCCGTGAACTGGCTGGTGTCGAGGGCGTTATGCTCGCCCTCCTGACTGTGCTCCGAGAAACGGCGGCCTGTTGGGTCGGTCGCGTCATGGTCGGCTTGCGTTTTGATGAAGGGTTCACGGGCATCAGGTAAGGAGACACGGGCTCGCTCATGAGTGCCGTTGGAGGCTCAGCAGCCACAGCAGAGGAGCCCCTGCGGCACGTCGCGCAGGTGAGGTCCGCATTTCTTAGGCTTACGACTCCGCTGTCCCCGGAACTCGTCGTACTCGTTGTGTCCGGGCTCTCCCGGGAGCCGGAGAGGGAGCAGGTGCAACTTTGCGTTCTGGGGTCGTCAGGTTTACCGTCGTGTCGGAGGCACCGCACCAAGCCGACGCGGGCCAAGCGTTGCCTAACCAGGCTTTTGTGGAAGTGGGGCCTGAGGTGTTCGTCATTGAAGCTATCGTAGGAGTCGATAGGGCCCGTGCACTTCTTATGCGCAGCAGCTACCATCCACATAATACACGTGTGACGGCGCCGCTCGTGCGTGCTGTGTGTGTGCCTGGCCGCTGCGCGGTTGCCAAGGCAACGTTATTTTGTGTCCCGGTGCGTGATTTTGGTCTGCACGCCACTCGGTCCCGCGCCGCAGGTCAAGAACACGGTGCATATATTGTGTAGGCACGTAGGGTTTTGTCAGCGAACGGGAGTCGTCGTAGGTCAGGAGACTCCTTGACCAATGTAACGTCGACACATGTGGGTCCGCTGAAAGTGGTGCACTTCACTGGATCACGTGCTTTAACCGCACGACCTCTGCGGACTGCAGTGAAGCCCCTATAAACCGAGCTACGCGTAATTCGATAGTCGCCGACGTTACTGGAGCAAATGTAATAACTCGTGTAACAGCCACTCCACTTGCATATAAATAGTTTGTCACAGGCGGGCTCCGGTGCAACGAATTCGGCACAGCTTTAATTACCCTTTTTACGCGCGCGAGTTCGACACTAACAGCGCTATTCCGAGGCTCAGACCTTTCTCTATGCTCAGACTTCCAACATATCGGTCTGCGAAAGAGGTAGACTTTTTGTGTCTAATTGGTTTCTTAGCTGATTTTCTTTAGGTCTAGGGTGCCTTCCTTAATTTGCTGGTGGGATGAAATGAGAGTTTCAATTGTAAGCGTGCTACGCTTCTACTCGGCAGAGAAGCTGTTCTAATTAAAAATGTGCGCCTGTGCATATGTATTTATATACGATTAATCATTTTTCTTATGAGCTTATACGGGTGTCACGCGCGCACTTTCGATCGCGATCAAGCCCGATCCGGATCGAATTTCTCGGTCGTGATTGGCTCCTTTGCGCAAGCTGCGCGAGGGAGCCAATTGCAGTCAAGAATTTATATCCGGATCGGGCTTGATCGCGATCAAAAGTGAACGTGTGACACCGGTACTACATTATAATTACGCATCCTTCGTCATTGTGCTCTTTTGTTTTTAAGGCTTGTTCACGCAATTTAAGCGTAAATAAAGAGCAATAAATGACTTACCAGCAAGTGTCCTAGCTCTGCAATGATCGACCATTTCTAACTTGTAACTATACATACTTGCAAGAAGTTCGTTAGTGAATACATGGTCTTGTCAAGAGCTGAACAATAAACTGTTTCGACTATTAATTTTTAAACCGTGCATGTTTAGAGGGGGCACGTGTCTGCGGAAATGTGTCAGAGTGGAGTTGATATAAGCTTGTCAATCATCCCAGGAATTCTAGCTCACTTTAAATACATATCGGATGCCACATGTGTGGCAAATGCTGGAATATATGGGACTTCCGGAGATATCGCATTTTCCCATCCTTCACCCGCGTTTAGCGCTCCGAAAACCAGCGACGGCTATATATAATTACGAGATCCAGACCCGTGGTACTCGTAGTCTCAGCTGTTTTGCCGGCACTTGCTTCCACTTATCTTCCTTGTTGATGAGCGAGGAAGTTTCACTTCGAGTGTTCTGTGGCACCTAAACTTCTTTTTCCCCCACATCTCTGCCTGAAAGGCATTTATTTACAGAAGTTTTGCACAGAGGGTGCGGGAGCTGTCCTTAAGAGGAAGCTTTAGCTCGGGTGCTCCCACCTAAATACATGTAAAAGGAGAATTCGTTTTTCTCGGCAAGCACTGCACCAAATTTGACGAGGTTTGTTGCATTTAAAAGAAAACCTTAAAATCTAGTGACTGTCAGTCTAGAATTTTCGAGTTAGGTCGTAAATTTTTTATTAAAAATTGGCAAAAATCGAAAATTTTCGAAAACCGAAACTATCAAGCTTACTAACTGAGCAACGAAACATGATAATGCAATTCTTTGAATTGTATCTAATAGTACATCTAAATCGGACAAAATTGATATGTTACATATGAATATAAAAAAATTAGTAATAAGGAAATACAACTTTTGCAGAACCCTTGTAACCAACGTAACAAATTCACGTAAGATGTAAAATGACATACCGAATTTATCCGCTTTGAATGATGTAATGGATGCCGTTTACAGAACCACGATATCAGTTCTTTATGCAGAGCTATGAATTTGTAAACTTTGTGCTTCTATTTTTTTTCAAACGGTCAAATATTTGAAAAGCTCTTTAAGAAAATTTATGCCCTAAATCAAAATTCCGCTTCCAACAGTCACTAGAATTTAACTTTCTCTTTCAAATGCAACAAATTTCGTTAAAATCGGTCCAGGGGTTATCTCATCAAAACCTTTTTGCGTTTTACATGCATTTGAATAGGCCGCGTCGGAGTTGGGCCCGAGCTAAAGCTTCCTCTTAAGGGGCCGCCCCTTACAGACACTAGGTGGGCTCCCCCAATTACCGGAGCCCATTGGCGCCACGATCGCCGGCCACCGCCCGGACCCGCTCGATCAAGGCCCCAGTTGTTCTATGAAGGCCTGTTGGGCCGTCAGGTCAGAGCTGCGCCTCCCAGTCCTCCCGGGAAGGGTTGGGTAGGGGGGTTAGATTTGGGGTTTTCTGACATGCCCAAACCATGTGGAAAATGTCTGAGGACTTTCCCTCACAGTGCTGGCACTTCCCCGTGCAAGCGGGGTCAAAATATTCAGTGTTTTGCTAACAGCATTCAGAAAATGAAAGCAAGCAAAAAGTCGCCACAAGCGAGAGAGGAAAAAGAAAGCTGCGCTGTCACGGACCTCAAGAAAGTTATTCATCCATCCATCAGAGCACCGGAAATTTTTTTCCCATCAATTTTGCAAACACGGACTTTGTCATCATTCTTACAAGCGTGTAAGATGCAATACACGCGTAGATGCAGCGCCTAGTAGCAACGAATGCTTCGTGCTGGCCCTCGCTTCACCGAGTCTTCGAAAATGGAGATTATGCGACCTCCAAATAACACTATTATATATTCGGGCGGGAAGACAGCGCACATTAAGCCACCAGCCACTTTGGCTGCCCAGCCTCGGCATCCACTGGAGATTACCTACAAGATAGGGCACACTCATGCCCCTCCTTCCACGCGCCACCGCTGCTTTTTTTTCGTGATGGTGGGGCTTTAGGACACGCGGGCTGCGTATATGCGTCTTACGCGCCATGCGCAGCCGCGGCCGCGATAGAGACGCACGCTCGCCTGCACCCCTTATGTATTCAGACGACGGATCACGGACCCGTTTTGGCCCGCGGATCAGGCGACACGTCACGTGTACTTCCGGTCTGTCAGGCCCACGCCAGGTCCGCGGGATGGCGCAGGCGATAAATGAGAGTGCATTTTTTTTTTCTGGCGACGGCCCACGGACTTTTTTGAACATTTGCGGTCACCGTGCAGGTCTGGCAACAGTGCAATGCTGGTCGTATTCGGCAGCCGAATCGGCAGCGCCACCATACGCACGAGCCGTAGCGCTGAAGTTGGTTTTTCACATGTTGCTGCGCCCATGGCATTGTGGTCAGATGATGCCACATTTTACTTTTCGGCCTTGGTCCAACAATTTCCTACTTTGTGGGACAGCAGCTGGGATGACTTCTTGAGGTGTCCGAAAAAAGAACTGTGGATGAACATTTGCAAGGAGATGTCCATCACAGCATCAGTCACGTTAATCTCGGAAGCAGTGCGTTGCAACGAGTTCGTGGAGCTGCAGGGCTGAGAGTATCCCTACCAGGCCATGCTGTCGTCTGCTCTTCAGGCCCGCCGTGTGAATGCTGTCACAGGCAGGGCCAAGCGTGGTCGACCCCATGCGACTGGTCTGCGGCCCGGTCCATGGTGGTCCGTCATTTGGATATACCGTTAGCGGGCGCTTGGTAACATTACCGTGCGCTACCATTTTCCCGCTTTCTCTTGCGCGCTTGATCACTTGATCTCTAGCACTGGGTGCGTGTCAAGCCACCATCCTTCTCAGCTTACCCTTGCACACACAGCATATGGTGCGTGATCTTATTGCACTTAGATTGTATACGGAACATCACGGCAACGCTGACGGCGAAAATTCACTTGGAGTGTCCATATAATTACTATTGCAACAAAAGGTGCGTTGACAACTTCAGTTCGATAGCTGTCGTATTCACCATAGAGTGTCAGATAACATAACCTCGGGTGTCACAAGTGCTAGCCTGGCAGTTCTATAATGCAGTAGAGGAAGTGAAAGGCAGACAAAGGCCTGGAAACTGAACTTTCTTCAACACATGGCTATGCCCAATATATTAATACTGATGACTTCTTGTCCATTAAACAGATGAAAGGTAGAAAAAACATTTCTGTGAATGCTAAAGCAATGTTTTGACTAAATTTTTATGCATGTTTAAGGATCCTGTAAAGCCACCACACATTTCTTGTGGCCACTAGGTGTGCAAGTAGAGAACTTGACACTTGTGGAAAATTTCACTAGTGACACAGGAGCCAGACTCGCTCCGATAAGTTTGAAAACTAATAGGTTCTTGGCTGGTGTTTTATCAGGTTCATTGACTCAGCTTCTGCTCTCGTGAATTGTGTTGGGGCAATGAAGAATTAGCAGACAGGGAAATAGGGATGCACTGTAGGGGCACCTGTAATAATCCCATTTATAAACATTGGTACATTCATTGCACGATATGTCTAACAGCAGCATGCACATCCAGTCAAGCTTTCCAAACCCAAAAAGTAAATAGGAATGCTTAAAACCCCATTGTCTTCTTCAGTACCAAGCACGTACAGTAGAGGTAGACATTTACCTTTTTGCTGGAGGTTAAATGTCACGTGATGCATGCTTAAGTTTTGCATTTCATCAAGCTATGCTGACATATTGCTGATCCAGACGGAAATTGTTACTTTTCAAGGTGTGGCATCAGCACTCATCTTAGCCCATACAGACAACCTCAAGTGAAATGTATCTCGTCATCTGCTTTGAAATGGCAAAGGCAGTCAGCCATAACATGACAGTGCACATTGTGCTCCATATGTTAATTCAATTGGATGAGAATACCTTAAGCACTGTCTTGATTTTTACCCTTAAAGTGTACTATATGAAAATCTGCATTTCAGTGGTCCTATAGGTTCAAGATCCAGGCTTATAGTTGTGCTGCACAATACTCTGCTGTGCCTTCGATTGGGGCGCAAAGAAGAAAGATAACTCTGACTCTCAATGCATGTCTGGGGAGTGCCCAATACCTTACACACTCCAACAAGCAATGTGAAAAAAAGAAAAGACATGCAAGCAAAAATTGCAAAACAAACTAACAAGGACCCAGCTGACACTACGGATTTTAAGAAACCAATCTTAGACTATTACAGTATACAGGCATCAACATGATATTTCTTTAAAACATTTAAATGTACAGGCAATATACATGGCTGCAAAGAGAAGATGCTGTGTTCAAAGGCACCCTCTCTTGCAAACTGAAACTAGGCCTTTTTACATCCCACAGAAGGTACCATGTAGTCGTTTTGAACAAGTACACCATGAAGAGCTCACACAAATGGTTTACTCACACATGGCCTAAAATCAGACCATTGAAACTTTGTGGCTTCCTTCACATTGTGCAGGTCACAGCAAAGTCCTAGCTCTTCAATCATTGATAATCTGTGGGTGCTCCAAACATTCGAACAAGGGACCTGCATTGCAGGATGGCTGACATTACCACAACCATACAATCATGTCATTACGCTCGAGTAGTGTCTTCTCAACACAAGATGCCACCGTATTACAATGTAAATTGAAAGGTGCTTATCTACATCTCAACAAAATATTTCTATATCCTTGCACTTTTGTCATTTTAAGCCTAAGCTTGACTGGAGAGACTGCCAAGTCCTCTTGCCATCCCATTTCACATGCAGCTTTTGATCCAAGGTTGGCTAATAATAGCAGCATTGAACAGCACTACTGTATTTGAATGAATGTGTGATTGGGAACATCTGACACCTTGGAAAAAGAAGTAAAAGAAATTATTATGACTGCAACTACTAACCTTTCAGCATATTAGCATGGTGTGCAGTCCACCAGAGAGATGCATGTCTGTGAGGGACAGACTACACACGTACAGACACCCGTGCAAGCATGCAATGCAGTAAGAGATAGAGCCATCGAAACCACACTGTCATTGAAGACCTGCACCAACTTCATGCTAGTAAGGTAGTCTCTTTTTGCAAGTGCATTGACAGGTTTTTCTTTCCTGCACAGCCTATTTGCCAGGTGGTTTAGCTTGCCACATACTGCTTTGCAAAACACACAGTGGGGAGACAAGGGGGGGGGAGTTATTGGGCTATATTGATGAAAATAAGCAAGCTGTAGAGATTAGCCCTCTTGAGCACAGCATCTAGTCCCATGCTTTCCACTGGCCATAAAAAAAACTCACATTAACATTGTGGTGTATACACCCAAGCTGTACATAAAGAGGAGTTAAAAATGTTCATTACATTTTGTATGAAACATTGAACAAGCACAGAACTTCCAAAAAAAAAGAAAAAGCTGTAGTGCAGAAAAAATTGCTGAGTTTATAGCAGTGAAAGAAAGTGAACCACACAAGGAGGGAGCTGCTACAATTCTTTTTTTACTGCTCTCAAGATATTCCACATCTAGCTATGAACTGCTTTCCCTTTCAAACAATTTACATTACAAAAAAAAAAAAGCAAGGGAAAAGAAAGCACAAACGTTTTTCGAAGCAGTTTGGTTCCAAGCGTACAAAGGTTAGCCAGGTTGTCAATCTACATGCCAGCAATCAGTTGTCTTTGGGTTTAGTAGAACATGCAACTTTCTTCCAATATAGCATGCTTTTATACTCCTTTTGCAGATCTACAGTTTAGGTGCGCGTGCTTTTCCTATGTGGCATTATCTTGAGCACAGCACACAGATGCAACAACCAAAGCTTGAAATAAATCATGCCCATTTGGCAAGTTACAAAAACAGAGCTGGGCAAGCACTAAAAGAATACATAACCAGCATTACATATATTGGCTGTACAAGCTGGCGTCATCCACTGTAAGCTCATGGCAGCAACAGATTACGAATACAGAAATGGTTGCTTCTGTGTATGCCCTGCTGGTTCTGAAACTCCCATCCTTGGACCTAGTCACCAGCCAAACCCCTTTGTCTCCGACTAAATAAAATAATGACTTTTTCCAGTCTTGCAAGGAATACAATGAGTGACACAGCAGAGTCTCATTAAATGAAAGTGTCCCTTGAACGCTTTTTGAACATGCCTAGACATTGCTAAATACTACCACAAACGCCTAAGCTAAATTATACCCCTGCACATGCAGAGCAGAGCGTACAATTTTTTAAAAATAAAACCTACTCACTCTTTCCTGCAACTTTTGTTGAAGTCCCTACCACCATTTTTTTTTTGGTTGCTGTGACACTAATATACACGATCGTTAGTGGCAGGATTCCTTTAGACGTCACAACTAAGCAGTGCCTCCTCCTGCCAGCACGAAAAACGGAAAGGTGTCACGAGCAATTCAAAATGGCGCTACGTAGTGACAGAAAACAATACCGCATGGCTGAACTATGGCATCAGCTGTTGTGAGAGACCAATCTCAAAAGCCACGCTGATAGCTAGGCACACTGCAATGGTGAGTGGAGCAAGCGACACGGCTCCACATTGGCACAGCTTCCAACACAGAATGAAAAGGTGAGGAAGGTCACGAAGGCGTACCATGGGCAACATTTGACAGTTGACAACTGCAGATGTACCAAGTGCAATATTTCTGTAAGACAATATTCCCACATGGAACATTCTTTAATAGCAGACACATTCCAACCCTTTATTCCAAAGAGTGTTGTAGGGCCCCTTTAGGACAAAGATAAAAATAAGCTTGAGAAATTTGTCTCAGACGTTTGTGTGAAGTGCGTCGTATCTGTGAGAACCAAAACAAAGGTCCCCAAACTAATGTTTCACTTACCAGTGGATTAAACTCTACAGAGTTAGCCTTAAAAGGAGCCTACTGTATTCCAAGTTGCCGTACAAGTGACATGCAGCTAAATCAATTCTGGTGTCTTTCATATTTTGTTTCACATCAGCTATGCAGCTAGGCCCTCGATAGTGCTAGGTTTATAACATGTGCCATACATCATAAAAGAAAAGAAGCTTTATTCTGCTGACTATGTGACATACGACATGGGTGATGAAAACACTGAATAGAGGTGTCAAAATGAAAGTTGCTTCCATTAAAGAACTGCAGATATATATATATATATAATAAAAACAAGGAATAGCCACCAAGAAATTCATTAACAATTCTAACATACATACAGACACTCACATCTGTGCATCACAGGCGCTTTATATATTTCTTTCTCATAGTAAATGGACATGATGAAAAACCTGGGTACATAGCATAAGGGCTTGAACACAACATACAAAACGAAAGGTAGAAAATGACTCCAATTGACCTCTAGTCCATAGCAGCATAAACTTATTTGCTTTGATATGAACAAAATGTCTACAGAGAGAACCTGTCCATTCACTACACGAGCTTTTACGACGAGCTGTTTTACTGTTCTCTATAAACTGTCTGCTACAGCTTGCTCCTAAAGACTTCTTTTTCCTTAATGAGCGACTGGAAGACAGTCTTCGTGTTTTGTGCCCACAACACAGTTCATAGAGAGAAGGCAAGAAGGAGGAGCGGTACTGCCAAAACTGGAAACCTAGTTCACACACAAATGGTACCCCATGGTACCCCCTACAGGGTGTACCATAGACTTGGCAGCTCACGGTACCCTCCAGTGCAAGGTACCACAACAATCACATTGACAAACGAGCTCACACAGCCTTCGAATATCTCGTAGCTGCTTCACAGCAAAAGATGAGGCTACAGAAAATATAGCACACTCAAAAGCTTATTAAGCCTCTCCAGTCATCAAAAACATAAAGGAGAAACCACATGAAGCATATTTCCTACATCTTTACGGCAGAGCATTACTCAGTGTCATGACGCTCACTTCAAGCTGTGAGAACTGTGCTGTTATTAATGTCATAATGTGTGCCCTGGCCTATCCTCTTTAGTTAGAAACTAAGTCAGTGACATGCACTGCGGCCGGCACTACAGTGTGGTCACTGCACAGAACAATATGAACGTGTCGATGACAGTCAACGTCAGGCCGAAAATATGTTGAAAATACATTGCATGTGGTTGCTGCCTAAAGCTGCGTGACGTGTGCTAGGTCCAAACGAAGCAGTGCAACTCTGCAGACACACACACACACGCACAAGCTGAAAAGATGCACGCACAACATAAATGAGACTAGCGTGGCAGCAGACAGTTGGGCACCTTGCATTACCCGCCCTTGTGCCATTTGGTGGAGGGGGCCACGGTGGCTGTGCCCCAGAATGTGTTTCTCGGAAAAAGTGGCTGGAGGGAGAAGGCAGTGCATGGCAGGCCTACTTCTGGGCTGCCAGCATCTCCTGAATTTCGTTCTCCCATTCGGGATCATCGCCTTGTGCGGCTGTGTCTGTAGCCACCACCTCATAGTCCTGCAGCTCCTGCTGAAGCTCCTTCTCCCATTCATCATCTGCTGCAGAAGGGACACGGCTTGTGTGAGACTTGGAAAGCTGTCAGCTACTATTACAGTCCAACCCACTTATAACAACAGCAACTTTAACAATACTATATCGGATATAACAAGGAGCAGCCGATGCACTATCAACATTTGTATGTGTTCTAGGGTAAAATAAACCGCTTACAGAAATGCTCCCATGTTGTGTTATCAGTCATAACAAATAAATCTGGCTACTGGGTGTGTGCGCTGAAAAAAAAAAAATAACGCAAAATCTTTGCAAAAAAAAAAAAAAAGTTTCTTTGCCACACCCATTCTTGCGAATTGCACCCTACACGACACTCCTTTGTTGCATCACCGACCTCGCGCACCCCTCTCGCACATATCGGAGGGGTGGAAGAGAGATGTGAGAGGAGCAATAAATGCATGCCGTGCGGAGTACGCGGCACAAAAATGGGCGTGGCGAAGCAGCTCACATGTTTTTCTTTTCTTGGGTTTCGCGTTCCTTTTCTTCTCGTAGACACCCAGTATCCAGATTTAATTGTTCTAGCCAATAATGTGGCACAGGAACATTGTAGTACGTGGTTCATTTTACCATAGAACATACACAAAAGGTCACAGTGCAACAGATGCTCATTTTTATGTCCGAGTATTGTTAAAACCAGTAATTCTACAAACGGCTCAGCTGTACTTCTAATTAAGATGTTTGAATGTTTAAACCCGCTGCTTTTTTTATGCAACCCAGTTATAACAATTATTGGTTATAACAATGACATTTCCTTGGCGCTTGGATATTGTTATAAGTTGGTTTAACATGTGCTTTTCTAGCATTACTGTTTTGCTTTTCGCACATTATTGCTGTTGTTATATTCATGTTTCTCGGCAGGGTAAATCTGCTGTATCACTTTGTTATTACATAGCAACCACTCCCGAAAGCTTTTACCAGGATGGGTGCACTGTTATCACCAGATGCATGTAGTATGTCCTGCCTCAGTGATCACCTTGGTTCATGTGGTACATGCCATGATGCCTCATAAGTAAGGGCAGATCATAGCTATGTCATGTGATCCAACAAACGCGTGACTGTATCACCACCTTCACTGCCCAGCTGGTTAGTTTTGTATGCAGAAGCTTGACCAGTAGACAGCTTTCGCTCTTCAAGTTTGTTCTTGCATGCTCATAGCTTCCAAGTGACAACATGCATGGTCACGTTTGTGCATCGTGTGCTGTGATTTTGGCATACTACTTTTACCTGCCAACCACAGAAATGGTGACTGATGTTCAGCGGTGGAAACGACAGTTAGGCTTTGGCTACTAATGCACAGCAAAGCATATATAGTATGTTTGTTTAGAAAAAGCTCACTGCAAGGTTCAGTGCACTTATTGTGAACTCCACTGGTCGATTTGCAAAAGCCACCCGACTCCTCGAGCGGGCACTTGTAGTTCAGATATACAAATCTGACAGTAGAAGGTGGCGTGCATGGCAGGCAGTTGTGGAGGCAGTAGCTAATCTGCACTAAGTAGTATATGTCCTTATGTGTATGTGGGCATGGTGGTAGTTTCAGTCTCTCTACTACTGTAGTCTATGGTGTTTGCAATGATCATACAATCCCCAAGTAGCAGAAAAAGCGGTCACTGTGAAAGGTACAGTTGAGAAAAAGTTTGGAGGTCAAAATATTAGCAAAAAAATAAAATTTCTTCTAGCACAAGTATGCAATGTGGAATTGCTTCAATACATTGCATTCGCTAAACACGTGCACATAGGCTGTATCACTCAATTGTAGCTGGTAGGCCCAGGCTGTGAAAGCAAAAAAATATTTTTCCTGCACCATTGGTCTACATACTTTTGCTCGTGACTTCAGCACATGAAAGGCACAAAGGGTACAGATTTGAGTTCTATTGGCAGCATAAGCTTGTATTTCTTTTTTCTTACATGTGCAACATTATAGTACTTATCAGGCTGGAAAGCGGTCTAGCTATGTGCTTGTCTGGGTTCATGAGACGAAATAAAATGCTCAGTGCACATTAACCTAAATGAAAAGTATGGTTTATGTTTAGTGCACATGCAAGGACGACAGTGAAAATTTCTTGACCAAGAGATGTGCTTAAATACCATGTCTTGATCATGTATAATAGAAGCAAAGCCATGAGCAAATATTTTCACAGGAGCAACATGATAAGCCCAATGCTAAACGCTACTGCATTGGGAAACCAAAGGTTGCTATCGAAGCAATGTTAAGCGCTGTGATGTTTGTTACCTGCTTTGTCTCCCATGCCAAGTTGTTTCATGCCCAGCTTGACCTCTTCCTCAGAGATCTTGTTTCCTTGGAAGGTGTCCGAGACAAATTCATGGGTTGGGCTGTCAAGTGCCTCGTCGTCATCTCCAGCCGCCAAGTTCTCTAGATAAGCGCCGACACAATTATTCCACATATGGTAAACAAAAAGCACTCACAGCCATGGTTTTACAGTTGTGTTTGTAAGCTCCTTGAGTAAAGTACATTTAGAGGTACCCCGAAACAAGTTCTAACAAAGGTGTGTAATGTGCCTGGTAACAAGGCATCACATCACGAATATTTGCTAATAAACATTCATCGCATGTGCCTCATAATAACAGTTATTAGCAATCAAACACTGTTTCTGACACACCTATGCAACATTCCCCTGCTTCTCACTCAAAAGGCTTGCCTGTCCTATCCCCCAAGAAAAACTAATCGTGCCCCGCGCACCTTGCGCTTTAGGTGCAAGTGAAAGTGTGCGAGGGGGAGACAAGAAATATGGTGGCTTCACGAGTGAAAAGGAAAGGAGGGTGAAGGGATTGCGCTCGCGGTAATGTGATCAAGCGTGCGCGAGGGGGCGGAGTGGAGGGCAAGCTGGTGCGCGTCTCGGCTGTGGCTGCACATGGCTCTAAGCACGGCTGAGCGCATACACAGCCACACACCCTGCTTTAGAGGTCATCCGCTGCATGTGAAAAGAGTGGGCATGCCGAGGCAGTGTGGCACCATGTAAGCTGTCTTCCCACACGTTTAGTACGGGAGGTTGCGTAACCTCGAGTTTTGGTAACCCGCCAGAGCGAGAGGCAGTTGAAGTATTTGCTCCCCACTGCTGGTGCTTTTCCTGATAGCATCATCTCATAGACACAACCACCACCTACGTCTACAGCGATTTACATTTGGCCGTCAAAGCCTTTAAGAAAGGAGCCGTTGCAAGACAAGCACTACAAATAGTCAATACATCCGCACCGCTGCAGCACCACACCATCTGCTGGTTCCCAGCACACCTCGGAGAGATCGAGGACTCCCCTCCCAATCTCTATGAGATGGCTCACAGGAGCGCACGAGATCTAACTTTCCGCGACACCACCTATTCTGGTCGTGACCATGCCAGCGAGAATCGGGACCCTCCCTCCACATACAACGAGATCACAAAGCACTTTTATCTAGACTGCAGAATATACAGCACACCTCACAATAAGCTCACCAGGCCTCAAGCCTTCACATTCTGAATGCTTCAAACCAACACGTACCCCACGCAGATCAGACTACATCACTACATGCCTTAGCTATGCAAAACATCATATTGTGAAAATTGCCTTTACACACTAGACGTACACCACTTGCTCTGGCCGTGTGGTCGGACCCACGCAAACAAGGATCAAGACTACGCCATGCTACAAGGAGCATTACGTAGCACGGACCTGGCGGAGCAGCTCTGGGCCGTCCAGCAAACCCACAATGCGGCCAGGGAGTTGAAGCTCCCAGTTCCAACGTGGGAGTAGCCCGCTCTACGTGGCCTTGCGCCTCGTAGCTTGCAGGACCTTTCAGTAAAGTTGTTCCATCCATCCATCCATCATCTCAGTGCGGGCAACGCTACTAGCCGCAGGGCAGAGTGCATGCGAAAGCATGGCTGGCTTCCCTTAATTTGTACCACTGATATGGAAATATTGTTGACGTACATGACATGGAACTGTATCATTCGTCACAGACTCCCAAATTTATCACAATGAATTGTTTTCTCAATCAAATTTGTTATTTTTGATTGCCTGATAATTAAGCAAATTCTGTGATCCCTTTCCATGTTAGAAAAATCGATCGGCGACTGTACTTGTTTGCATAAAATTTCAAATACAACAAAATTTTGATATAACAAAGCAAATTGCCGATTTTATTGACTTCATTATGGTATAGAGGTTTAACTGCAGTAGCATTTTATCAATAACTCCATTCACATAAAGTGACACAAACCAATTCACACAAACCTCCTGTTGCAAAATATTTGTGAAGTGGCACCCAATGTCACCGGATACGTTCCTCAGCATTCTTAAAGATGTTTAACAGGCCATAGGTTGGCATACTCACTCACGGGTACACTAACACATACTCTTGAAATAGATCGGTAGCAAATGACAAAGGCTGTGAATGCTGATTAACACTAGTATTAATGCAAGACAGTGTTGGCAAGCTTGAGTGGACGCGAGTCTGAAAGTCCGCGACTGTTGGCGAGTGTGAGTGGACGTACGTATGCGAGTGAGAGCGGACGCAAATACAAGCGTGACGGGGCGTCAGTAAGTGCGAATGGAAGTGACCATATACGCGAGTGAGCACTAGTGAGTATGAGTGGGTGCAAGTACGAAAATGAGTGCCAACGAGTGTGAGTGAGCAGGAGTGAGCATTCATTGATTCTGCTGACCAAGTTTAAGGAACCTGCTAAATTTCCAGGCATGGCACATGCACTCGTGTCTACAATAAACTAAGACAGTAGAAGCAATGCTGACGTACGTTTGCTGCTTTCGTCCGATGGACTCTGCCGCGATGAGACTGACGAAGTGTCACCACTGCTGCTGCTTCCTGAAAAATGAGGTAAGTAACAGCGATTTGCGTTCTCATCTGTGACAAAAAATGTCGTTCTTTTTTCAGTCACTGACTGTCAATCTATTGTAGGATAAAATTTAAAGAAACAGCAGCTGGCAACCAAGGAACATGGACCACGCAGGATTGTGTTACTCCACAGGCCAATCACCGAAGCAAACAAAATCGTCGTCATGCGACCTTTTCAAAATGGCGCCGCACTTGACACCTCTGCAGTGTCTGCTGTTCTTGAATCTTTTCATTGGTGAAAGCGATGAGGTGTGCAACAGACATGGACAACGTGTATGGAGTCTGAGAATCTCACTCTTCAGAGGTCCGCGGTACAGCTAATTTCACTGCTGAGCCCGTTTTGCTCATGAAACTTCACTGCCAACTGAAGTGAAACTTGACAATAAGTTGCAGCGAAGCAAGCGTTTTATTTCAGTTCAATAAAGAATTAGGCTTTCACCGTTTCACTATAACAGACGAGTGAAAACGTATAAATTTGTGCGTTTACACTCTTATTTTTGTGGTTACCGCCTTATTTAGGTAACAGGGAAAGTTTGAAGTAAGAACTGTTTGCAGCCTCACGGAGGAACAGTGGCTGGTGGTTATGTGGGCGTGAGTGAGGCTTCACTGCAGACTTAAGTTGTATCCGACTGTAATGTACTATTACTTTGCATGTTTTTCAATATTGAAAGTTTATGTTATAAGATAATACGCACGGTATCTGCCATCAACGTAATATGTCACTGTAATTTCTTAATGCTTTGCAACAGTGCAAAGTATGTAATTATGTATAGTAACATAGATATGGCAAAGGTGTCATTAAGAATATGGAGCTGTCAGACATAGGTGCATCAAATGTAGAAATAAAATCACAAAAAGTGATGAGAAATTGAACTACATGAATGCTAATACTAAGCCAATTACAGAGATCAGTGCTGTGCTTCATATTAAATGTTAAAAATTCAGGAATTGAAGAAGAATTGAACAAGTATAGGTGCACAAGTGATACGTGATGCATTATTGTTGCTCAATTTTGATCCCAAATGCAACAAAAATTTGTGTGACTGAAATGACTGCCAGGCTTTTTTAACATGGTGATGCATATGTTTCAACACGATGGCACCGAAAATTTTTTGAGCAAGCTGTGCAAAATGCCAGCTTGTGTGCTCACAGATTTGCACAGCAGCAGCATGCAATAATTACTCAATAGCTTAAGTAAGAGTGTATAAAGCAGTACTTTGTGTAATGCAAATCCAATAAATATCTTTTTTTATGCTTGTCTTTTGGTTTTAATGCTGCTTCTAATGTTATTTGGTAGTGTGGATATTTGGATGCACCAGGAATAGCAGATTTTGAATTTTGTGGACCTCTTCTGTGAAGACGGACTTCTGACAATACGAACAGATTTTTGGGGTTCCTCTAAGTTCATCTTAGAGAAAGACTACTGTACAGATGTTTTTTTAGTGCAAGAAAATTTCTTAAAATGAACTTATGAAGCTTACCAGCATCAGTTCTAAACTTTAACCAGAAACCCTGAATGCTGGTTACAGTTCACATCCATGTAAGCAGCGCATCATTATTTATGCAGATATAGAGGGTGAAAGAAGGGCCAACAATAAAAGTGCCACATACCAGCACCCTTGCCATGACTGAGAGCACTTAGCTGCGTTGACTGCTTGATAAGTGAGACACGGTAGAAATAGTTCCTCCAAAAGTCGGTTTCAGGAATCCTAACATGAATACAAAGAGGGGACAGGCATTTGAGCATAGAACAAAATTTACGCATGTTGTTAGACAAGAACGCGCACATGTTAGTTTAGGTAAATGAGTTATCTGGAACTCATACAGGTCACGGAAACCATACAGGCAAAACGGTTGTGCTGCAAAAGCTATGAGCTTGCTACAGTTATGCAGTGGCTGTGGTGTTTTGCCATGGGGTATATGTGACAGGATCGACTTCTGGTCGTGGCGACGCCATTCTGATGGGTGGCAAAAAGCTTGTGTGCTTATATCTAGGCACATCTTAAAGGGGCACTGCGACACACCCAAGGAAGCATATTGGGCGGAACTGGTAGCATCACCACAACGCAGTCATCGCATGCATTTCGTGCAACGAACGCGACATTGATCTGCGGCACCGTGATCATTGCTTAACGAGATAATGTGCTATTGATGTTTGCACAATATTGAGAGTGCTGCGGATAAATACTATAATAATACATTTTGCAGCTATTTAATTATTGCGCAATTATCATGACACCCACGTGGAAGGTGTTGTAACCATAGAAACGACACCATCAACAAGCTGAGTAGACTTGGCAACCATGGCATGCCAACATCTGTTACGTAGCATCAATGTCCCACTGCTATTCAGTTGCTGCAGTTCCACATCATGGGAGAATGAAATGTGGCATTCAGAGTCACTCGAATTCAAGTTAAGCATAACTTTAATTTTGCTTGCATTTATAAGTTTCTGTGACAGATAATTTGGGTTTGTGTGCGTTAATTACTATAGCTCCCTTCACTCCAGCTTCTTTAACGTACTGGATAATAGGTTCAAAGCAAAGATAATCGCCTTAAAGAAATGCTTTGCGGGGCCCCTTTAAAAAATCTCGAGTCCTCAAGGATAATAAACCACAGCCTTCCTGCAATGTCACATATTGTTAATTTTGTTAGTGTCTGGAATGAGATATTTTTAGCTTTTCACAATCTAGCAATTAAAATTAGAAAATGAGAGAGAGGCTCAACCCTACCAGTTTTTTGAGCCCATTGTGCATGAACAGAAAAACATTGCTGCAATATTTGTAACATGAAAATTGTTAGCTGAAACACTGAAAGCTGTTTCAGCTGTTAGATGAAATAGCTGAAACGGCAGCACTGCCAGTGAACAACAGCAATAGTCCCTATGCTCCAAGTGTCCCAAGTATGCTCCATTTTGAATATCACTGACACAGCACGTTAATAAGACATAAACCACAGCCTTCCTGCAATGTCACATATTGTTAATTTTGTTAGTGTCTGGAATGAGATATTTTTAGCTTTTCACAATCTAGCAATTAAAATTAGAAAATGAGAGAGAGGCTCAACCCTACCAGTTTTTTGAGCCCATTGTGCATGAACAGAAAAACATTGCTGCAATATTTGTAACATGAAAATTGTTAGCTGAAACACTGAAAGCTGTTTCAGCTGTTAGCTGAAATAGCTGAAACGGCAGCACTGCCAGTGAACAACAGCAATAGTCCCTATGCTCCAAGTGTCCCAAGTATGCTCCATTTTGAATATCACTGACACAGCATGTTAATAAGACACGAAATAGAGGGAAGATTGGCCTTCCTTTCCTCTGAAAAAGAACCTTTTTTTGTCTTTGCCATATGAAAAAAAAAGAAAAAGAAAAAGAAAGCAAAGAGATGTAGGTAAAGTTATGAAATAGTAATTCAACTTCAACCTATTTAAATACTCTTTCTTTCCACGCACCATTAATGACTGGAATGACTTGCCTTTGTGACGCTTGTATCACGACTGTTTACTTTTTTGTATCAGCATTACTGCCGTACTGTTGCAGCATTTTGATGTATTAACATTGTTTTACTTCTCGTGGCCTAATATTGTATTTTATCCACCCTGCATGGAACTTCGTGTCCGCAGTATGTATTAAGCAAATAAATAAATAAATAAATAAATAAATAAATAAATAAATTGACTTGGTATTATTGTTTAGTGGCCCCCTAACCAGACTCTCTAGTAAGTATCTTTCACACCCACAGTATTCACTGTGCCATGCCACATTAAAGGGGCACTGAAGAGAAAAACTAAATCACTTTAGACAGATAAAGTATATTATTTCAAAACTCTATTTTTGTTAATTTCACGGTAAAGGAATTTTACAAGAAGAGAAAATAAAGAAAGTACTGTATTTTATTTCACGCCGAAACTCCAGTGCTGGTACATCAGTGTGATGTTATGGATTTCAATGTATTTTCTCGTATTTAGGCCCTCGTTGCTTAGTAGAAGTTCTGGAAACTTCCTAAATTAACTCTTTCGCTCTTTTAGAATATAGCGCAGTCAATCCTTACAAATAAAAAAATAACTAGGCCTGAGCAGATGGCATAAAAATTCACGACAACAGGGGCAAACTGGTATAAGAATTTCAATGCAGTGTAGCCACCTACCATTTGTTTTTACATCTTTTTTGGCTTGCCAAGCCTCTTAGATAAAAGTGGTGTAGAAGAGTAATTTACAAATACAGCTCATGTTACTTTCCACTTTGGTGTTTGTCCCTTTAAGTTGGCTACGTGACCTATACCTGCAATGCTTTTTTGTAGCCACGATATTTGCTCTAGGTCTACTCTCGGAACGTCAAATACCAAAGTGTAAAAGGAATTATGATAATTAATGCATGCAAACCATAAGTTATGCATCAGAGAAATTTCAAAATACAAGCTAGATTATAGTCACCCTCAGCTCAAATTTTTCGTGGCTCTAGATGCCACATTTCACTCTGGGCATTAGTGAAAGTTGGCGCTCCGTGGTTACCAAGCCTGCTCAGCCTGTTGATGACGTTACAGTGACCTCGGTGATCGCGTGGTCTAATCTCTGAGGCCATGGCATGCCAAAGTGCTCGGCTTGTTGACGCGTCGTTCCCATGGTTGTAAAACGTAATGCTGTAGTTTTTCTTTTTTTCACAGTACTTATAGTTCGAATGTAAATTGCACATAACATTTTTAACCAATAATCACATGCCACTCTTTGATGTCACATCCTGTCTACGAGGTACATGAAATTGCTTCATTGAGGCGATACAAATGGCCCTGCTCAATAAACTTTCCCTGGTGCATTGCAGAGCCCCTTTAATGAGATGCGGTGAATAGGTTTGGTGAGCATATTTGCATCTGCAGGTGTATGTGCTGCTGTGTGTACTTCTGTGATACTTCTGTGATCAAGGTGCATATACAGGGGTGCGACTGCCCAAAGTCATTTCGAAGCACTTTTTGGAGCAAGTAAAATTACGTTTTGGAGCACGCTGGAGCAGACAATATTGCATTTTGGAGCAGTTTGGAGCAGACTACATGTCATTTTGGAGCAATTTGGAGCAGATAACATTCCACTTTGAAACAGTTCGGAGCAGGCTAATCTGAATTTCGCCGTAATAATGGAATATTGAATACTGCAGCACACTTTGAAACCACGACGACACACATAATAAACCAACACAAGCGTGTAGTAGAAGTGTGCTTTTTAGCTAGAGCGTACTAGAATGTGGCAGAGTAGGTTGAGTGGCAGCAGGGCCCATGCTTTCCTGTAAAGCTGAAAACATCAGCGGCACTACAATTGAACTATATATTCCCGTGGCAACGTTCATGATGGTAACAGAAAGTGTTCTCAAATTATGCAGTCCAATTGACAAGGTAACATAATTTCTGGGTCACAATATGTCACTGCAGGCCCAGACAGCCGCAATCAACCCTGGACTGGTAAAACATAAAGCTAGTCCAATCAGTTTTTATTGTGATAGTAATTATATGGACACTCCAGGCTCATTTCTTCCATCGGCATTGCCATGTTCCATATAAAGACCACGGGCAATACCATTGTCGCCGCGCGCCGTAAGCTGAATGTGGAAGCGAATGCATGCGAGGGTGTCAATGATGGCAGCTCAATACTGTGTGTGCAAGGGAGGAAAGCGGGAAGGAAGGCACACCATCCACCGTCAAGTGCAAGGCACCGGAAGGAGGGGAGCAAGGGCGTTCTACTCCGGCGGCGGCTGCGTATGGCGCGGCCATGTGGGCCCCATTTTGAGAGCAATCTACAATGGGGACACACTGCAAGTGCTGATAGCTTCGTGTACATTGCACTTTCGCTGCTGAGTTCCTGTTAAAGTGAGAGGCAGCACGAAAGTCAATTGCTTGCTGCTGCTGCCGCGCCTCCTCACTCCAACGTTTTGACAGCAAGTTTCTGTGGTTATCGAGTGAGATGTACTCATGTTTGCTTGTACGCGTGTTACACCATGCTTGTTAATTTTACAAGTTTATACCGTCCATAAAACTACTATCCTTACTCCGTATAGCTGTCCACTAACTTGCTATTGCAATTGATGCTTTGCCTTTCGGGCGAAACAGCGGCATTTTATTCCAAATCCGCCATTAGCCCTTCTTAATAGGTCAAAATGGTTCAGTCCTCGCAGCCATACGAGCATAAAAACAAATTGGACTAGTTTTATGTTAAACCGGCCCTGTGGACAGAGATGCCCGCTCGCTGAACCCACAGCACTGCGCACCTGCCTAATATCTAGTTCGCTCACAACGCTCTCAGCCTACTTTTTGTTGTCTTGCGTCTCACCTAGGGAGTGCCGTACTACTCAGCCCACTCAATTGTATCCTAGTACACTATTAAATACAGCCATCCTGGCCGGCCCGACAGCAGTGACACACGAGAGAGTGGCCACGCGTGTGTCGGCTACTTGCTGGAAGCGTCGCAATGTCCACTGTTATAAGCCCGAAAATTATGAGGGACTCTGCGGGATGCGTCATCACGCATTGTGCAGAATGTGAATGGCCGCACTCTTTTTCGGAGAACAAATCCGCTCGCTGTTCGCGGCCACTGCCAGAGCACACATGCTGAAGCCATTTGGCATAGCATGATGCAATTTCAGTCAATTTTCTGTGTTTCGTGCAGTTTGGCTCATGAATTTGCGTTTGTACTAAAATGCCACAATTAGCGCAGGAGTCACACCCCTGTGCGTATATAATCAAAATTTTCTCTTAACACCTGTAGTTCCATGCCTTGTGTTGGCCAGGAGTCATATTTTGTGCAAATTCTATTTCATTTTCCATTCTTTTTGCTCTTCACCGCGGGCTCAGATGCCACTGTGCCAGCATAATATTGGGAGTGGCCACTCACTACTACACAATAGGAAAAGAAGAATGGAACAGAATATGACAAAACTGCGGGCCTAGACTAACAACTCCAGCTTCTCAATACATCTCTCTCTCTCCCTCTGTTTTTTCTTGGATTCTTGAGTGCAGTGAAAAGGCTGCTGCATTATAAAAGTAGGCATGGGCCGACTCACCATTTCGGAACAAGTTCGAATCTCATTTTCTCCAGGTTGGGGTCCTCTTGAAGCAATGCCATGGCAATGGGTGACATAGTATCCATGTCAAATTCAAACTGAACTCCGCTTGGTGGACTTCGCACAAAGTTTCTTTTGTCCTGTAGGTGTTCAAATGAAAGATAAAAGCTATACAATACACATAACACAGGTCTTAATATTGACGCAAGACGATTTCAAATTACGCGCCAGCCGCCTCCTGCGTCCGTCCAGCTTCTTACTGCTACCTGCGAAAGATAGCGGCAGTGAAGCGGGCAACACGGGCCCGCAAGGCACGCGCAATCGGAGCAACGTGCCATCAGCGCGGGACACGAGAAAAGAAGAAGAGGAGCGGGTCCCTTGCGGAAAACGGCTGTGGACGTTCTAGCGAGGCTCTCGTTTAGCTGCTTGTCGGGCACAAGTTCGCCCAGGGTGAAGTGATTAAAGCACCGTCACTGAAACTGTGCGTTACAATATATGCAATGCATGCATTAAGGGTAGTTGGTATTCCATAGCTACTACTTTTACAGAGAAGACAGACAGGAGGAAACGGCAAATGCTAGGGCTGAAACAAATGCCGAATGGAGAGTTTATTAGCACATGATACAAATAAGTGCCAATTGACAGTCGGTTGGAAGTTTAGCACATGTGCTTGTCATTTCATGATGCCCCTGTCTGTCCCAGACTAAAGGATGGCTCCAGGAATAAGTAGTCTCTAATTAAAATTAATGTTAGATTAAGAAACCCCTATTTTTATAAAACAAAAATTAAAGTGTGAACTTAATTAAAGTGTGAACTTGATGAAATGAAGTCCTATGAAGTTTGAAGTTCAAGAAGCAATGTTTATGTGTTGCACTGCCGGATCCTCGCCACACTAAGTACGTGCAATGACATGTACATAGCCTATAGCCGAAATTACTGAAGCAGACCTTAAATACCGATTTCTGGTAATAACAACACATTATATTTGTCAGACAGAATGTTGCCTCTGTACTTTTTTTTCACTCCTTGTTTTAAGAGTAAATATGGTTATAATGAAATTTTCTCATAACTTCCTCAGACCTGAAGACCACTCTGTGATGCAAGTACGTTTCAAATCGGGTTATTATTCCTGACTCGCACGTTAGAAATATGATAAACCCATTCTTTAAATTTTAATACCCTCCGATTAGATGGTGAAGGCAGCACCTTCATGTAAGTGGAGAAAGTGTCTTCTCATGATCCTTGTCCTAAAAAACGTAGTGTTCTAGATGAAGATATAAGATAGCATGGTAGGGTGCCATGTAGATTCTGCTTTCTCGATTTTCACGTCAGCTGATGGACTTCAAACACAAGCCTTTTGTCGTCTGTGACAGCAGAATTGTGTAAACCACACAGTTATCAGTTTTCACAAATGCTGTTGGCAATAATATGCTTAAACCACTTCCATACAGTTCCGCATGCAAGTGACCTTATACCCAGGATGAACACTTTATATAATAGTTGCAGAGTTCATTTTGAAAAGGATTAAAGGCAAGCTATTCAAGTGGGCATCACAAGGACTGAAAGAAACAACAAACAGATTTCTATAATTGCTAAGAACACTGTCGCAAGTGGGCTCAATCGTACATGCTAAGTGAAATGTCAAATTTACAAGGAGAGTGTAGTAAATGCTCTAGAACATCATCACAACCCCCTTCTTCTGAAGCTGTCATCTGAAGGCAGGCTATATGTAATGTTCTTTTTTTTAAAGTTATTTTCAGAACATAAGGAAAACTAGAAGGCATTTGTGTGGAAAACAATGCAAATTTCGGTATCAGGTGAAGCTTACAGCTGAAAGGGACAGTATCTGCTGCTTCACATTTTCTTCATCTTCACATCCAACCCAAGGCAAGATTCCAGTGTCACACCTCTGCTTGCCCTTCACAAAAGTCTCCTGTTCGCGATTAAAGTCAGCCAGTATGCTCTGAAAGCAAGAGAAATAATGCGATAAGTGTGAAAGTGCAACATGACTGCGCGTACACGAGAATAAAATATTACAGTGATGCGCACTAAGCTTTAAAAAAAAATATGTAGACAAAGAAATTCTCACATTCTCTTCAACTGTTGTTTTGATCTGCTTGGCCGTCTCTTGCACAGTTTTTCCAGCCTTGTTTGCCACAGAATAGAGGAAGCCTAAAAGCAATGAAAGAAGTCCGGTTCTTACCAGCAGAAATTTCACGCGAAAGGCACAGAAAGCAATATCAATCACTGCTTCCCAGCTCGCAACACGCGAGCCTCGCGTAGTAAACAAAGCAGCAACACGTCGCGACACAGGAACACGGCAAGGTCTTTAGCGGCAGACGCCTTGGTGGCCCAGTGTCGACGAATGCGTAGCAGGATAATCCCCTCTCTCGTAAAACTGATCAGAACATTTTATCGAAGGATAAGCGTGCCGAAACACTACGGTACTTCGCCTGTGTACTCACTTCCGAATGATTTCGCAGATTCCATCGCCTTTTGCGACACATTTTCGAGCGGTATAGAGATGCCCGTCCCCAAGGAGCCCTTGTCATTCGAAGGCTCAATATTAGCCGCTGGTTTCGGCGTTTCAGGAGTCGGAGGAGAATCAGTGTCCGGCCCAGACGTCGAGCCCGAGTCGCTGCCCCCACCACTTTCTTTGGACGGTGCTGCTGGTTGAGGCTCACTAGTGGCTTCGTTGGTGGGTTTGTTGTCGGGCGCATCGCCACCCTCCACCGACTCCGGAGCCTTCGCTTGCGGTTCCGCTCCTTTCGTGGTGTTCTTCCATATGTTAGAAATGAAATCCATGCTTCCTCTTGAGCCCCAGCCTCAGGTTAAGCGCACGGAATTAATCCGACTCTGCACACTCACCAACGCGACTACAGACCTACAGAGGCAGCTCCTGCCGCAGCTTGACGACACAGGTTGACACTTCCGCTGCGCTGTAAATAAACAGTGCCCTCCAGAGCAAAATAATGTACGCTTAGGCGACGGCGGAGGATCTCGTTAGCACACACGCTAACAGGGTGCTCAGGCCAAGATCACGATGGGAGAAGATAGACTTCTTATTAAGAGAAATGCTGAAACGGCCGTAAGCATCCCCATTAAACAGAAGCTAACAGAAACCAACAGAAACACAGCATTTCCGGTTGGCCACACTGTTTTCAAATAGCCAAGGGCACGTGACCAAACTCAAATCCGATCGTCACTAAAACCGTCACTGGAGTCGCTCTCGTCACACTCGTCGTGTTGAGTACTCTGAAGCGCTGTGTTTGTCAAAAAATCACACATGCGCTACCGGTAAAGGAACTGTCATGTTTAGTGGAATCGTTGTCACGTTCGTGCTAAGCGCAAGCTAGCTGATATTTTGTTGACATCGTGAAGTACAAAACTTCTGCCGCTATGTTTCAAATGAGCAGTTTCAAGTGCCCGTCCTGCGCTTTGGCCTATACAACAAGAGGTAATGCCGCGCACGTGCGTTTTCCGCAGTTTCGCTTGCTATATACATACGCTTTCGTGCAAATCTTACTTGGGTGCGGTGGCGTGATGTGTAAAGAAGCATTTGAAGTGCTGTAAATTTTCTGCGAAACACTCCTTTTACTGATTGGTTCCTGGTTGCTCGGTGTTGCTCATTGACTCTATTGTATTGCTGACAGACGCCACTTGGCGTCGGCTGACGACAAAAGATATATTCTGTCTTTTCACACAGTCATAGAACAATATTTGCGCTTGTTCAAAGGTAAGCAAGCTTGTGAAGTGCAAATAAATGTCGATGAATAACGCCGTTGTCACTTACTGGCTAAATGCCGTAGAGTGATGGGGACCTCAAGCTGTGCGCTGAACGACCGTATTTTACCGTTTTCAGAGCAGCGAGGCAACCGACTGCCCCGAATATTAAAATGTGGGCACACGTGCTGCGAGGCTTGTATAAGAAGCCGAGCGTCGTCTAACCACGTGTGCGAGTGTCCCGTGTGCAAGGTTGGTTGACAATCTCGCTTTCACATGCTTCCGAAAGTTCCATTTCCCGCAATAAATCGAGCGCGGCATGAACCACATCTCGGTAGTCGGCCACTGTCAGTGCTCGAACTTATGAAATTACAAAATAGATTTCATTTTATAATTTTTTTTTTCAGGAACAGCAATCCTTTGCTGACAGCAGCTGCATCCAGGCACTGTTGCTCGATTCATATGTATTGGGCATTGGAGCAGCCAGCAGCAGGCCGCAGCAAATGCCGTAAGCTATCAGGCCTCATATGTCTAACATGTTGGGAGGAGTTGAAGATGCCCAGAATGTAATGAGCACAGTCAGCGTTAACTCTACAATATGCATATGGTCTCTGTTGCACAAAATGTTTTTTGTAAAATTTCAACTTCCACTTCAAATATGTGTGCACTTGCTGCTCTCTGTGTGGCTTTTTAACTGTGTTGTCAGTAGATGCTTTTGATGGCACTTTCGGCACGTAAAGCCATTTCTTGTCTCAAGATCAATCATATTGCCTCGGTGGCAGCCACGCTCCAGTAAGGGTGGAATGTAAAAATTTTCCTGCATTTAGTATGAATTCTATTCATGTGCACCCCTGTGAAACAGTTCACAGTGGTGCATGAGAAGTTAAGAAATTGTGCAGCTTGATTTCAGCAGTGCAGACACAGTGTGTGACTCGAAAGGAATGCTGAGGTGCAGATGCGGTGCAGGTGTTATGTTTTCGTATTATGTTTTGCGCCATCGCTCAAGTCTGAGGTCCTGAATTGCAGGTATGATCGGCTTCTGAGGTGTGAATACGCCTGGTGTTACGTAGACGGAGCAAATGTGTGTAAGCGGAGTTTCAGTCGCGCTTATGCCTGTGTGCTGCACTTGCTGCTGCGCCACTGCTTTGCACATGCACGTCTGCAACGAGGCGGCACTGACAGTAGGTAGGGTGCAGCAAAATTATGAACAAGCCCTGCACCTTTAAAAAAGAAATGAAGTGGTATAGAGGGCACCATTGCTGGACTGCTGAAACGAATGGCAGGGTGCAGCACCTTGTAAACTGGTTCAGGTGGTGCAGGCAAATCGAACAGGCATTTACAAATTAGATGCACATTAAAGTGTACCAGGAGGTCGAAATGATCAGAGGTCCTCATTACGTAGCCTCATGTAGACAATGTAATTGTAACTCGTAATTTGATTGATTTCCTGCATCAAACTAATTGCTCCACACTGTGTATTCATTTGGACGCTCACCCGGTGCCATCTTTCAAAATGTTTGTCCCTGTGGTGAATCCTCTATAATTGAGAGCCGAATGCGTGCTCTCATATAGCAATAAAGATAATTTGTACACAGATGTAGAATAATGAAGTTATTGCAGTGCAGAGATAACTTTGAGGTAGCAGCCCTACTTGTTTGAATCCTTAGTGCAGACCTAAATAAAGTCCACATTCATAAGTGTGTGAAACATAATCTGTTAAATGTCCCATACTCGTATACATGAGTACGGCTGCTTTGTGGTCGGTGGACTGACAGCTGTATTATTCTCATGCGACTTTTTTATCCAAAGCTCATGCGCATGCAGTGTCTTGTGAGGACAATGGAGGAACATTGCAAAAAATTTGTACCACTCTTGAATAATGTTTCCTCTGCTAAAACTGTAGCCTCTGTCATGTTAAGTGTCTTTGTCCTAGTTTCTTCGTGCCACCATCTTGGAATAAAACCTCAAACCACCATCTACGTCAAAGGTTTTCCTGTAGCAGGAAAAATATGGTGGCCCGATAGCCTGACAAAATTAGCGGGCACTTGCTCACATTCAGTTCTTTTTTTTTTTCCAGGCATGCACTAATATTTACCCCTCACCTACTTCAGCCAAACCGTGTGAGACTCGTACTCACATCCGTTGAATTTCTCATGTATTATAATGAGTGCACTTGTTAATGAGTATGCTGATCAATGGATGACTTATATAGGTTACGTATGAATGTACAAAGCCGAGCGTTTCATCATCAACCACAACGCAGATGAGTGATATTACTGTTTTTATATGAGTACAAGCTACCACAAAGCCTTAAAACACAAGGTTTCTGTTATCATACTGCTTGCGTAACTTGTGCAGCATTTCCTGCCAAATATGAAACAGATTGTAGTTATTGCATTGAATTACCTTTTGCCAGTCCTCTTCTAAGTTTAGTTGGACAGAATTGCATCGCCAGTATGGTGTAAAGGTTCATTTAGCGTGCCTTAGAGCATTGCTTTTCAAACTGAAATCTAGGTGCTCAGGTGTCAAGACAATTTCAGGGCTTGGATGTTATTCTCAATGTGTGACAAATGTTGCCTGTCAAAAGAGCAATTCAAACGTGAACAATTTTGTTTCCTGTGTATGCTTGTGTTCCACGTAAAAAAAAAAAAATGGTATTCCTTAATAGTAAACTGCTAACAGTTTGTGGGCTCTTCTGATGTGGAGAACTTCGCGAACCACAGCCTTAGAGCTTTGAAACAAGTATTACTTTGCTAATCTACAGAATGATGGAAATGCTGGTCAAGAAGAGTGAATTATATTTGGAAATTGAGAGAAAAAATAGCAACTCACTTTTAATTTTCCATCGTAGTGCCCGAGGACTCAAGATGGAACCTTTTAACTTAACTATGACAAGCGCCATTCAAAATAAGGAGGCTACTGGCACGGTACCTACAGGTAAGCATCTGTCTGCCGTGTGCTACAACATGACGGTAACTCTTGTTTTCTCGTTGCCGCTGGACTAGACATAAACTTGTTTAGAGCCCTTTTTGTGCATGGTGGGGGTCAATGGCATGTCCAGATAAACCGGCATTTGATGGGCATAGACGATTTGCCTTAGCTGGAGGTTCTTGGACTTGCACAGCGAAATAATGTGGCACTCGAAAGCCACAAGCAGCTCTTCGAACAATTCGGGCAGCTTTTCCAAAATCGAAGTTCGGCGGCGTAAGGAAAATCCAGCACGGCCCATCTAGCGATAAATCCAGTGCTTGCTGGCTTTGAAGGCATAGCTGGGTAGCCCTTTTTTTCGTGTAAGCTCCTTAGCTTTTGCCTGCATAAGCTCCACGCTCACAGCTAGATGCGCAGCTCACTGTTGGCGTACGAACTCCCTCAGGGAGAGTTCGATTTCCGGGAATGTCCCACTCTTCGGCCCGCGAAAGCTTCGCGTTCCGCTGCACACGAATAGGGCTTCCTTCTGTCGACGCCACCCACAAATGCTTCCCTCGTTGACACCAAACTACCTCTCGGCCGCACTGTTGCCGATGTCCTGTGCAGCTAAAATAACTTTCCTCTTGAAAGCAGCCAAGTACTGTTTTCATGGTCCAGACATCTTGGTCCTTCAATGCGGAGTAAAAGAAGATGCACTTTGCGAAGCGTGGTTTGCACATGTGCTGCCAAGGTGCACACTCAACAATAAAGAAATGATGTAGTCACGCAGAAATAACGAAACCAAGCCGTAGCCACGCAGCAATAAGGAAGCCAAGTCATAGCCACGCAGGAATAACAAAAGTCAAGCCATAGTCATGCAGCTATAACAAAACCAAAACTTCTAGCCCAAATTCCTGACTGAAATTTTTGTTCGAATCTGTATATAGTACGAGGCAAACATTTGGAATGCTAATAGTAAGGAAAAAGAACTCGTATTATACGCGGTTTTTTACGGTATTGCCTTGCGTAACCTCAAGCGCAGCTGAAACGAAGGTGTCGCGTGGTGTCTCCCCGCTTTGCACGAAAGGAATTGGCTTACAAGCAGCGCACTGACACTGGCAGTGCTAGCCCTCGAGACCCGCTTGGCACCACTGAAGATGAGCTCACCGTTCGAGGGATCGTGTTTCAACACTTCATCTCGAAGCTCCTCCTCGGCTACCTTGACTCCACAGGAGGCGTTTGAGAAGTTAATGCGGAGGAGAGACGAGGACAGAGGCTTGAATGAGAAAGAAGTGGGGCAAACGGTGCTGTGTTTTTCGTCCTGTGCTGTGATATATTTCTTTAACCCAGTTATTGCATTAAAACAGTTAACGCCCTGTACTGTGAGGGCTGTAATGGTGCAGTTGACAGGATTGCGACAGGATGAACCACAAGATGCAACGATGTCATGTCGAACTTCGTTCTCAAAGTTGGAGGCCACCATCGTCGATGGCTTGCTGTCGAAGCAACGCTGTCACCTCCGCCACAAAGAAACAACTGGTCGACGAGCTGAGGGGCCATGGACTGCCCTGTTCTGGTCATAAGGATGACCTCATCGAAAGGCTTATCTGACACAGTGCAAGTGGCCGAGCCATTGGGCTGATGAACGCGTCAACATCAATCCAGGCTGCCGACGATGATGACAGGCAGGCAAACCTGGATGCGCTATCCACCATCAATGTAATGTTTTGTGCTGAGCTAAATGTCACCTGAGCCCAGCGAGTCGTATGACTATGAGCGACATCCGTGAGGTTGTCAACAACACGAACCTAATGTCCGAATACTGACTGAACATGTCACGAGTTCATATCACCGAGCGCAACCTTACGCTCCCACTGACAATGGGTTCAATGCAGTCACTGACATTGAACAATCCCACAAGACAAGACTCGGAACACCACGACACCTAGAATGCTCCAACGTAGGACTCCCCCAATGCAGGGCCTTCCAGCGCTTGGATCCTGGCTGCACGCAACATACAAGACCAGCTCGCGAAAGGGCTGTCTAGAGGCCCACCAACGACGAACCCAATCCATATCTACTCCACGAGCGACACTTCATCCACAATTCCGACCTACGACAAGGCACCCCAAGAAAGTGCTCAGCGATAGATTTGTGCCAGAGGAGTGGATTGCAGTGCTCACTCATTGCACTTCATTGCGCTTCATTGCTCATGCTGGCAAGAGCAGCGGACTGACTGATCGGGTCAGCCAGGGACTGGCACAGCACTTACCGGTCACATTGTGACACCTAGGAAGAGTGGAAACACTCTCTCACACAGAGGTTGAAGCGGAGGCTTAGGATACAGGAGTTTTTCGAGCTGCAGTTGAAATGGCGCCTTCTGAACAAAGAGGCCATCATTGAGTATATGTACTCGAAAAATGCCATACTCGACAAGGCGCCATCCCGACTTGTAGAAGAGAGTCTTGCTAATTCTTAGTGGCATCGATAACCAGGCTCGTACTGAGCTGCTCTCCCAACGCAAAGCGCCAATGGAATGTTCATGCCCTGGACGAGAAAGGTCGACCACTGCCTTCAGCAGGCTGCCATGAGCAAAGGTCAGACAAATGTTGCAGACCAGCCAATGACCCTGCCCCCATGTCGATGCAAGACACATGGAGAAACGATATGAGACCTCTGCGCCCCGAACCAGCCACACTCGATCATGTATTTGTGATGACCTTGGTCATCTGTCCCATGACTGCGACAAACTCAAGACTTAGGCGACGATCCTGGCAGACAAGAGGTGAGCCACGAGGGAGGACAAAGATGGCAGAACAGGGTCAACGGCAAGGCAAGCAAACTGTTTCTTGGATTCGATCAGCGGCACTATATCAGTCATGACTGGCTGTGTCAACCAACAAACCATTCGTGTATGCATAGATAGTGGTGCCAACGTATCCATCGCAAGGGCAGGGGCTTTGACCGACATCCCCACGCGGGCCTGGGTCTTGCGCGAGGTGGTCCTAGTGCTCAACTGCAGCATACGTCCGATGCATGCATTAACGCCAGACGTTACTGTGGGTACAACAAATGTTTGTCTCGTAAGTGGCATGATCCTTGATACCTGGCTCAAACTGGTGGCGAATTGCCAACATCAATGTAAAGTTCCACAATATGAACGATGTCACAAGCATCCCAATAGAGCCCGCTGAGAAAATGTTGCCACCCGAGGCATTGCTCGCAAAACAGATCATGGGTCACCGCAGGGGAGAGACACTAATTGCCTCCTTCTGCCAACAAACAAATGAGTGTGCCTTTGAAGACAATGGTTTCAGTACGCTTTGATATGATGTACCCAACGCCTGATGACGGCTTCAAGCAGCTGGTGGAAGGTGCTGCACGAAAAATGACAAAAGCTGCCAGTGAAGCAGGGGAAGATCTGATCCACGGCTTTATGCTGGAGCATCACCAAGCGTTCACCTGGGCATGTGTCCGCACTTGCAACACAGCATTGAGCTCAAAGACAACATACCCATTACAAATAATTAATGGCTCTCACTGGAGAGAATACTGCAGAGATCTGCAGGGTTTCTCACACGCCCGACAAGATCATTGAGGAAACCGTCAACGTAAGGCAACTCGGAAGATAAAAGGAACTTGCCTCAAACACCACAGAACTGCTGCCACCACGCAATGACACATGTGCCTGAGGACAGACGCAATATTCAGGAAAGCTGTGTCAGCAGAATTTAAGATATATTTCCCCACGTCACCTGAAACACTGCTGAAATGAAGGCGCCACATCCCGCTGCCCATCCCATTTCTCTTCGTGCGAGAGGAATCTGCTAACAAGCAGTGGACTCCGACACCTGCAGTGCCAGTTACCGAGACCTTGTTGGTGCCACCGAGATGAGGGATTGGGTTTCAACACTTCATTTTGAAGCTTCTCCTACCTTGATTCTACACAAGGGGTTCTACAACTTAACACTGAAGAGAGATGAGGACAGAGACTCAAACAAAAAGACGAGTGGCAAATGGCCCTGCGTTTTTTGTCCTGTGCTGTGATAATTTTCTTTATCCTAGTTTTTGCATTATAACAGTTAACACCTTGTATTGTGAGTGCTGTCACATGCATTGGTTATTCATAAATACGGATATTCTTGCATAAATACTTATAGTAAGAACTAAAAAAGTAGATACACTGAAATAAATATTCCGATTCGGCACTTGGGCAGTAGTCGGCATCAAAGGAATTGCCGCTTTACTCACTTGCAGCAGAGCAACCAGCATGCACGCCCATAGCATAATTGAACCGTTTATATGAGCGCACGCAAGAAAACTCCACGGTTGTGCACCCTTCAGAAAACCCAAACAACTCGGAAACTTCCCGTAATCCTTTGTCCCATCACCAACAACGGGCAGTCAGTTTTCGTGAGTCTCGAGAAAGAAAACGCAGGCATGGCAGCACTCTCATATACGGCATCATCGTTTGTTTATACCAGTGCGCACCTGTGAATAGATATATTAATCGCACCCCTGTGAGCAGTAAATGAGCGAGCATCTAGTGGTTGCCGTTTGAGAGATTATGAACCAGATAGACATCGGTTTTTACGAGTGCAACGAATGGAAATAGCTTGCGAGACCAAACAAACACTGTCATGCACTGATGTGCGAGCGGTTATGTAAATGTCAGCGGAAAGAAGGCGTGGAATGAAAACCAAGAAACTATGGAGCGAAGAAAAACTCTTGAGATTAAAACATATCTTGAGATTAAAAAAGACACTTTCTCTGCAGCACACTCGCAGTACGCATGCAGAACTTTTGGACGTTCGTTCATCATGATGAGCTGCTTGCACTTCCTGCTCTTGAGGCCAAGCTTGTGCATGCGTATGTTGACCGCCTTATTAACGTCGAGCCACTCCAAATAATGGACGAATTTATCCTGAAGAAAGTTCCTGCCACAACACTCGCGCCTGTCTTCACCATGTGCGCAATCGGAGATAGTTGTTCGAAGCGCACGTTCAGTTTACATACAGTGTCGCCTCACGTGATTGGCCTAGGCCCCGCCGAGTCGGCTGCGCCCGGGGGCTGACTCAGTTGAATCAAAGCAGTGACCAAGCTGTTAAAGAATAAATGCTAGTGTAGCTCTCAAATCATTGTTCCAAATGGCCTGCACATTGCAGTAAGAAGGCTGAGAATTCTCAATGAGCAGCCGTCGCATCGGAAAATTTAAAAAAAAAAGAAAGAAAAAAGCATGGGGACACCCGCAAGGCTGTACCACTGCATAGAGGTGAAAAGCAGCGGGAGCGTGCATGTCTTGCCCATCAAATTTAGTTGAAGTGGCAGCTGCTAGAGGGGTTACCTACTGGGAAAAGGTCCATTACATTCACTCGTTTCTATGACATCATGGCAAAGGAGAACTTCTTTTACATCGATGCCTCTCAGAAACTGTTTTGGCGCACAGGGGCAGGAAGTGTAGGTGCAGTGCACTTATGTGGGCGAAGCTTGTACTTAATTCTTGCGTTGTCAATGAAAACAGATAAATTAATAGAGTTGTGGCACTCGTAGCATTACTGTCTTACCATTACCAACACTGGCAGCAGGGCGTGTGTGGAGTTAGTACCAGTCTCTGGCAAGTTTACTGGGAGAGCTTCTGGAGATCATTGTGATTGCGCAGCAACAAGGCAGTGCTTGGGCTGCCCACTTTGATCATAATTCACACGTTTCTTGCTCTTTATCTTGACAGCAAGAAATAGATTATAAAATCTGCTATCATTTGGTTTTCTCTTAAGCTGAGAACAAGGTATAAGCAATGTTCTGTTGTTATTATCGAGATAGCTTGTTTGTTTTGACTCTGCTAGGCTTAGAGAGATAGCACCGAGGCAACAAACTGCCAATTTTCACTTAGTATGTGGGGCCACACCAGTTAGTGACGATCAACACTGCACATTTGCTGAAAGTCAGTTACTCTGATCCTCCAAACGCTCTCAACTGTTGCAAGCTTTTGAAAGAAATGATATACCGTTGCCTTTTACACTTCCTTGAGTCAAACAAAATTCTTGATCTATATCAGTGCGGTTTTAGAGAAGGACAGTCTACAACAGACCAGCTTGTGTGCATCAAAGCAAACATTTGTGTTGCCTTCGTACATAAACAATCTTTCTTATCTGTGTTTCCATACAACTTGGTATATGGAATCCTGTGCGAGCTGTCAGCATTGGGCATCTGCGGCAATATTTTAAAGATTATAGAAAGCTACCTACACGACAGTATATTCTGGGTGAATATAGGTAGTGCTCTATCACATGCATTCATACAGGAAACTAGGGTGCTTCAGGGAGGCGTGCTCAGCTGCATGCTCTTTGTCGTTGAGATGAACGCGTTTCTTGCATCATTACCATGAGCTATTTTTTATTCAGTCTATGTAGACGACATACAAATAGGTTTCAAATCCTGTAACCTTAGAGGGTGTGAGAGATAAGTAACCGTGCTTGAACAAAGTGTCTAAGTGGGCAGACGAAAATGGGTTCAAAGTGAACCTCCACAAAAGTTCTTGTGTTCTTTTCACCAGGAAGAAAGGGCTTCTTGCAGATCCCACTACCGAAATGTATGGGCAACAAATACCTGTGAACAAAGAGCACAAGTTTTAAGCGTCATACTTGACTCCATACTTACTTTAATTCCACACATAAGATATCTCAAAGTGAAATGCCTAAAAACAATGAACTTACTGAAAATTTTATCTCGCACATCTTGGGGCTGTGGCAGGATATGTTTAATGAATCTTCACAAGAGCTTAACTTGATCATGACTGGACTATGGTGTCATGGACTCTGCCGCTCCGAGTGTGCTAAAAATGCTAGATCCCGTCCACCATCTAGGTATCCGCCTGGCCACTGGCGCATTCAGAACAAGCCCTGTCGAAAGTTTAGTATACATAGAATCAAATGAGTGGTCACTCCATTTGCAGAGAACATATGTCAACTTCACCTACTTTCTCGAAGTGCACTCTAATCAGGAACATCCGTGTTCTTTAACCGTTAATGACTTGACATGTTCATAATTGACTGTCTATGAGACTGCCTTTCTCACTGCGTGTGAGAGAACTTAGTGAAGAAATGGATGTCCCACTTATGGAACATCACCTAATGCCTCCAGCTAGGCTGTTGCCAACCTGGGAGTGGCAGGTGATAGAGCATGATGTATCCTTTGTAGCGGTCAGAAAGCACACTCCGAAGCTCGAAACCGCAATGCATTTCTGTGCACTTCAATCGAAGTGCTCTCGCTCTGAATTGTACACCGTCGCCTTAGTCTCATGCTGGCATATGTTACGCTGCTGTTGGCCCCTTTTTTTCCAAATCTGACCTATTGAACCTTCTAAAAAGTATATTCAGAAGCCTGTGCAGTACTGTCTCCGCTAAAACATCTAAAGAAATTTAAACTTGAGAAAGCAGTAATATTCACAGAATCGTTAAGTCTTGTAAAAGCGTTAATTTCTTTACAAAAGCGTAAAAATCCTATTTATTGAACTTTGCTCAATCTTGTGCAACATTTATTTGTCTCATAGATGTGTAGTGATATGCTGGGTTACTGGCCATTGAGGAATACAGAGTAATGTGTTTCCCAATGAAATCGCCAAATCAATAGCATTGCAAGGTATTAATCGTTCTGCTGCTGCCCCTGCCTCAGATCTGAATCCTTTCCTACAAAACAAACTGTGAAGCCCCTGGAAATGCCTGTGGGATGTTGAAACGAGCAGCAAGATTCACATGATTAAGTTGAAGTTAGGTTTCCGGCCCTCAACTATGTAAACGCGAAAAAAAGATGTCCTATTCTGTTGTCTCAGAATAGGACACACACATGGCGCTCAACTTTCTATTCACTTGTAACGAGCCTCCAACCTGTGGTATATGTGGTGATAGGCTGACTGTCCTCCACATCTTCCTGGAGTGTTGGGAAGCCAAAAGAGAGAGGAAGACATTTTCCTCTCGTAAGCCGTTATTGTGTCCCTCTTCACCCAGCTATATTTCTTGGTAAAGAACCACTTTTTAACACCAAAGCAGTCCTCGCTTTCTCAAATGATGTTGTCCTACATGTTATAAGCCCAACAAATTTGTAGCGCATCCTCTCTCCAGCGGATGCCGCTGTGATATTAGTTTTATATAGCACATGCCTTCATGCCCTTGCGTTTCAAGGGCTCTGTTTTAAGGCAGTAATACTTCTTGCCAATTCTTGCATCTGACATATCTTGTGAATCCCACTAACAGTGGCATGGCGCTCTTTGGCCATACCTGGTGCTTGTACAACTAAACAACACACACACATTCATTCACTCATTTTATGAGACATACATAGATGAGCTGCTGTTGTTCCATTTCTACTGCAGTTATCTGTGATGAATGTGGCAGCCGCCCAGCCACCTGCAGGTGTGATACATGTCCATCAAACTTCTGCAAGTTATGTTTTGACCAAGTAAGTGCTCAGCAAGCAGAGAACTGTACTCTACACTAAATGTTCCATAATATTATTGCGGTCTTTATGTGGCAAGAAAATGGGAGAAATTTTTTTCGTGCTCTCTTTACAGCTCCACCAGATGGCAAAAACAATGCGCAAACATCAGCCCAGAAGCCTGACTGCAGTATCGATGTGAGTGGAGCTGCTTCTTGCATTTGCAAATTTCAACATACCTACTGTCGAATATTTGGGCTTGTGTGTAGCTATGTGAAAAGTCAAGTTTTATAAATAATAAATTTTGTTCACGATAGAAAGACGGGGCAGCGCTAGTTTGCAAAATGAAAATTATAAATTGTGATGGTACCTGTGCCACCGTCTTAGGGCACACAAGACTCCAATATGCCAGAGGGGTACTTGTTTTGAGCAAGTTTATTCAGACAAGTTGTCATGAGTGATGGGGTAAACACGTGCCACAAACCTGTTCTGAGTCCATGTCAGCAGTGCCCTGCTCAGCTTTCACCTTCTTTTTAACAGCGGAACTGTTTAGCGGCTCACAGTGTTCGTTGTGGTTGTGTTCGACTGTGGTTGGTTGTTGTTGTTAGTGCACACGTCTGTCATGCTAGACAAAGGTTCCCCACTGGGCTGACAGATGGCGACACTGCCACAGCGAGCATCCATGAGGGAGCGCGTGCCAGGTGGTGGGAGAGGAAAAGGATACACAAGAGAGAGCATGACCATCAGATGGCCTTTTGCGTTATGGACGCCGAATGGCCAGGAGGTCCCAGTGCGCTTGCTGGTGAACTCCGGCCCATACCCGCTCCGGAAACAGTGGATGTCGAATGGCTAGAATGTCAGCGCGTGCTTGCCCGGGAATGCCAGCACTGTCGAAGAGCAAATAATCCCTCAATTCGCGCTACGAAAACATGAACCGCAGATTCTAGCTCAACACAATGATAGAGGCCGTAAATGACAAGATTGGAGTAATTTACGCTAATTTCCCCACTGTGTGCAGGGTGTCTACCAACTGGGAAAGCCGGGAATTCTCAGGGATTTTGAGTAGCCTGGAAATAATTGGGGAAAACTCGGGGAATTTGTGCTTCTATCAGGGAAAATTTGCGGTAATTTTATTGAAAGTGAACGAAAGTTGCGGTAATCCTGGCTTGAGAAACACAGAGGAATCACAACGAATCGTCTTTGACGCCATGTCGTTGGCTGGAGGAGTTGCCAGTGTACAGTCAACTGCCAACTTTCTGGATGCCCGATAATTCGGATGGCTTTGCGGCACCATGTACCTCTTAGAATGTCTCAAAACTTATCTGAAATTTTGGACGCAAGAACCCTTCACCGCCCGATTTTCCAGACTTTTTGCCGTGACCGCACGTCCAAAACAGCATTAATCAAAGTCACCACCGCTGCCGTTTTGATTACCTCGCCGCCTCGAACCGGCACTGTCGCACGCAGATCAGCTGGCAGTCTTTTCCATCACTGCGGCAACGTTAGGCCTAGCTGCTTCGACATTCTCTATAAGCTTCTTGCTTTTGGGTGCTGTGTCTTTCATTGAAAGAATTCACTGCTGTCAGCAATGGCACCGACTCTGCCGTTGTGGTCCTCGCGATTAGCTTCGTAGTTCGGAAAGCAATGCGTGCTGCATAATGCCGGTTCCTAATAGTCAGCTTCGCCTCAATGCAGAATTGTTACGCTGTGAAGCATAAACGAAAGTATTGCGGTGGGAGCGTAACAAGCGTGGGAAGAGTCAGTTGTCATGAGACACAGTATGTATTCCTTAGTTATACATGCCTGCATCCGTCATTTCCTATCGCAGTAAGAGCACCGATATGCTTAATAAATGTACTGGCAGGCCTTCAGAGCTTCTTTTATATGTGCCTGCGGCGATTTGAGCCCTTAAGGGCAATAAAAGACACGCATTCATGTTTTTGAACTACCTAATTTTTCTGATGTTTTTGTGGCCCCTAGGGATTCCGAAAAATCGAACGTTGATTGTACAACTGACCAAGAGGATGCTTCAAATGGTCCGTGGGGCGAACGCACGGCGTAAGGAGGATGAGAACACAAAAGACCTGCACATTGAGAAATGATTGGGAAAGGAGGCGTGCCGTCTCTCTTTGAAGGAGCTTGAGCTCAAAAAACAAGATTCAGGTGTTTCTCATCTAAACCAAAATAAACTCTTTAAAGCAGTGAAACGCAGCACTGAGGCATTGTGTGCGGGCCGAGAGTATGACAGCTGAGGTTGACTCACCAGCTCTTGCGAGAGAATCTCACTTCTGACAAAGTTTGGGCCTCATATACCAATGAGCTTGCTATCAGTTGATGAAAATAGCTCATATTTGGAAATAATTGCTTCTGTATGCATCTACTTTTTATTCACATTTGAGAATATTCGACTAGATTTTTAGTGGGTTTTACCATTTTTTTTTCGAAGATGGTTTATTCGCTGTGCATTTTACTAACCCTTACCTTCTGTTTTCTTTTGGAGTAAAATAAACGCTACGCCTTGCTATTCAAACTGGATTAAGTCGCTTTTTTATTTTTTATATGCTTGCTAGAGAGTGACAGTATCAGGCTACATGGTGTCAGCCCATCTTGACATAAAACAATGTTCTGGGTCACTCAGGGGACTTTGCAAAGGCTGTTGGGGAAAACCTGGAAAACTCAGGGAATTTGGAAAGGTCAACTTGGTAGACACCCTGGTATATTTTTCCTCTTCTTTTAGTAAATGCTCCCAACTTCGTTTCACCGACCGGCTTCATTGTCTTCTTCACATGCACCTTCGCACCTTTTTCACCGCACGTGTTTAGGCCTATCATTCATGACACAAGTTCTAAAAGCAGGTCGAATCGGCAACAGCTAAATCATTAAAGAAATCACTGTGATCTAAAAACAGTGTTATTTACGTGTCTTTGCTGTTCCAAGTTTGCTGCTGCTTGTGTTCTGGGTCTGTAGGGATGTCAGTGTCAATAAAGTCCACATGGATCCCACTAAAAATGTATGTTCATAGCAAACATAAAACAAAAAATATGTGCTATTTATTACCTCTCCTCCCCCTGCCCTCAACGGTCTGTGAGATGATTTTACGCATTTTAGTCGTCACAACTTGGGAGGTATGCATTGAAAATTTAACCACTGATAGCTGCCACTATAAGTTGCTGTCTTGTACTGTGTGGCCACTGCTCCTGTCTTCTTGCAATCAGTGCATATCAATACCTCTGCCCTACAGGAAGATGTAGCATCGTTTAGTATGGTGTTTGTTTTTAACCTTGTTACCTGGTCAACGGCCTTTGGTCAGACCCTTTGCACATAATACTATTGCACATTGTCTTGAATTATTCTTAATGTCAACTAGGAAGTGATTACATAACATATCCACCTCAATTATGATGTCAATCAGATGCATGCTGAACTTTGTTTCCATAGTATTCTTTCCAACAGCTTTTGAGGAAATTGACATTCTAATATGACAGTCTAGTCTTGTTGCAGATGACAAAAAGCAACCATGAAGTACATTATGAATACCGTGAAATTATATGAAAATCTAAGATGCAGCGTCAATGTGGCAACCCACCACATGATGTTGCATCATCATGTTTGTGTTTGTGTGAAGAAAATCAGTTTTTAGTGTACCAAAAACTAGGAAGTGGTTACATTGTTCGGGTACATTTAGGTGCTACATCTGGCATCTTAACCGTGGCATATGAAAAAAAAAAAACGGTTTTTCACATTTGCAGCATAATAAATAGTAATAAGAACAGACTTGAAAAGCAATCATGTCACCAAGCTCTCCAAGTCTCAATAGGCTATTGGGATCTGTAATGTCACCAGAAGACACCTCCATTGAATGAGTTAAGGGTTTTCATCATCCAGTGCTGAATGTTTCAGAACCTAATTTGTTCTCTACCTAACAGCAGCGCCATACACATAACAAAAGTAAGCAGAAAACAGCACAAGATTTGAATTACATGTATGATCATTCAATATAAGTGCTTATTTACATCCTGGAATCCAAAACTACGGTACTGTGTGCTTTTCCTAATTGGTGACAGATTGCATTTCCACATTGACACTGTGCTCAACCATGTTGGCCTTGTTGTTTCTTAAAAAAGTTATTGGGATTCATAACTGGTTCAACACTTGCACATAAAGTTTCATGTTTTGTGTGACTTTGCTTTGACACTTTGTTACTGCCATCGGACACAGATGGTGCTGTTTTCTCATCGTGTAAAATTAAATGTCAGGTGGATATGAACGGCTAAAATAACGTATAACAGCCACCACTGTTACAGTGATAACATAGAAAGGTTGCCTGGTTCAATTTTATTATACTAGTAAAGAAAAGTGGGGTAAAAGATGTTATTCTGCTGTTGTACGTCTCGTGTTTTCCAGTGCTGTAGAGACTACACTGTGTGAAGTGCACAAGCGACTGCTGGAGTTCTTTTGCACAACGGATGGCAAGCTGATCTGCACTTTCTGCGTAGTCATGGGAGAGCACAAGCAGCATGAAGTGGTGTCTGTTCTGGATCAAGTGAGATGCTTATCTGTTTATTTAATTTCAAAAGAGGCTTTAGGGAGCAGAGGTTGCATTAGCAAAAGAAAGAAGTGTGTAACACAAGCAACCTTGCATAACTTATACACCAAATATTATGAATACATGCAAAAAAAGAAAACTAAAAAAGAAAGAATGAATTGGTGCCACTTGTCTGGTGCTGCGTGGAATCGGAAGAAAAAAGAAAGGTCAATCAATTCATTAATTCGACGGAAGTGTGTTAGCATTAACCCTTCGCAAGCCTTAAGTAGGGCTGCCTCCGATTTGGTTTGCCATCACATCGCCTCGGCCTTATTTTGGTGACATTCCTCAGCCGACTTTCCATACTGCTTGTCGATTGCACTCTATCCGTTTTAAACTGTACTCAAGGACAAGCACATTCACAAGATATGTGAGCCTGTCAAACGCCACGGCCAATCTGCCAAGACCGCCACAGCGCAATTCCCTCCTCTCCCTTAGAAGCAGGGTATCGGAACAAAATGTTTTTCATTCTGGTTTTAGTTTCGTTCCACTAAAAACAGTTCCATTCTGGTTCCTGCTTCAGAACGGAAAAAAAGAGGGTCTGTAACAGTTCACAATGGTTTTTGTTTGCAAGCAAAACTAGAAATATTGCAAAACTATCTTGCATCGCATTTGTGTGAATACTGTTCATAAAACCACTGCAAATACTATAGGGGCTTTGTACCATTGTGAACAATGAATTGATGTGATTGACTAATTGCCATTCAGGTTGTGGCTTTAAGTAAAATAGTAATTTTAATCAGAAATTCAATGTATGCTTTTCTTTTTCTAGAACAAGAAATCTATCTCGGAGCTAAAACCAGCACTGGATGAAGCTATGAAGCCCTACCTTGGCCTGAAACGAACTGTCAAAGTAGGAATCTTGGTTTGCCTTCTGAGTTCTTGCAATTTTTCGTTGTGCTACGAGCAGTGTGTATTTAGAAGTGTATACATTATTTATAGGGGCAATGGAACAATGTTTCTTTAATTGAAATGAATACAGATGTTTTGTAACCTGTCATCAAATACTTGGCATTGTGATATGGGATGCTTGGAAGTGGGCACTCAGTTCAAAGTGAAACAGGGTTAAAACAATATTGCTGGTATAAACACTTAAGGCATCTCATTTGTAAAGAGTAAGAAACATGCACATCTGCAATCACCAGAGCTATTTGCAAAGCAAACACAGGCTTTTGCTTTAGTTGCAGGTTCATTGCAGTGTGCCAGACAACAATAATATCTGGCTTAAGCGATCATGAATAAATCCTCTCAATGTTCCGCTTGCTCATGCAAAGTGCATAAGTATTCTATGACGACATTTAACAATATACTTAACCCTTTCAGGGTCAGTGATGTAAATATACGGCACCGCGAACAAGTCCAAAATGGTCGGTGCCATATATTTACAGCGCCGTCTGTACATTTAAAAAGTGCGCCAATTTCCTAACTTTTTCTTTCCTGGCATGTGCTACCACTATGCGTGAATACAGGTAATTTTTTTCTCGCGCCTCTCTCTCTCGGTTTTCGTTGCATGGTTTGTTTGCTCTGGCGCATCTATATACTACCGCCCGTGCATTTGTGTGCACGCGGGCGGGCGGCGGTTAGTTTGGGTTTTGTTCCCGCGGCAGTTTCGGCTTTTTGCGCTCTCAAAACTGATGGCTATCTCGTTACTAATTGCTGAAATGGTGACCGCCTGTTACTCGCGCATTTATTGCTCACAAGGGTGTGCACATGTGAATGACGCCACTGCCGTGCAAGCGTTTCCTTTTTATGGAGACTCATGAAAACTAATCGCCTCTGGTTGGCGGTAAGATGAAGGATTATTGGAAGTTTGTCACACGGTTTGCTTTTTTGACGGGCACACAACCACATAGTTTTCTTGAGTGCACTCACCTGCTCAGTTCAATTACGCTATGGACGTAAATATTAGTGTAAGAGCAGGAACATTTGAAACTTGCGAAATATTCTCATGTGCGCATTTTCTAAGCCTTGAATTATGTGCATAAAAATGCATGAAATTTTTAATTATAAGTTTATTTCCTTGTTTTATTATTGTTATTCATGAACAAACAGTACATATATACAAACACAAATTCTTTTTCACACTTTACAGTCACCTAGAAAAATTACGGTAAACCTTTTTTTGAAATAGGTCCCTCTAAAGAATTTAAATCTGCAATAAAAAAAATTGATGCTGGGTGGTCACATATGACGAAATAAATCGACCCTGAAAGGGTTAAAAAGCATATAAAGGGCTTGGAAGTTTAATGTTCTAGAGTGAGAGGGCTGCTGTCTGTTCGTGAAGTTGTGTGGACATGCATATCTCGCACCTGCAAAAGCAATGAAAAGGTTTGACTACATGCCCAGTTCAAAATTCTCGCAACATTCTAAAGTTCTCTTGCAGCATTGATTTTCTAGTGTTTAGTTTATTTGACCAGGTTCACAAAGGTTTTCCTGCCCGAAAGTTTATGAATCTACCTTTTGCGGCCAACATTATGTACCTTCCTTTTCCTTTTGCTGTCTCTTTATCTGGCTCAGTGAACTGTTTCAGTTATCTTTCCTAAAAGCCAACAAACTGGAATCTGCTTCTGGTGAGCTTTAGTGTTTGTGTTAATTCATTTGCAGAAACTTGAGACTGTGTGCAAAAGCGCCGATGGCCATTACAATAAGCTGGTACAAGATGTTCAGTCTCAATTCCAGCACCTGCACTGCCTCCTGCAGCTTCGGTAAGCCGTGTTGTCAGATCCTCTCGTAGAGAATGCGATGCAGTGGTACAGCCTCCTTCATTTTTAGCTATGTCACGTGAGCATCCATCACGCATCATTTTAGAGCCTTGAAACGGTGATAATCAGCGAGACCCGCAGAAGTGCTCTCAGGCACACTAAGCGCTCTCCTGTGTAAGGGTTGTCTAATACGATGTTCCCTTCAGGACGACGCACGAGAATATTGTAGTGTTCTCGCACGATATAGCTAAATATGCGAGAGGATGCACATGTCTTGCTTACAGCAGAGTGTATGCTGCGTAATTTTGGGATTATCAGGTTATATGTACCTGCCAACTGTCCCGATTTGTTCGCGGGTCTCCTGAGTTTTCCTCCACTTCTCCTGATTGTACGGAGACAACTCGATGTTTCCTGAAAAATAGCCCTGACACTTACTGAGAAGCACTTTTTCTGAAAATAAATTACGGTGTGCACATACCTGTGAACTCTCCCCATTATGCTTACAGTTCAGATATTGACCGTTCTGCACTGTTGTATGGCTGAGGAAATAATCTAGCAGAAATCTGACTTTGATTCTTATTCAAAAAGACAGCCGTTGGTCCAGCTGCATTAAAAAAGGAGAAAGAAGAAAAAGAAACGACAGTTGGTGCAGCCACCCATAGTGTATTAATTGAATTCACACATTATTGGGGAGTTGTAATGGAATAGTAAACCTTCTATTTCAGCCACATTGCAAAGAGAATTTTTATTGGCATCACACTTGCTAATTTGGACATATTTGGGCACACACCAGTTCTTTCCGACAACCCTCAGAGTGCAGCGAGTGCAGAGCGCCTTCAGCGTGCGATGCAAAAGGAGCAAACGCGATTCTAGCGTGCAACCAAACTGAAACAGTGAAGTCTGCGTTGCCAGAGTCATCACCTAAAATCCTGCAGGATTGACAGTCGGGGAAATGCTTTGTGCTTATTTGTGTCTTTATAGCCCTTATTCTTGCGTTTACCGCTGAGCATGATACAGCGTTGATGGCATGCCTTCAGAACTGTGCAGTCGCCATCCATGATAACGTCGATTGCAACCACAGTTTCATCCGCAGCAGTTTTGACAAACACTACTTTCATTTTGACTCGGTGCTCACACTTAAATGTGTGCCTTCAGTACTGCATGGTCGCCAGCAGTGATCATGTCGATGGCGACCGCGGTGTTGTCTACAGCAGTTGTGGCAAACAGTAGCTTTGTTTTCACTTGGCGTAATGCCTGTGCAAGTCACAAACACGGTGTAAGCTGTCGGGGAGGAAGAGCGATCCTACTGTGGCCCGAACACTTGTATCAAACCTGCTGAGTATATTGCGATGGACGGATGATCTGTTGCGGACCAGCTCGCTAGTGAAAAATTAATTGGGATGTGCGTGTAGTAGTAGAAAGCATGTCTTGGATGAAGATGTGTCTTGCGCTGCAGCCACGCTGCAAAGGAAGTCGTGAGGCCTTTGCTGCTGCAAACGCTTGTCAGTCACGAGATGATAATTGCAGCTTCAGCACTGCTGTAGTGCAAAATTGAAGCAGGATTTGCCCATTCATTTCAATATTTGGTTAATTTGGCCATGTTAATTTTTGGCCTTGTGAAATCTGCATTAACAAAGTTTTACTGTTATTCTGCCACCCCTGAATTGGTTGCAACCCTTGCTAAATGCAGTGCTTTGAATAGGTGGCCTGATACACTATCTCTGAGATCAGGGCTATGCAGTGCCCGTGACGGTGTAAGGCATGTAGGTGATCTCAGGGACTACGTTTATTATAATTTTTTCTATCATGAAAGTGCAGTAAGTCTGATTTTTGGATTCCCTCGTGACCACGAAAACATCTGAAAAATTGGACTCTCCGAAAAAAAACAAATGTATGCCATTGCCCCTCAACGGCTCAAATTGCCACGTCTGAAATAGTTATAAAGGTCTGCCAACACAGTTATTATGCACCTCAGTGTGCACACTGTGGCAGGAGATGGCGGGTGCATGGGTGTATAATTAAGGAACACATACTAAGTCCTGCGACAGTGGCAATTTCCCACTCTTGGTGTGCTTCACTGCAATACATTGCGCATGCTTGATTGCGAAACATCTCTGTATTGCAGCAAAGCTGACTTTTGGGAACCGGCACTATGCAATGCTTTTTAAACCTCTGTCAGGCTTTCCGCACTTCAAAACCACCAGCAAGGATGACGAAGACAGAAGTGGCACCATTGCTCACAGCGGCAAATTTTTTCAATGAGAAACATGGCATCGAATAGCCGGAAGCTTGGTAGTGAATGTCAGAACAGCTAAGCCTAGTGTAACAGATTGCATGATGGCCATGGTGGCTATGGCTGCCAGCAGATCGGCAAACGAGAGTGGTGGTTCAAGGCAATGAGATTATAAAAATGGCAGCAGTGGTGGCCTCGATTAGTGTTGTTTCAAGTCTGTAGTCACGACAAAAGCTCGGAAAAATCTAACAACAAAAGGCTTCGACATCCTAAAGCGGAGGGTAAATGAAATGGCGCTACCGCTTCCAATGACATACAACACCTTCTGAGTGCAGCTGAGTGCCTTCTGATTGCAGCCAAATGCCTGAATTGCCTCAAAAGAAGAATGGGCTTCTGTTAAACTTTTCTGACTGGACGCGATAACATATTGCACATATAAAGCAAAGTGTGGCTTGGTAAACTTGAAAAAGTATCGTTTGACACTGTGCGATATCGGGGTACCCTGCAGTACTGAGCTTGTGGTTTGTGTGGACAGCGCCCTTCAGATAATAATGTTATATCAACAGTTGCAAGCATAAGTGAACTAGAAACAATTGAGTGTCTTTTCGTGCATGCTCTTTCGATCACGTCGCACTTAACGTCTGGTAATGCACATTTATTAACAGGAGCAGACAGCCAGTCAGAGCTCGTATGTGTGTGTAATCGCAGTGGATTGCACATGCAGTTTTCATAAACTAACATTGTTGTATGTTGAGGCAAGTACAGGAATTAAAAATATACTATTCTGAGCATGTAAAGCATAATGAAATGTCCTTCACCGACTGCAGCTGCATTGAAGTGAGAAACACCACAGCACTCTAAGCCCAAATTTTTATTTACCTGTATCCTTTCTTCTTTATCCGAACGACTAACTCGGTGACAGATAAGCTAATATAACAATAGCGTACAGTGAAACCTTGTTACTACAAACACCACATTAACAAACTTTTCAGATTAACAATCTTTTCAGAAATCCCCTGATGACTTCCTATAGTTGTAATGTAAAAATATTTCAGTGCTAAAAACCGAACTTTTCGGAATAATGATTGTTGTTCATTTTCCCTGTGATGTTAACATCACCTCAGTACTACTAATATTCCGAAATCTGGGGATTCTTAGATTTCAGTGTATCCTTCACGGCAGCCGAAAGAGTAGGCTAGCAGACAACCAGGCGCAGAGAGCGGATGTCGCGGTGCATGGGTTCGGAAAACCTGAGACGGCGCCCGTGAAAAAAGGAAAGTAGGCGAGCGGAGGCGACGACGCATCAGGTTTTGCGAGTGCATGCTCTGCCCGGGAAAGTGTCGCCTAGCAATGGAGGTGCGTCTCTTCCTTCTTTCACCCTTTCTGTGCATGCCTCTTTCTTTCGCGCTTCTTTCTGCAGCCGTACTAGCTACGCGCGCAGTGAAATGTAAGCTCCATATTCACGGAGATGCCATACGGTCGCACTTTGCACTTTTCAGACGGTGTCGTTTACGTGCACTTGTGCTTTGACGTAGTTCAGGTGTCCGCCTCGGGTGAGACAGTTGCAGTGTCCACAGCAAGAAATGTGAAAAACAAACAGAAAGCAAGAAGTATTGCTCTTTGGAGGCGACATGGAGCTACCTTTTTGTCGGTAGTTTTCTTGGCATCAGCCTCTGTTTTGGCTCGTCATTCTTATTATACGGTGCTTTGGTGGTGTGTGGCGGCGGAATCTATGGAAAATAGCAACAGCGCGTGCTGAGAGCAAACGGCGACATTTTTGTGGATAGCTCATATAGTGACAACTTATAAACTAATGGGTTGATGTGCGGAATGGTTAATTTTGCCACTTTCACTATAACAATCTTTCAGAATAACAAACAATTTACCGCGGTCACCTGAAGTTCATTATATTGAGATTTCACTGTATATCTTAGTGGGCAGTCCTTCACGTATACATAGATCTGACTGTTCTCGCTTCTTATGAATCACCAAGGACTGTCAGTCTTTTGCATGTTGCGAAGAACCTATGGTTGTGAGGCAGTGAAAAGATGGAGAAACATTTTTATTGGAACTGAAAGCAATATTATTGATGGATTGCTCATAGATAACCACCCTCATTACGGATTACACATTAATGAGGTAGTAAGAGCTATTTGCTGTTCTGAGAACAGAATAAAAGGAAGTGTGAATAGTCAAGTATCGTTTCATCAGAGAATGCACACATGCTGATTTAGAGCATTTGCTCACCTCCCTCTGGCTAAAATAAGGTAATATGTAAGTTATCACCAGCACTAATGTTTTCTTTGTGCTTTCGGTTGAAAGCATTGCAGCGCTGGCAAATAATAATTTGCGAAAAAGTCAAAACAACGCTTTTCTGCATTTACTCACGCCCTCTGCTCTTGAAGGGGTAAGCCAGAAGGCACACAATGGTGGCGCTGCCACTTGTTGAAATATGGTACTGTAAAAGGTCTGTACACTCATGGAGGATGCGGCGGTGCCGCAAAGGTGTCTGAATTATTAATCAACATCCAAAATATCGGTCATTGACTGTAACTAGGTTCAAATAAATAGTGTGTCCTGTTCAGTGGCTTTTTGTTGCTTTACACGGTTTCTCTCTCCTACATAAGTCTCTTTAATTCTCAAGCCCAGAAGTTGGCAGGTATAGGTCATCTATCACTTGATGAAGTTACTGCCACTTTAGTAGAGTGGCACACTTCATATGTGTTTCGTTTTATTGCGAGAGCAGTTATATGGACAGTCCAGGCGCATTTTTGCCGTTGTTGCTGTGATGCTCCTATAAAGTCCAAGATCAATAACACTGTCACCGCATGTCGTGCACTGAATGTGCGAGTGAAAGCGTGCAAGGGAAGCCAATGCACTGTCTTTCGTCGCACGAAAGGCTGTGGGGCTAATGGGAGGGAGGGAAAGAGGGAGGGAGCGCGCGGCTGCGAAAAACAATTGAAAGTGAAAAGACAATTTCAGTTCTTGCAAACTTCAGCAGCGTTAACACACAACACAATACGCTCGTGCAGTCGTGCTGCCTAGCTAGCGCAACGCAGTAAAGAAGCGGTGAACAGAAGTGGCAAACGACATTCAGAACTTTAGCGAAATCTTTTTAAACAGCATGCTGCACTGCAGACGAACTTCGTTGCTTACGCACCTAACTATGATCAAGTGGAAAAAATACCGACATGACAAAGGAAAGGATGAGAACTAGAAATTTCCAGCTGAACGGCAGTAATCCATTCTACTGTTGCTTCCGCTGATGAGGCTTTGCGGGGAATGATTAGAACCATATTGCTGGCACATTCGCTGGTATTTGAGCTCTCCACCGTGCAACAATTCTTCAACATTCCTTGAAGCTTTGGCCACCCCACACATGCGAAGGGTGTTGCTTATTTTTCTCTGAATGCGTAAATAAGACAGAGAAGCACACTCAACAACACAGCAAACTACTGGTCATGGCTGGCTCCTTTCCCGAGAGTTGTGCGCAAAGCCGTCACCAGTGGCACGTCCATCGGCGTGCACTATACTTATACTATCTGTTTTCAAAACTGCAGTGAAGCCAATCATAGCCTCCGCTGCAGCCGAGCCCGCCGAGGCATCTTTCACAGCGTACGTGGGCGCATGGTTACCACGGTGCCTATGGCACCACAAGTACTATTTTATATATATAGCTCATTTTACTGCAAGTTCGATAACCATCCATCATCTTAATTGTCTTTTTCTTGCAATTTGCATTGATTATTGTATGTGCACTATGTTTCATAATAAATATTAACATTTACGACATGCATTTGTGATGCCTTTAACTCCAGGAGTACCTGTCGTGGTTGCTTAGTGGCTATAGTGTTTGGCTGCTAAGTACGAGGTCATGGGATCAAATCCCGGCCACGGAGGCCGCATTTCGGTGCTGGCGAAATGCAAAAACGCCCATGTACTTAGGTTTAGACGAACGTTAAAAAACCCCTGGTGGTCCAAATTATTCTGGAGTCTCACACTATGGCGTGCCTCATCACGAAATGGTGGTTTTGGCCTGTAAAATGCCATAATTTTTTTTTTACATATTGTGGGATTCTCCTCCGTGCTCTTGGGACAAAGGAACGACAACACAGTAGTGCACACAATCACAAGGGCATTTATTGCACCTTTCATAGATCAATGCCTGCTAGCCGAGTTGCTATCCACAAAACATGCCGATGGGCGCGCGACAAATCTAGAAGTCCGACTCACCACGACCGGATAGCGAGCGAATAGTTCGCCCCATGCTGGATCCCAACGCCTGGTCATTTGCGTGTACGGTCACGCGGACGGTGGCGCGTTCCAAGGCGGCCACGCGAGGCGGTCTTGCAGAAGCATGGGCCGGCGCCGCGCGGGTCATCCATGCTGTTCGCCGATCCGCCGGGAAAGAGCCAGCCTGTTCTCCCCTGCGCCCCCAAGTAACCCTGCCATGAGGCGGCGTTAGCAACGCAACACTCGCGCCATCTCTCGCACTGCGCCCCAACCACATCGACCGCCGCGGGCATCCTGCAGGCCACGCGGCGAAGTCGGATTACAGGAGACGCGCCATGCGGGAAAAACATATCAGGGGACGCGCGAGAGTCGCGCATCCCCACAATATTTTGCCATCTTCTTCGAAAACACCAAGTGCTGCTCCAAACTAACATTCTTTTTCTGTTCCGAAATCTTCTCCAATAAGTAAAATGTTGCTTCCATCACTGAAAACCTAAAACTTACTATTATTAAAAAATTTAAGATCTTAAAATTTGCATTTAGACTTTTGTTGTTGTTTTTTTGTCCATTTGCTGTTCTTGCTTAATTGCTCTGTCCTTCTGTGCAGCTCAAACCAGTTGTTCGCGGAGCTCAAGAAAGTTAATGAACAGTGCTTGGAGAAAATACAGGAGCAGGTGAGAAAAGCCAGCTATACTGAGTCACTGCAAGTACACATGATGGCCAAATACTAGCTTTTTATTTTTTAGTAAGCAGCATGTCTTGGGGATGATATTTGTTCATTATTTTCTTTCAGCTGAAGGATCTGACATCAAAAATGAGAGAATTCAAGGCTTTGCAGAAGGGTAAGCAGCTCTACCACAGTGTTCATAAGTAGCTCCTATGGTTATATTGAAAACTGGTGCGTGCATCTGCGAATTTGTCATTAGAGAGTTTTAGAATTGGGGGCCCAAGCGGCTTGGGGACCCAAGAAAATTGCACACCACAAGTGCGCATGCGCAGAACCCAAGCCAGTCTTGGGTTCTTGCGTTCGCGTTAACCCAAGACCCAAGAATCGAAAACTAGCGTGGGCCCCCAAGCCGTCTTGGGCCGCCCTCGCGGGTGACAGTGATGACGTACAGCAGATGGTCGCAGAGCAAACTTTATTTACTTCAACTGATTTTCGCCATTTCACGCGAGTGAACTCACAGTTTTTTCGCAGCGCGACACAAGAAAACACCAACTAAGAGCACTTTGCTTCGATTGGCTTTGCTTGGCTTAGAATCGCACACTTAATTTGTAATACTAACCGGTACTAACACAGTGATTACGTTTCTTACATTGTTCGCTCTTTTTGCTCAAAAATGCATTCTCTTCGTTTTCACTTGTAAGAAAAAAGGTTCCTTCTTTTTTTTTTTGCTTTCAAGCACCTTTCTATTTTTCACACTGCGGCGTCTCGAGCGCTCAACCCCAACGCTGTCTGCATTCGACCCAATCCTCAAACTCTGCTGCTCATCTAAACCCAAGAGCAACCGACACAACGCGGCTTGGGGGCACAGTGCCTTGCGCCCCCAATTCTAAACCTCTCTCTATTGTCACTTAGCTTTCTTTGTTCTTTAAAGTTATTTTTTAATATTTAAGGGGGATGGATAGGGGCCCTAGGTTAGCTACAACTTCCTGTAACTGTGCAGATTATTAAGAAATGTATGTGAAAATTTTCAAGCTGTTTGTAATAAATGCAGTCTAATAGTGTGTTAAACTTGGTACAAAAAACACTGAATATTTTTGAAAATATTAAAACAGATTTTTTTAACTCTTCCAGGGTCGATTTTTTTTTTCCATATGGTGACCGCCCAGGGTTGATTTTATTTTTATTGCAGATTTCAATTCTTCTGAGGGACCTATTTCGAAAAAAAATTTGACGTAATTTTTCTAGGGTGACCGTAAAGTGAGAAAAAAATATTTTGCATTAGTCTATGTTTACTGTTCATTCATAAGTAACAACAATTAAAAAAGGAAATAAACTAATAAGAATTAAATATTTGATGCATTGTTATACACATAAGGCTTAGAAATGCGCACACGAGAATATTTTGCAAGCCTCAAATGTTCCTGCTCTTACACTAATATTTACGTCCATAGCTTAATCGAGCTGCTTAGGTGAGCGCACTGAAGAAAATTGTGTGGTTGTGTGCCCGTCAAAAAAGCAAAACGTGTGACAAACTTCCGCTAATCTTCATCTTATCGCCAACCAAAGGCAATGAGTTTTCGCGAATTTCCAAAAAAAAAGAAGGAAACGAACGCACGGCAGCATCCTTCCTATGCGCACGTCTGTGAGCACTAAATGAGCAAAAAACAGGCGGTCGACCTTTGAGCAATCAGTAAAGAGATGGCCATCAGTTTTGCGAGCGCAAGAAGCCGAAACCACCCGCGAAACAAAATCCAAACCGCCGCCCACCCGCGCATGCGCCAATGCATGAGCGGTAGTATATAGGCGTGCTGGAGCAAGCTAGCTCCAAAACAAACCATACAGCAAAAACCGAGAGAGGGAGGCACGAGAAAAAAATTTCCTGTATTCCCACATAGTGGCAGCAGATACCTGAAAAGAAAAAGTTAGGAAATTGGCACGTGTTTTAAATGTACAGACGGCGTCGTAAATATACAGCATCGACCATTTTGGACTTGTTCACGGCGCCACATGTTTACGTCATTGACCCTGAAAGGGTTAATATTTCTTTCTTTGTGAAGGAAGATTTACGTATGAAAGTAGCTCCAAATTTTTCTTGTAATTTTTTATGCCCTAGGCTTTGTTCTGAACCAGAAGAATAATTGTAGCTTTGACCTTGTATAGCGAAAAGAAGTTTAAATACCAATGACTTAAATAAGAAATTAGTTTTGGTGGCAACACACTTGATTTAGTTCATTAGGTGGCATAAGCATACAGGAGCAGTTCACAAAAAAAAATATCTGGTTAGAAAGTACAGACGTTGCAGAGATACTCCCTTTGTCAGCGAAAATGGTGATTTGAGAAAATGTGAATTAATGTTCAAATTTCCAACAAGTTAGCCTAAAACGCTCCTGGTGCATATTATTCACAATTATTTTCTTTCGATTGCCTTTTTAATACACTTTCTTTCACTCACCTTGGTATTAATCCTTTTCCTGATTTTGGCAGAGGCCTGAAAGACTGCCTATCTTATCCTATTATGATCCATTTTGCTCAGCATTGCAAAGCACACCTGGTGTAACACCAAGGGTCTGAAAAACTTTATTTTTGGCATTGTTGCAATAACTATAGTGATTCATTGTGCCATAAACTTCGGCTTTAACTGTGCATGCTCCAATAAATGTCGTTTTTGGGCACCTACTTAAATTATGTGTTTGCGCAGGAACTATCACGACCATGATGACACTCTGAGATGTATACTGAACTATTGAAAATGTTAAAGCAACCACAGGCATTTAATTACTAAATGACCATACAAATAAATACATTTGTATGTTTTAAACCGAATAACAAAGCAAACACCATAGGTTGTTGCCCAAGCTTCCGTAGTAACCAGGCAGAGTCATGGGGGAGGGGCGTGTTTAGTGGCATTCTTAACCCTTTGACGGTCAATGACGTAAATATACGGCGCCCCGAACAAGTCCAAAAATGGTCGATGCTGTATATTTACGGCGCCGTCCGTATGTTAAAAAATGTGCCAATTTCCTAACTTTTTCTTTTCTGTCATGTGCCGCCACTATGTGGGGATACAGGGAATTTTTTTCGCGCGCCTCCCTCTCTCGGTTTTCGTTGCATAGTTTATTTTAGCGCTAGTTTGCTCCCGTGCGTCTATATACTACCGCTCGCGCATTGGCGTGCGCGCGGGCGGCAGCCATTTGGATTTTGTTTCGCGGGCGGCTACGGCTTTTTGAGCTTGCGAAACTGATGGCTATCTCGTTCCTAATCGCTCAAAGGGCGACCGCTTGCTTCTCACTCATTTAGTGCTCACAGGGGTGCGCATAGGAAGGATGCCGCCATGCATGCGTTTCCATTTCTTTTTTCTTTTTTTCTTTTTTTTTTTTTTTTGAGACGCGAAATATAATTGCCCTAGCTGGTTGGCGATAAGATGTAGATTAGCGGAAGTTTGTCACTCGTGTTGCTTTTTTTGATGGGCACACAACCAAACATTTTTCTTGAGTGCACACATCTACGCAGTTCAATTACGCTATGGACATACGTATTAGTGTAAGAAAAGGAACATTTGAGGCTTGCGAAATATTCTCATGTGCGAATTTTCAAAGGCTTGAACTATGTGCATAGAAATGCATGAAATTTTTAATTCTGATAAGTTCATTCCTTTTTTATTGTTGTTATTCATGAATGAAGAGTGCATACATACCAATGCAAAATATTTTTTTCTCACTTTACAGTCAGCCTAGAATAATTACGGTAATTTTTTTTCGAAATAAGTCCCTAAGTAGAATCGGAATCTGCAATAAAAAAATTGACCCTGGGCAGTCGCATATGGCAAAAAAAAATCTACCCTCAAAGGGTTAAACGTTGCCTCTTGCGCATCTCAGGCTGTCTGCCACTTGGTTCAGACATTTTGCAATAGGTGCTGGTGCATCTCCGCATTAAAATAAATAAAATACATTTTTAGTTGATATTGCAGTCCATCCCCACTTAACCCTTTCTTTGCCATGGACGAGCTCAGTTCATTGAAAGTACTTTTAGAGCGCAGCTCTTAATGGCCCATTCCTTCGGCGACTGTTCGTTTTGTACTATCGTCTGCTCGCATCAGCTCTCGCTGGCACTTGTTTGGTTTGCTTGGTTTGGTCTCGTTTGCGCTTGTTACGATTGTCATGGTTTCTGATTGTTTTGTAATCTGATTGTATACGTAACGCGAATTGTGTAGTACTTCCTGGAAGCCACGTGACACCAGCAATTACATTCAGGCGTGACCATATTAGAGTTCCATTTTGCAGGACCAGCTACGGTGGAAAACAACTAGCATACTTAGTCCCATCCTTCATAAATGCACATCAACACAATCACTATTGCACAAAACTTCAGATCATTAAACTGCTTTAAAAGTGCCATGAAAAAATATTTGCTTTCCCTTTCTGATTGACATTGTGCTAATTGGTTTCTTGTGTGTTTTATGTACAATTATTTTAAGTGCGTTTCATATTGTGCTTCAAGACCTTCACTGTGTCTAAATCAATGCTGAATAAATAATTTTAAAAAAATTATAACCGACGAGTCATGTACAAAAGCCAATGCGCTTGATCCGCAGATCAGATTTTCGACGATTGCGGACTCTTCTACATGTCTCTTTTAAATTCCTAGCCTCAATATATCCCGAAATGAAAACACACGTAGAGCCGCACTCAAGTTTCTCATTGGAAAGCATCGTAATTATCGGTGAATTTTTAATTTTCTTACAGTTTTCATTTTCTCATCAATGTTGCCTTTTATTTATTTGTGTTGCACATTTAAGCTTCACTTTTGCCATAAATGACAGAGCTTTTGTAAATGTGATTTTAAGTATTGTCTATGTTGCTTTTTGTAAAGGATTTCACAGTAATAAATTTGGCCAATTTTGCTCAGAATTCAGGATGATAGCTGGCGCGGAAGGGGTTAGTAAGAAGTTGTTTTGTTTCAACCTGCGACAGATCTTACTGGCATGCTGATAACATTGGGACAAATCTTCCTGGGATTAAAAAAAAAATTGAAAATGTGTTCACTCAGTTCAAGTTTGTTGGAGAGAGCTTTTTATTAGTTCAGCCTTTTAGAAGGAAGAGAGAGAAATAAGGCAGTTCAATCCTTCTTGGGCCAAACTTTTCTGACAGAATATGTGTTGCTGTTCTTTTATTGATATTATGTCAGATCTAAAACCGCCTATTCTTGTTGCCAACCGATAATTCAAATTCGATGGGCACTGCCAAGGAACAGGAATAAGTGGAAATATGGAATATTAGGTTTGGCAGAAGTTAAGTGACTGTATTCCACCAGTGGCCAAAAAAGTGCTGTATTCTCTGATGCAAAATTTCACCTTGCTAGTGCCAGACACATTGTCATACAAACAAGGGCATTATTGGCACAGGGGCAAGTGCTCGGTCTTATCACAGTGGCAAAGCAGGCTGTCTTATCACAGTTCCAAGATCGCTGTCGCCTGTTGATGGGTCTTGCTGGTCATGTATAATTTCCCAAAGTTATCTTTAAAAGTGATAGTCTGAGTATGCCACTGCTTGACTGTTACCTGGTCAGTCCAGTTTTCGACCAGTCATGCTGTTGCTACAGATAGACATAAGTGCACTCAGTGCATGCACCAAATTTGTATCCCCTGGCCACATAATAGAAGAGAATCGCGCTGCGATAGCTGGTACCATTCCAGGTTTCTTTTCAAGTGATTATCCAATGCTTCCTTCACTTAATTGCTGCCTTCATCGGTGAAGACATTGAGAGTGGAGTTGGTGCCGCATGAAACTAAGAGAACACCCTATGTCAAGAAAACCGTACATGATGGTTGGTTTGCATGTCACTGCGGCTTGCGTGGCTGTGAACTTTTGTTTGCTCAGTGCACGGTTATCAGTAGAAGCGGTGATCAGATAACACTCCAAGCAATTGAGGCTGATATGATTTCATGTTTTGGCTCTGGTTGTGTCAATGCACCATCTGTGTACTTGTCAGTTAAGGAGTTAACCTTACTAAGAGTGAATTGTGCATGTGCAATTTGATAAGTAACGGCTTTAAACACGGGTCGCCGAGAGTAAAGGTTTCTGTTAGAAGTTAGTGCTTGTCTGTCGTCTTGTATTTGCTGTTTTGTATATCTGTGCTATAATTCACCACTATGCCATAGCAACAAGCCCAAGCAGCCACATTACATTTCATTAAATTAAGGTTTGAAATGTATGGTGCTCTATGGACAAGAAGTTATGAAAAGTTAAATACTTCATTATATATCAAGAACTTCGTTATATTGAAGCTTCTTATATCGATATTTAACTGTGCCATATTAATTTGCTCTGGTGACTGGTAATACGAATACATTTCTTTTAGTTGTTCTGGATGCAACTTTATTTGAGTTCGTTTTTTTTTCTTCTTATTTTGCCCTTCTAGAAGTTAACTCTGCAATTTCCACCAATACACATCAAAATGCCACGCACCTTGTGGAGCGGTTGAAGTCATTTAGCAACATTTCTTGCTTCCTTCTGGATGATCTACAAGATCACAAGCTTGACCTCGAGTGAGTCCTGTCCTGTTGCCATTCATTGCATGTTAAATGTTGCCTGAAACAATGAAACTTTGCCGGGGCACACACAAGCTTCACATATACAGTCGAACCCACTTATAACAACATTCAAGTGCCGCAAAAGTTCCATTGTTATAACCGATAATTGCTATAACTTGGCTGCATGAAAAAAAAAAATATCAAAATGGGGGATGGCAGAGCTGTTATGAGAAAACTGTAATAGCGGGGACGTGAGTTCTCCTCCCTACCACCTTTCTCCATCCAGCTTCTGATTCTCTTGACTCGTTCAACTGTTTAGCTCTGTTTCCTGCACACTCTGATCATGTGTTGTTAACAAGCCATGGGTGTCACCGTTCAAGAATGGCACTGCTATAACAACTGCAAAGAGGGTCATGGGCAGCAAGTGACATACGAGCTCCGCCGAGGTGTCTCCTTAGTGGCCCCAAAAGGTGCCTTTTAAAAAAACGTGGGAAGGTTGCCATGGCAACATCTTAGCTTGAGAAATCCAGAAGAAATGCTGGGACGAGATTGCCACAAGCATCTCACCATGTACTTCCCACTGGCTTGCACGAGAAAACCCCAGGTCTGTCAGTCTTGCTTGCTTTACGCAAAGCTTCGCAACATCCTCTTCCAAGGCATACAGGTGCTCCACATAGTGCAGCGGAAGGTCCCTCACGAAAACAAGCCCCTGAGGGACTGAATCACCTACAGGGCCTCCCGCCAGGACAATGTTGAGGCAGCCTGCTTTACGGCGTCAGCGCTGCCATCTTGGCTGTCACTGTTGCTATCTCATGCAAGCACGTTCGTGACAATCACCTCATCATTAGAAGCACTTCATTTCCAAATCTATAGCTGTGCACTTTCTTTTCACCGGCAATGTCGTGCATTGCCGATAATCACCGGGTGGGTCAGCCATCTTCCATTTGGCGGCGAGTCAAACGAGGCTGAGATACCATGTGGCCAGGAACGACTTTGACACAACGTACAAAGGCAAGCATGAGCGACTTAATCCATTAGCAGAATTGGGCACAATGAGGGCCCATCGGCCCAGTGAGTAGCAATCTGGGAGCAGCAGTGACAGTGCTGTCAACGCAGTTGTCAGTTGGTTCTTTATGCTATGGCACAGTTGGCGCAGCCCCTTCATGTTTGGAGGGGTGGAAGTGTAGTGGCAGAGATGCGTGCAAGGCTGGCGATGCAGAAAAGTGCGTGGCGGCAGTTAGGGTGATGAGCGATCGTTTAGCAGCTTTCATTTCACTGTTTCTTTCTTCTTTTCAAGGATTTCGCATCCCATTGCCTTTCAGCACAGACACCCAGCAGCCAGATTTGATTGTTATAACCGATAATGTGGCATCGAGGCATTGTAGTAAACTGTTATTTCCCCAGAGAAAACAAAGAAAAGTTGATAGTGCAGTATCTTCTGGTTGTTATAACCGTTGTTAAAACTGGTATTGTGATAACTGGGTTTGACTGTATACCCAAAAATATATGGCACATCAGTTCTGCAGAATTCTGCAAGGTGGAGGAACATTCATGTAAGGAAAAATTGACATCCACCTGTATGTCACTTGCCAAACCACGGGGAGGTTGGCAAGTTTGCTTTAAAATTTTGACTATCTGCAGTTGTGAGTTCAATCCCTAGCCACGGCAGCCGCATTGCAATGGAGGTGAACTGCAGAAAATATTTGTGTACTCAGATTAGAAGGCAAGGGCATGTTAACCCTTTAAGGATGGAACACGAGCTGAGCTCGTCAAGCTCATATTTGCAAAAAAGGCAAATGATGAGACCAGCTTGCCCAGCGCCTTTTTGTTCTTAATGCTGGGCTGAAGGTGATTTGAGCTCATGTTTTTCCGTGCTTCTTCCAGATGGCATGCATGTATTTTAGGCTTGTAAATAGCATGAGATGGAGCAAGGAGCTGTTGAAAAGTGAAATATGGCGCAAAGACTCACTTATGTGCTGTGAAGCCCAGCTTTGTTACGGTGTAAAGGAATTTTTTTCCTAGTTCACCTTTTTGAGAGAATTTTTTCACATGGTCTTGCTTTACACGATGATCGTTTGCACCGTGAGTTGGGATCGTACTCACTTGTGGGCAGTGAAGCCCACCTTTGTTAACTACAAAAAATATTTTTTCTCTAATAAAATACATCTTTCTAATAAATTTTCGCATGGTCTTGCTTTAATGACTATACAGATCATTTGCATGAAAAAAAAAATCCCGTATTGGCATTTTTTTATCGTCCTTAAAAGGTTAAAGATCCCCAGGTGGTGCAAAATAATTTAGTCTCCCACAGCGGGGTGCCTTATAATCAAATTGGTTTGGCCTGTAAAATCTCAGAATAACAATTTTGCCATGGCATTTGTGTGAATTTTTTTTACTTCTGTGCATCCATTAAAAAAAAAAAAGCTCCATATTCAAATTTCACATTTTCGTTGTGCAGTGGAGCCTCTCTTAGGGGTTGATATATATTAGTTCCTGCTAGCTCAGAACATGTGCCTTGTTAATTTTTTTTATCGTTTCAATTTTCCCAGAGTCACGTATGATCCATCACTGAAGGAATTGTTGAAGTCGCATGGTGAGGTGCGGTTCACGCCTCCAGAAAAGTATGTTAGCTTGTGCTTCTTTTCTATCGTGCATGTTTTCTTTAACTTTCTTTTCTCATGGCTAGTGAGATTTCACTGTTACCAACACAGTCGAACCACATAATAACGAACACAGATATTAAAAATATTACATATAATGAAGCAAATCTAACATTTGATTTCCAGTACTTTATCTCAGAGTATTCAATTCAACAAAACCAAAAATGCAAGTTTTGAGGCAATATTGAATACAGTGAACATTTGGTCCCTGATAGCTCAATATATGTATTCTAGTAGCAAAAATGTCTACTGATTAGCAATAGGAACTTGCCATGGCACACTCTGGGTGCGTGTATGTGGCATGGCCAGTTACTTGGCTTGGCTGGACTGCATCGGGCAAGCCAGCGTGCTGATCTTGTGTGATCACATTGATTGCACACTTGCATAATAACTGTGGTGCAAAGCATGTTTGTAATTCGGCATTGTTTAAGTGCCACATATCAGCAAGTTGCCAATGGACAATCGAAGTTGACAGGAGACCCTTTACTGTGTCCTGCCTAAGGCACCAGGCTTCCATTTATTTTGCGTTAATCAGTTAACAATTTTGGAATTTTTCCTGCCGATATCAGTGTATGCTTATAACCATGATCACATACAACGAACAAATTTTCATGGCAGATGCAACATTGTTGTAACAATATTTGACTGTACTAGTGCTAGTAAAATTCAGTTGTTGTTCAGCTGTGCTTCTTGTTTAGAAGCCAATGCTGCCGGTTCTACTTATTAAAATAGATTTGATCTTCTCCACTTTGGAGTTATCTTTAGGATTCCTGAACAGCCTGTCACATTTTCTTGCAGTTGCCTCTGTATTTGACGTAAGCACTGATTTCTTAAGTTTTGTTATGCTGTCCTTTTGTACATGGCTTTAGTTTTTCAGCTCATCTGGAAAGATATTCTCATTGAAATACACACCTCTTGCCAGAAATAGAAACAAAGCTATTGCGTGAAATGCGATATGATGTGGCCCTCTGAATGATGGTGACTGATAGTTTACCAGTCATTGTCACTGTGTCATGTATAGTCATCTTGTGAAACAGTTACTGACATTTCAGGTGCATGATATTTGTCTGCTGATGAATAGGACTTTTAAATTGTTTAGCTTAATTTCAGTTTGTTTCATGCTACTTTTCTGAATGCAGTACCATTCATTTGGGCTTCCTTCTAACAGCGTTGTCTGTCCATCAATGCAGCTGTGTCAGGCTACCTTTGTTACAGATGATGTTAGTTTTCTTCATTAAAGTTCATTTGCCTTAAAGGAGTTTGCAAGGCCTTCGTTAGCATGTCCTGGTTAAAAAGTTCTTTCTTGCTTGGCAGATTATCCTTTGTGTCTGTGAAAGACCTACCTGAGGGATATGAGGAGGATGATCAGGATGACACAGGTAACACAATTTTTTTTTTCAGCTGTGAGATTATTTTTATATACTTGTCTTTGGCACAAAGGAGGAATGCTACTAATACATGGGAGTTCTAGCTCATACATGTACTCGAGCTTTGTCATTGTAACAGAATGTTTGTTCAAATGCTAGAACAGCACTTGTGGTGGTCTCTGGGGACTAAACGATGTGAGCACCTCATCTATTGGTGTGAAGGTTGTCACTGACACAAACTTCTTAAAATAATGTACTTAGCCAAGTATGTTGACCAACAGAGTAGTGCCAGTGAGTGCACCTCTGTTCTGCATAATCAAACAAAATATCACCGCATAAAGCCTGTACATACCGGACTTGTTCGTGTAACGCCCACCCTTGTGCGAGGCCCACTACCCCATTTTGGAGTACAAAAATTTGGAACACAATTTTAAGCATCTGTGCGTACCCACATGTGTGGCCTCCGGGATTGCACCATCGCATCGTCGCAATCTCGGAGGCAGTAGCTGCATGCTGGTGAATTTCTGCAAGCTGCTACTAGATGATACTAGTTACTGTTGTGCCAACGATGGCACTGTAATCGTCACTGTATCCCACCAGATCATGATCACATGATCATGTGACGTAGATCCAGGTTGCCTCAGCGGTCTCTGCTGCTCTGAGGCATGTTGTTTAGCAGATTTAGCTGCCTCTCGCTTTTGGGCGCCCTAAGAGGGCGTCTCTGCAGGAAGTGCACACGTGGATTCTTAACATGAGGCATGAGGTTTCCATTGAGACTGTCATCAAGAGCCTTAAGGTGACAGGTATCTAAAATAATAATGGACGGTACGGAGGATGACCACCCTTGGGAAAGCACCGAGGAGGTGAGCTTGTCAAACATTGAGGACAGTGAAAATGTCGAGGACGACACAATAACAGTGATTACAGTCGGTGGGTGAGTGGTTGCATTATTCTGCATAGCATTCTGCGTTGTGTTAGTCTGTGCACAGTTCGAGGCTTAAGTGAGAAGCCATAAGCCTTCTTCATGTAAAGCCTACCATCTCTAAGAAATCAAGAAAAAAAAATGTGGACCTTAAACGAGTAAATACGGTAATTATGTCAACTCTTAAATATCTCTAAAGCACTCCACCCTCTTAACAAAGTAATGCACAATATTCTACGACTTCTTTGATTTGCTTTAATTTTCTTTAATTTTCTTTAATTTTCTTTGATTTTCTTTGATTTAGCCATTGGGTATATGTGTGCCACTATGACAGAAAAGGTGTATAGTCCTAAAAGAGACACTAAAGGAAAATATAAGTTGAGTTAGATTGATAGATTATCTCTCTAGAAGGCTATCATCATTTTTTGCATACCAATATACGACATTGTTGCATAGAAAATGGCCACCGAAAGTCCTGCTGCCATCACTCGTGCCAAAACTGAGGAGTTGACATAATCTCCGTGTCGCAGTCTTTTCTGCCTTTTTCTGTAAATCTACCACTGCTCTATCAACTCGCATTGGCGGTGTTCCACGAACCAGCCGTCTCGGCTCACCCTAGACAAATCATTTGCTTCCCACTTGGCTTCCCACTTCCTCTCTTGCTGCACATAGTGGAGGTGCTCTCTTCTTTTGCTGCTTGCTGTTCACTTGCACATATCTTATCCCCGTCTCCCTTCTTGGCGGCACCAGCCGCCTGATGTATGTGTCGTACTTCTCTGTGTACTCACTTTTCATCATTCTTACCTTGGCAGTCATCATAGGTCACCTTTGTCTTCATGAAATCGTTGGTGTCAGCACCTTCCGCTGTGCATCCACCTGAATTGGTTTGAATTTCGGCATAACCTGTGAACAGTGTAGTGTGTAACCATCAAAGCTTTATGATATTAAAGTTGTGACTTTCATGGTGCGTAAACATAAACTACACCTTGCGTAGGATGAAAACAAAAAGATTTTGTACTCATTGCTGGTTGTTGGATAGCATTTAATTGACCAATGCAATGTAGTGATGTGCGTTGGATCTGCGTATGTATACCATATTTAGCCGTGTAATGGATACGCTCGCATATTGAAAGCACCCCCAAATTAGTCGCGAAAAATATGAATTTTCTTTTTCCTCGCGTAATGCACGCACCCCTGACCTTGCTGCTGTGCAGTCCCACGATTGAAAGGCCATGCTGTAGTTTTTTGGAGACTACAATTTTTGACTCGCATTTGTGCTTGAAGCAAGCGCACTTAATGCTAAACACATGCTTTCCAGCAGTGCCAGCGCAAAGGCACCACGCAGGTTCGAGAGAGAAAAAAACGCAATTGGCTCTCTGCAACATACACAGTTTACGTACATTACGATGATGTAATAGGAGAGCGCGCGGCCGGGCACGGCACACGGGAGAGTCTAAGTGAAGAAGGGGAGGCCAGCATTTGATCAGCATACTAGTCATAGTCGGGCGTAGTGTAGAATTCGCATGTCTGTGGCTCGCTTTTCTGCCTGCCTTGGATTTCAATGTGTGTGATGAGCGAGTTATATGCTGTTAGGAACGGCCTGCAGAGGTGCCGACATGCAAAGTTTTACGAGCCAACTGCAGCAGCGGGGTTGGCATTTTCTAGGAACTGACTGTCAGTCTCCAGCCGAACGGCGCCACTAGGTCTACTGTGCAGACTTGCTTTGAAAAAACGACAAGGCGTCATTTCGTAGCCTCTTGGCCTCATGATGTCTGCTGTGGCGACTGATTGTGTGAGGAGGACAATACGCCGAGTCAGCAACTCTTTGTCGCCGGTATGCCTAAACGAGGTCGGCGAACCAGGCTGTGTTAGTGAGCTCGCCATCACCAACCTGGCCTGTCGGGAGCGGGGGAGTTCCTGAGGGAACGTATTTAGCGGTACCGTCCCACGCGCCTTTCAAGACGCAAGACCCAGTTCTGCAAAGACCATCTCGCCTCGGTGGGGGTAGTGAAACCTGTGCGGAAGTGCGTGTGTAAGCGCTCCCCCTCAAAGGCGGCCTGGCTATGATGACTCTGGTCGAACGTTTTCCCTCTCCTAGGGATCTAGGGAAGACAGAGTGTATTTAAGGAGCTGTTGCGTGGCTCCTCAGTGTGCTTTCTCTGGCAGTCATGCTAGACGGATGAACTGCAACATCCTTATGTAGATACTGTAAATAAACCCATATTCTTCGTTGTTGATGAGAACAAGTCTCTCACTTCAACAATGTCCTCAGCGTGGGTGAGTTGGACGATGGCATGGGCCAGCTACCATCTAATTCATGCCCAACTCCAAACTTTACAATGCCTACTATGGGACATAGAGCTTATCTGCTCATGAAACGGATACGCTGATCGGACATCGATAAAATTTGACATGTCGATAAGTAGGATGGTCGAGGAAAGAGACGCACACAGTGTGCTTGTCAAAATAGGTGCATGCTTCAACGTGATGCTTGTGATAATGGCAGACGGCCAGAGGTGGCTGCGGGTACGAGCTGGATTGAGATTGAAGATCGCTGTTTGGAGCTCGCATTCAGTTTCACCACGCACGGTTGGCCTAGGCCGCGCCGACTTCGCGCGGCTGATGCATTGGTTCTTTAGTCTATGGTGGAACCATGATGTGGATGAAGTGGCCAATCACCTGAATGGCAGGTCTGGTGGTTTCGATGCAGAGTGAATTTACTGTTTGCAAATGATAGACATGTGTTCTTACTGCAAAAATAAGTTATCTTATGCATGTTCCAAATCATTATTCTCTTACTTTTCAATTTTTGCTGTTTTGAACATGTCTCCATGAAATTTACCCTGCATTATAACTGCACCCCCCAACTTCGCTTCAGTATATTAGGAAAAAAAGTGCATTCATTACGCGGATATATATATATATACACACATAGTTCATAATGAGGATTTACTGATCATTTTGCACATATTCTCCCAGAATGTTATGGCGTGCAACGCTGCTAGTAACTCTGCTAAATGTGTACGAGTTGTCGGCCACCAGTCAATGTGCCTAACAGGACGTGTTGCTGAATTGACAGCCATGCCCACTCACTGCTGCCGCTTTGCCCCCGCTCTCTACCAATGCCAGTGACTCCATGTGCACTCCTCTGCATTGTAAAAATGGTTTATACCATATTGGGCATATGTGTCCTCCACAACAATAATCTTTCGCGTAGCTTGCCTTTTCTTTCTTTTAATGCTGCATGCCCTGTACGTTCAGGTGGCGAATGGCATGCACATTATCAGCATGACAGCATTCTTGACATGGGAGTAGAGTGCACAGTTTTTTAAGAAGGAAGTGAAGCAGGTGATGATTATTGTTGTGGGACAAAGATATACCCCAGTGTGTGTAAACTAATTGTTATGCTCTGTTTCATACATAGTCAACAACCGAAAATAGTGCATCACATATGAAAGAAAAAGAATAGCTCTGCATCACGTAATTCAGTATTACACTAAGTTTTATACTTTCTAGTCACAAATACAACATATTTACTACATGGAAAGTGTCGCAGATCTAAACCACTTCAAAACTGAACAAGTGTAGTGACACATTTCTGCGAACAGCGGTCATGGCTCACCGCTTGCACTCGCGGCGAAAACAGTATTTTGCTTACGGGCAGCAGAAAGATGCACAAATATGTGATCTGACAAGAGCTTATGTCTGCGAGTTGCACTTGTGACATATAAGGTAGTTCCTCAATAGAAAGCTTCAATATGGAATATAACTGCACTGTGAAATGATGTGCAGAGTATTAAAACCTCCATGCGATAAAAATTGTTCTGGAGACTTTTGTAATGGTGCCTCCAAAGTACCAGTGTTGTTTGGAGATGCTAAACTCTACAAAACAATCAGTTAAAGACCTTGTACATCATCAAAAGCTTCTAACCTAATTCTCAGACTGCCAGCACCACTGACAGTATGTAGTTGGGCCACTCAAAACTTCTGCAATTTATTGCATACATACATGTGCTGAACTGTGCATTAGGGAACGTAAAGAAAGCACATGGTAGACAGAACATTAAAGCAGATCTTGTTGTACTCAAGTGCAATCTCCAGAAAAATGTGTACTGATGAGCTTTCCAGCAGTTGTTAGACTGAAATTCAAAGAAGTTAAAATTGTATAAATTGAATGATTGCAGCATGTTACTTTGAAATACAGGACAGGTTGTATTTTGCAGGCTGTACACATTACACAAGTGATACCTATGCAGGTAAACAGGTTGTACATTCAATATGTATTACCAACTAACCCCAACCTTAGCTCTACTGTCTAAATTCTTCATTACACACTCTTAAAATACCATCCTTACATACATTCAATGCAAGCACTTTACACATTTGTGATACCCTTCAGGACTAAGATATTGTGGGCTGCTGTGCTACTGTATACACCACACATCAACTGCATCAGTATGTGCTTTGTTTTGTTCACTATGTTTTTGTGCTGTCCTTACTTTTGTTGCAATTTCTCTTGAACAGACGCTGAATCGGAATCCTCCAGTGAGAAGCAGTCTTTGGATGAGCAGTCGCCAGCACCATCAAGCATCTCGAGTGACGATCTGCCTCAGATGGCATCTGCAGCAGAACCATGTATGTGATCACCTACGTACTCTTCCCTACAACTTAATGGCCAATTGCAATGAAATTTCGGACCGTGTCAAAAGCCTTTTATTTTTTTCATAATAGTGTAGATAAGAGTGTCAAAATTTGACATTTGAAACAAGAGCAAAGCATCATGAAAAGCTTACTAAAATAGTAGTTTTTGACACCGAACTAAAAAAAAGAGAGAGAGAGAAAAAAAGAACCGCCATTATTGCTCGCCAGAAGCGACGGATGTCCCATAGTGTGCGGCTCCTTGGCATGCCCTCTGAGATAAGGTGGTGCTCGCGGCTGCCTGCACCTTGCCGGGACTTGTGTCATAGTGGCAACCACCAGCTGCATGTGTCATCTGCTTATGTGTTGTTTAAAGCCTGCTAACAAGAAAACTATGCAATTCGCAGCCCTGTGGCTTTGCTGAAATTGCTTAGTGGTATGTACTGCTCATTTGTGACAAATTTAGCCAAAGTGAAATTTTTTGCAGTTGGCCTTCAAAGGGACACTAAGGGCAAATATTAAGTCAAGCTAAAGGGATAGATTAGTGTTCGAGAATCTCTGAAGCATCAATATTATCGCAAACAGAGCCTTAAACCCGAGAAATTGAGGTAAATGCAGGACATAATTAGAAACTCCTCCGGGACTTTCAAGCACTTGCCCAATGACGAAAGCGCTCCTCAGTTAAATTTTTGTTGCAAAAAACATCCTTGTATTGTATTATAAGACAAAATAAAGTGCTACTTGTCCAGTTCTATTTCACTTTTAGAGAAAAATAACTCATTGAAATTATCCTTGACAACGATGTGGGTGGTCGAAGGTTTTCGTTTTCAGTCAACTCTGCACAACACCACCTAGGTGGTGTTGCTCTGCACCTGGGCCACGCTTTCGCATTTCAGCAGTTTCGTCATAGCGTAGTGCTGCGCTAGTTTTGCTGGCTCGTGAAACTCGCACAAGCTGCACGTGGCAGAGAATTCAACTTCCAAGTGATGTCGTGGGTTGCCCGAAAGGTCCACCCTACTTGACCAAAAAGCAGCTGCAGCGGCGAATCCACCGCTCTGTCTTATCTCGGTAGTGCCGTCTGTCGCGCCCCGTTTCACTCATCGACGGCAGCAAAGGGTGTGTGCAACGTCACCACTTCCCTGGTTGGGTGGCAGAAGATTTGAATTTCGAAAATGGTATTTGGACTCTTCAAATTCAATTTTCTCATAAACTAAGTCTTTTCTTGCCATGAAACAAGCGTTGCAAGGTTTCTGGAATGGTATTTAAACAGTCCACATCGACTTGGTATTTGCATTTAGTGTCCCTTTAATTGTGAGATTTCATGACTTAGCACTGAACAGACTTTTCTTTTTTTGCTTTTGATGTTGCAGTGCTCATTGTGGCATGTAGGTTTCAGGTGATGTGGTTAGGCGGCTGAAACACTGTGCTTTCGTAAAGAGAAAGGTGAAAATTTTTAAATGTTATTGGGAATTTTTTTATCTTTAAACATCAGTGTGTTGCTCTTTGCCTGGAAGCTCGTAAGGAACTCTTGTTAATCTGTGGGTTGTAGTGGCAGATAGTGTACTTACATAACCAAGTAAAAAACATTAAGTGCAACATTAAGTGTGCTCTTTTTAGTATGTGCTTGTGTCATGCCTTGATTAAATACCCTGCAGCCACAAAAACTATGTGCCTTAACAATGAAGTGCTCACTTTTGCTAGTTAACGTATAGTTATGAAATGGTAAACAGCACTAGTTATAGGCCGGGAGTATGTGCCTGCGTGCATGCATTTGCAGTGATGCCTTCATTTCGGTGGTCTTATGCACTCCTGATGCAGAGGTGTACACATGGCCATCAGTGTTTGAGCATTGAAAAAAAAAGGCTTTTTGGGCTGCAATTTCGTATCAATGCCATTTTTTATGCTATATCCCTTCATGCTTCATCAGTGGTCAGAGCGATGCTCTGCCCACATTATCATTGGAATCAGCCAGCCGTCAAAGGTGGATTAGAGGTGGAAGAGAGGCATAGAATCGAGTGAAAGGCATCGCTACAAAATCGCCGCCTTGGTGCAATCAACACCACAAAAAAAAGGGGGGGCGGGGGGTTGTACCTAATGCTTAGGTGTCAAGGGATGCAAGGCTTACTTGTTGAAAATTAAAGGATGTTAAAACATAATTAGACACTCTGTTTTCAGAAGACATAGTTTTACTGGGGATTCAATTTGTGCAATTTGTCGTACAGTCTACACAGCGTGTTGTTGCAAACACACATCATGATGTTGTAGTTGCATTCATGCAGGCAAAAAATCAATTCGGACCAACTCTACTGGCGGGACATTTTCTCAAAAGGCGAGATTAATATATATGGACAATATTTTAAAGGTTACTTGGCAAAGAGTATTGTTTAAAGAGCGAAGAGTAACAGAAGTGTCACTGTTGTCATGGTCTGTTCACTAACAGACGTGTGGTGGCCTATAGCACAAATAAAAACCATGTTGCTGGTTCCTGTATAAACCAGTTATGTAAACAGTTCTATTGAGGCTGCACAGATATATTTATGCAGTGCTGCTGTCTCCACCAAAGCTCACTAGTATCAATTTTTTTTTTTTTCCATCTTGATTTTAGTGAACAACAAGCGAGTGATGGTGTCTCACATTCGGGATCCCGCCAACTTCTATGTGCAGCTGTGCTCCATGGCTGCAAAGCTGCAGCGAATGCAGAATGAGATCAATACATACTGCATGACACAGGACTCCAGGCTGCGGTCTGAGGAGGAGGTTAAAGTTGGTGAGCACCCTTTCGGCTGTGTCACGCATGTGTACAGTTGATAGAGACTGAAGGTTTCGGTGTTGCTTGTGCTCCTCTGATGTGACAAGCTGCCTAATGTTGTGCCATCTAAAGGCTGCGCATTTACTGAAGCCAATGCTTGTGTTGGAAACTTATGTACATTAAGTTGCCCATACAACAAGAGCACATCCCTGCCAAATTTGTTGGGGAGAAGTTGAGAGAAATCAGTTGGGAGCCACTGCTGTAGCTCAACAGGACTCGCTTCTAGGGATGTTTGATGAATGGTTGAATTGAGATTCTTTGAAAGTTAATTTCCCTATATCAATGCATAATAAAGGGCTCCCTGTGATGATGAGGATAACTGGAGGAAAGCTTTAATTTGGCAGCTTCACTAGCCCCAATTCAATTTCTGAATTGTATGCTAATGTGAAAATAATTAGCCTAACTATTGAATACCAAATATTTTGTCATTTCTTTATTGCAAGGCAATATTGTCATTCAGTACACATTATGGCCATTCACAGGCAGCTTGTATTTCCAGTTATTGCAATCATAAATCAGTTGTAATTAAAGATATGTAATGTGATTGGTGTCTTCCAATCATGCTATGTGAGACTGAATACTCATCTCAACTTTTAACCTTTTATGGATGAGTACCTATTCCTTACAGGTAACACACCAGAAAAAAATTTTTGTTCTTTCCGAGTTTCAGTATTGAGCATGGAGTTTCTGGCTAAATGTCACTAAATGACAGGCAGCAAGTGTCTTTTGTTGGTTTAGAGCAGGTACACAGGACAAGGAAGTAGCAGTTTGGTGGACTACTTGATTTATTTTGAAAGCATGGTCAGAGGAGACAGACTGATGAAAGTTCTCTGGCTGCTGTGGTATCATGCACTGCAGCAGTTCTGCTTTATAGGGGCATGGGTTCCGGAGACAATGCAAACAGGAATCAGAGCGTTTATTTAGATAACGAGGTCAAATAACATTAGGAATTGGGAATTTAGAGCTGGGAAATATAAAAAGCCTCACCGCACTGCCCTGGTACCTACAAATCGACCACTGGGTCTCCCCTTGCAAACCGCTGCGTCTTCTACCTGTGTGCTACCTTCGTCCCGCAGCCACCTGCTTCCCCTTTTAGCTCAGCGTTTGCTCCTTTTATGATGTCATTGTTAGTAAAGCGCCATCTGCTAACATTCCAGCAAAGCAATACTTAGTACAAGAACAGATAGCATTATGTGCCGGGAATCCCTACAACACATAATGTAAAGCAAACTCAGTGTTCACCTATGGTTCACCTATGAAGAGAAACGTCAGTACAAATTCAAAATCAAGCCATAGGTGGCTTCGAGGCCCACTTCCAGTTTTCTGCCTTGTCGCTCCCCCTATTACTGAAAAAGATTCTGCATATTTTTTTTTATTTTCGTTACTTCTGGTTATTCTTGGTTTACTTCGCACTTCTAATGAGGTAAACATTTTTTGGGGGGGTTTCTATATGTTTCGTCCTCAAAGGTTTTAATAGCATTTATTAATTGTCGGATTTCGCAGTCGAGCATCAGTATATAATATTCACAACTTGGCAATACTTGTTGCCATAAGATGAGAATTTGTGCTGATTGTTATAACAGGGCACAACAGTGGTCATGTATGCCTCATGACTGCACCGCCTCAACACTTTCGTTTTGTGCTTTACCATTGCAGCAATTTGCGCATTCGTCTTGGATGGCCATATCTTTTGCAGGAGGGCTGTACTTGGCGCAATTCCATGTGGACAACAACTGGTACCGTTGCAGAGTCCAGCGCATGCTTTCAAGTGACATGTGCCTTGTTGATGGGACAAGCTTCAGGCAAAGCACTGTCAATGTGGAGGTGTTCTATGTCGACTACGGCAACTCTGAGGTGGTCCCTCTGACTAGGTGAGCACAACAACTTATGTGCTTCTGTTTGTCATGCTCTTGTAAAATGATACTGAATTCCATGTAAATAAAATAGCCAGGAGTAAAAAGCTGTTTCAGCTAAACCACTGGTTTGTTCTTACTAAAACTTACAAAGAGGCATCATTTTGTTTAGTTTAAAACAAAAAGAAAATGTTCTTTGGAAGGATGGTTATCTTCAGCATCCTTTATTCTTTACCGGTGCAGACACCAGGCTTCGCGCATATGTCACATTGGTAAGAACGAAATTGGGTTTGAGTGCAGCACCTTGTTTCATGCAGACTAATTCACAATTAACCAGTGTTTCATGAATAGGAGTGTCAGGCATATACAATTCTTTCAGCTTGTGGTGACGAGCGACCGCGTAGGCTGGTGGAGTCTCAGCTTTCGGAAGAGAATGAGCAAACTGACATGACTGATCTCTTAGCGTAGCGTTTTTTAAATATCCTCGAAAGCTAGCCCGTGCCAGCGCATGCCAGCGACATCTGCTTCGCAAGCGTCTGTATCATTCTGATGCAATGCCAATGATGCTGCTGCTGCTACAGAGGGCTCCGAAATTTGATCGAAGCCCTCTGGGAACAAACGCCGAGGTTAGAAACGGGCTGCTAGTTTGTAGGTGATGATGTGATAGCACACGTAATGTCGGACTGGTTGCATCCAATCCGGCAGGTGCATCAAAAGTGGGAAACTGGAGCTTGGCGAACGGTTCGTCCAACATGGCAAAAGTAGGCACGATCGGCGATGTGCTTCTTGCTGAGATGCCAGGAACGGACAGCTGGGTAAAGGAGTTGATGAGATAGCATCGTTGAACGTCGGCAAGGAGTCCATAGTTGTGCGAGAAGTCTGCTCCAGTGAGTGCACAACGGACGTCTGCAACTGGGAAAATACAGTGGAACGCTTGTCTAAGGTCAAGGTTTAGCATGACGGAGCATTACAAAAAGGTGGAATTCTGATGCCGTTGACGACTTGCAAAGACAACGCAGTGTCGCATTTCGGTCGGAGTCTTAGGCAGGAATAATGCTTAAGTCAACCCCTGTGTCGATTTAAGAATTGTTGTCCTGTAACTCTCTCCATCACATAGAAAAGGCTACTTGTGTGTTGAGCTGGATCACTTGCCACCGTTAGAGGTCAGCCGGCCTCTTTTCCTACCAAGCGCAGGGACGCCGACAGTGACGAGCGTCGTTTCCAAAACAGCAGTGGTACAATCGAACCCACTCATAACAATATTCAAATGCCACGAAAATTCCATTGTTATAAGCGATAGTTGTTAAAACCAGGTTGCATGAAAAAGTCAAATAATGGCGGGGAGGCCAGTGCTGTTCCTCACCACCTTTCTCCATCCGGCTGCTGGTTGTGCTCACTCGTTTAACTGCTTTTTGCACGCTCCAGTCACGCGGAACAAGCCGTGGCTGTCGGCGTTAAAGAATGGCACTGCTATAACTGCAAAGAGGGGTCACAGGTGTCAAGCGATATGCAAGCACCACCAAGGCAGCGCTTTGGTTGGCTCAAAAGGGGCCTTTTAAAAAATCGGCAAATGGCAAAGTCGTGCACTGCCGATTATCAGCGGGCGGGTTGGTCATCTTATGTTACGGCGGCGGGTCAAAAGTGGCTGAGAAACCACGTGGCCAGGAATGATTTCGACGCAACCAACAAAGACGAACACGGGCGATTATGCTGTTTGCAGAACCGCACTGAATGAGGAGCCAAAGCGAGCGAGCAAGATGGGAGCAGCGCAGCTGGCATGGTCCATTCGTGTTTCGGAGGGTGGCGTGGTGTAGCAATATGGGCACAGCCCATTCGTGTTCGGAGGGTTGGAAGGGCCACGGGAGAGAGGTGCACGCAGCGGCTGTTCGAGCATTGGGCCATCGTGCAGCGACTCGAATTTCTCGTTTTCTTTATTTTTGTTTCCAAGGATTTCGCATTTCACTACCTTTCGGCTCGGACACCGAGCAGCCAGACTTCATCACTATAACCGATAATAATGCGGCAATGGGGCATTGTATTATGCAGGTTATTTCACCATGCAAAACATACAAAAGTTGACGGCGCAGCAGCTTCTCATTGTTATAACTGATATGTTGTTAAAACCGGTATCATAAGTGGGAACGACTGTAGTAGCAAATGCCAGACATTGTAGGTGGTGTTTCATGGCAGGTTCCTGTGTGTCTTGATTTGCTGGAACTGCGGCTGCGTGGGAAGATGACGTGCGGCGACGTTCCACTGCACAGATGATGTGTTCCATGCACTCACACAAGGAGCCGAGCAGAGATTGCGCTGCTGAAGAGCAGAGAAGGGTTTGCAGGGTGGTTGTATTGTCATCCGAAAACAATGTCATGGCTGCGATGGTTGGGGTGGCTACTTCCATGACTTTGTTGGCCAATGCGGCAAGTATGATAAGATCGATGGCAGAAGTTTTTGCCACGGCCATCTGCACAGTAGCTGGGAGTCAGTGCAAAAACAATTCACACAACAGCGTGTCATCGATGGATCTCATGTTGTCTCCAAGCAGCTGCCTCATTTGGCAAAGAAGTTGACTAGAGCATTGGTCATTGTGTTCTTCAGTGGACAAAAGCTGCTGGATGCGAGAATGCTGTGAAGCTGCTGTGCGCTGTAGCAGGGCTGCCTTGAGATTGGCATAGGCGGCGGTAGACAGTGGGGTGTTCAACAAATGCGCTACTTCATCAGTGGTGGCGAGTGAGAGTCCTGAAACAATGTAATGAAACTTTGAGGCTTGAGAGCTGATACCAGTGACTTGGAATTGTGATTCGGCTTGAAGAAACCACACTGAGGGATGCTGGTCCTAGTACTGTGGGGAGGCGGACGGTGATGGCTAAACGGGAGAGCTCACCGCATTCCTCAGAAGGGCTCTGGCCTTCAGCACTCATAGTATTAGTCTCATAGCTGGTCCATGGCTGCCTTTACCACAGGAGCATATGTCAAGATGACGTCTGGGTCACCAAAGTGTGGCGACAAGGAACCACGTAGACCGGTGGAGTCTCGGCCTTCCAAGAAAGAGAGTCTGACTTCAACCTAACAAATATGGTTATAATGAATTATTGGATATAACAAAGTAAATCTAAATTTTTTTCTTGGCTGCCATCAGCATGCAATGGCTATATGCTTATAACGAAAATATTCTCGTGTCAGATGTGGCATCATTATAATGAAGTTCAGCTCTATTAGAAGGCCCCTCGCCAGGTCTGGCCATTTTGAGCTTACAAGTGCGAAGCATACAATGCGTGCCAACGATCGTGTTTGCAAAGAATTATATCACTATGCGCCGTGGAAAGGTCAGAAATTTCAGTCCTCACACCGTTTTTCCTTTCCCTCGCGGCGACCGTGCTCCAAGCCGGACGGTGACTTACTTGTATCCCTGCGCCTATGTACTTGGGTCTGCAGTGTGGCGTCGTTTGTGGCAACATGTGACTTCAATAATTATTCAAGGCAACATCTGTTATTTGTGTGATCTGTTGCTTGGATTGACGAATTGAAGTTTAGAGAAATAATAAAACACACAAACGGAATGTCTTTTTTTTTTCTTCGCACCGAAGCAAGAGAGAGATACTTCCGCTTTGTCTGCTTGTTCGCAGGGTCATGCAGTCATGTATACAGGTGTTGAAACTATGCCATTCTCTACCGTGTTCCAGTGCATGATCATGCTCTGTGATCCGCTTGTTCTGCCTCAGTATTCGTGTAGCACTGAATTATACCGCTACTTATGTGTCCTTGTGCACAACACACAAAATTGTGCACTGGGTGAAACCAGACAATCACAACAACTAGTGCGCAGCGCCGAAAAAAAAAAAAAAGCGAGGAGACAAAAAAATGAAGGCGGCGCCCGTGACGTATGCATAATGCGATCCTCGAGGTCCAGTATGGGAGAACGCAGGGAAGGAGTTTCGCTTGCGAAGGCTAGATGGGGCGAGCGGACATAGTGTCTTGCTGTGCAGTGGAGTTCGCCTCCTAAAATCATGGGTTCACGGCACTGAAATATTTCTATCTCGGCTATTAATGAGCCAATTTGAAAAATTTCTTGCGGCAAAATGCTCCCTAGAGGACACCTAACAACTTTCAGTGTATAACCAAAATTTGCTATGGGGCCTGGTGAGGGGCCCTTTAAGTGAAGTGCACCATGAAAAGCTAGCTACATGAAAATTTTGAGAGCAGTGGAGCCGCTATTTCAACAAGAACAAATGACGGTGCTAACACTGTTGGTTGCTGCTTTTCCTCTTTGTTGCAATTTATTAGGGTGGCATAGTTATCATAACACCTAACTTGATTGCAGGTTGCGGCGCATATCCCCTCGTTTTGACAGGCTGGGTCATTTGGCGATCAGGTGCGCTCTCTACAACGTGGTGCCTAAAAATGTGAGTAGCCTTTTACTGCGCTTAACTCTTATGCTTTTACTGTGTGAGGGTTAAGATACACGATTCCATGTAGCGTCGCGGTTCTTTGCAACATCACTCTCGCAGCCTCAAAAATGAAGTAAGAAAAAGGGTTTACTAACTTCCATGAGTTCGAACCACGGAGTAAGACATGTAGGAGGTGAAACTCCCGTCAGCGCGAGCGAGCGCGGGCGACCAGATAAAGTCACAATTATTGTATGCGCCGACGGGGCCATATACAGTGGCGGCGCCATGCGGCACGTCGTAGAAGCCGCAGCGGGAAAAAAAAAATGCAGCGCCCGCGCAGGCGTCTCCGGCCACTCCGGCGCGCTCTCAACGGCGGTAATTTCTTGCCAGGCCGCCAGCACGATAATGGCTCCGCGGGCTTGTGACCTTTTCTGGTCGCTGCAAACAGCGGAGTTTCGACTCCTAAATATTTCTTGCTCCGTGGTTCGAACCAAAGACCCACAACTCTGAAGCCAACACTCTACCGCTACTTCACTGACACATTGCATAGGAGTGTGGAAAAGTTGCATTGTTGCCTTATGCTCCAAGTTAGTTTTAATAGGTCACATTAAAGACATCTGAAAATACGAAATTCATATATCGTGGTTTAAATTAAGCCTTAAATTACCCAAGTGCTAACCAAGCAATCAACACTCTTCCTCGTCTTCTCTCTACTTAAAAACATACTGTAGTGTGAAGGCACAGTCACAAAGAAGACATGTCACATGTGTCTGTATCTTCTTTGCGATTGTGCCTTCGCTCCTCAGTATGTCATTAAGCAAACACTAACTAAACTAACAAAAAGACTTCCTGCAGGATAAAATAGAACCTCGTTCATACATTTTGGAAAAAATGCTGAAAAATATGTACTAACCGGGAGAACGCACAATCCGATGTAACTCAAAAATTTGACACTCAACATTAGTTGACATCTACGCAATGTGAAGCATTGCACTAATCGCTGCGTCACAATACACCAACGTGCATCAAGCTGGTGGAGCTCTGGTGACCAGAGACACGTTTAGTTTCCCTATTCCATAGTGTACTAAGACGAGAACGGGAAACCAAAACGAAATCGAGCCGATGGGCAACATTGGAATACGATGCCGCTGGAGTGAAACGCAATACGCACAAAGCATGTAGTATGCTTCCAACAGAACTACATCCTACGTGAGGTAAAACAGATAGGTGAAGATGCTTATAACAATACGGTTGGCGGCAATAGCTGTGATTGCAGTGACCCGGGAGGAGACTTGCTGGTACGGTAATAAGAATTATCCTTAAAAGCACGAAAGCTTGGGCGAGTTTGTAAGACACAATGAAATAACTATACAGCGCCAAAGAAAGAGGACAGACGAAAAGAATAGGCAGAACAAATGTGCTGGCTTTTTCATGCAACGGATAAGCGAGTATTGTGGGGAAGCTAATGCGGTGGGCGGCTGCTATTCTCGGTTGTGCGCGCCTCGAGCCTTTTCTTATTTAGATGGGATCTAGTGGCGGGGGGGGGGGGGGACATACAATGCGATTGCAGTATGCAGCAGGGAGCGGTGACACATTTGGGTTATTTTCTATTAAAATTGTGCAGTATGCTTCCAATGGCACTACACACTGTGAAACAAGTGAAGATGCTTAGCGCAATAGGGTAGCATTGATCGCTGTGAATGCTGCGTGCAATGACCTGGAAGGAGATTTGGTGGTACCTGAATAAGAAACTGAGTGTGTGCCGGCGTTTTCATGTGAGATGGGCGGGCAAGTATTGCGGGGAAGCTGCCATGGCAGGTGGCTACTGTTCTTGGTCGCATGTGCCGCGCACATTTTCTTGTTTACATAGCATCTAACGGATGGAAAACGTATCATAATAGGGCAGTTTGGCAATGTACTGAACGTTGGTGCCAAAAGATGGTGTTTTCCGAGAACATGTGAACTGGTAAAAAAATAATAACTGTAGCCCAATTGGGTCATTTTTGTGTTCTCGATCACGAACGTTGCCACTGGGAAATTGTACGTAACGGGATCATATCAACGAGGTTCTACTGTATCTCTCGTATCTTGTAAAGAAAAAAGAATTTCGCTTTTATCCTCACTGCATTCTACTAAATGCTTCTAATGGGTCACATTAAAGGAGTATAAAATATGAAATTCCCTTAATTTCTTTTTTATACAGTTAAAACTCGATCAAACGAAACCCAATTTTATGAAGTTCCTTATCTAACGAAGAAATTTCCATTCCTTGGTATGTACCCATAGGGTTCAATGTTTTCATCAACCTGAATTAATGAAACTAGCTTCGCCACCAAAATCAATTTAACGAAGCTGTTCCGGAAATAAATTTTCACACGGATGGTTTTTTTTTTTTTTTGAGTGTGCACTCTAATGCGATCACAATAAAACATCTGGGCGCCCCAGTCACGGCCTTAGCTTTATTTGGATGAGGCTGCACGCTGTGCCCATGCACGGAACAGGGGATTCAGCAGTCACTTATCTCTTGAGGCGGTTTGCTGAGGCCTACGAGGGAACTGAGGACGCACTGCAAGTGCTTGTGGTCTTTGAGAGGTGTCTGCGCCCACTGCTGGGGAAGCGCACGCAGGCGAAGATCCTGAGTTTTTTCACTGCAACATACTAAACTCACAGTTCTCTCCAGGGCACCGAGGTGTGCGTGTTTCTTTTTTTTTTTTCGGTTTCACACACAAGCAACTCAGGCTGGCCTCGCGAACTTTTCACATGTGCAGGCTTGGGTTAGTGGTAAATACAATGCTGCACTAGCTTATGGGTGTCACTACGTTACAATTTTTTATTTCAAACGACCAAACAATCCCTTTCTCGATTTTACAAGCGTCCAGGTTTAATAAAATAATTCAAGCATGATCATCACTTGTTAAATCGAGTTTCTATTGTATTACAGTAGACTGGTAAACTCAATTTTTAATTCGATCCTGACTGGAGGTTCCGGTCGGTGCCCATGCATTTCTTTGGGCAAACTTTCGTTATTTTGATCCTAAAATTGGCCTTTGCCGCACAATTCAAGCTGGACCAATCAGCATGCACATGCCTAACCCCTATGGATATCCCAGTAGCGACACCTTTAGTGGCAGCATCTGCCACGGCAAAGCTTGGGGTTAGTGAATGCGTTGAAAACGTATCTCCCGGCCAAAATGCTTATTTTTGGCCACCCCTAAGAATATTTTCAAGCAATAACTGTAGCTTACAATGTCTGATTATGGTATTTACCCAATTCCAATTTGCACCTTCTTTTTTCTTTCGAGAAAATTGGGCCACAAATTGCTTGGCCAGTGCAGTCGGACACGAAACCAAAATCGCCTTTGCAATGTTCATATGCTTTCCCACATAACATTAGTGCACTGCGGCGAAGCTGACTTTAGGAAACCAGCCATTGTTCGACACGTTAGACCCTTGCTAATTTTTCTTGTTGAAAAGTCGGGTGCACGTTAAATTTCTATTTTGTTTAGGAGCTTTAATGTCCTTTAAAAGTTAGTTTTCTGCTTTGGACACATGGAAAGTAGGCGCGTATTTGATTTTCGCGCATGTTAGAATCAGGCAAATACTGTGAAATGCACACGTGCCAACTCTGCCGATTTGTCCAGGATACTCCCGAATTTCGACTGAACCTCCAGGCTGTATAGGCATTGCCATAAATCTCCCGACAATCTACCCCAACGCCACTACGAGAGAAAGAAAGACACACATCATGCAGCACAGTCGCTTCTTAATTGCCATTATGTGCAAGGTAACTAGCTGAACTCAGATTTATATTCAAGTCATTTGTGTGTAGGCAGTGTAGGCCTAACTCAGCTTCAAATTGAGACATGCATTGAGGAATGTGCTTAAGGCAAGGGTGTTATGCATTGCATAATGGCCAGTTTCCTTAAATTAGCTATGCTGCTTTACAGATGCGCGCACAGTACCTTCTCCGGTCACAAAACAAGCATCTAGATGTCTAGTAACTGTACTGACAGCCACTAGGAGCTGCTTCTGACGCTGCTGTGGCCCCAAAACAAGAGTAACTTTTTTTCTTTTGTTCTTGGCTGTCTTGACTTGATCATCCCAGTTCATAAGCGACATACAGTCAAACCTTATTATGATGAAGTATTAGATATAACGAAGTAAGTGAAATTCCCCTTGAAATCATCATAGAGATTAGTATTGCAGTAGATGCAGTAATTTATATAACAAAGTGATTATGGCTCCCCCTTCAACGTTGTTGCAATGAGGTTATACTGTAATTCATAAGTGTAGTAACAACCAAGTTCCACTTTCACAGTTTCATGGACAATAAAATGAGTTCACCCATTTTATGGGTAGCATGTAAGTTCGATACTCTTTTGGTTGCTGTGTTTGATGGCTGTGCCATTTTTTCTTTTACCCCTTTTTCAGGACGGACGCTGGAAAAGGGAAAACAATGCTCTATTTGGGAAGCTTACACTGAACAGAAAATTAATTCTAAGGGTAGGTTTCCCCATCTTACTCCTTTCTGCATTATAAGAATAAAGAATTGGTTGCACCTGTTTCAAGCTTGGAATTAAGCAAATCATGTTTGATTTGTGTTTACATGTTTTTACCAGCAAAACTTCAGCACACGACAGTGTTTCAGGACACATACAAAAAAGTATGGCTGTCAGCTTTGTTCATTATAGCGCATAGTAATCGTCAATTATCTTGCTTTTGAAGAGCCTAGATTTTGGTATGTCATTTCATTTGAAAATCTAATTGGTCATGCTTAAGCTCTTTGCTGGCAACTTTAAAGTCTGATGATTGGAAGACTGTTTCAAGTATTATTGTAGCTGCTATAAATATACTCAATTGATGAAGTCAGAATAACTTTAAGATCATTGTCATCTTTGTACATTAGAACACAATCATATGCTGTAGCTTTTGAAGAGAAGGTTTTCTTATGTCCTTTCACTTGAAAATCTGATTGTGCATGCCCGAGTTGTTCTGCTAGCAGCTTCATAGTCTTATGACTGGAAGACGGTTGTAAATAACATTGTTATAGCTGCTGCAAAGATCATCTACCAACGAAGTTGGAATGACCTTCGCCTAATTTTGCATCTGTGCTCACAAATGTGTTGTAAAATCTCGCATATTCTGGAAACCTGCCATGATTGCTCAGTGGCTATGGTGTTGGGCTGCTGAGCGCGAGGTCACCCGGCCACGGTGGCCACATTTCGATGGGGACGAAATGCGAAAACACCCGTGTACTTAGATTTAGGTGCACGTTAAAGAAGCCCATGTGGTCGAAATTTCCGGAGTCACCCACTATGGTGGGCGTGCCTCATAATCAGAAAGTGGTTTTGGCACATAAAACCCCATAATAATAAAAAAATATTCTGGAAACGTCTTTTTTCTTCTGCAGATTTCAGATTTTTGTTATATTTTCCTCTATGTTATGTTTGTGAGAGATTTTAGATGTTCATAAAAATTTGCACTTCGCATTTAATTCTTTTCTCATAAAGCTTATTATAAGATAGCTTTTTTGGTTCGCATTGCTCAGTGAAGGGCTCACCTTCACTTAAACATTTTGTTATTTGCTTAGCTCATGGAAAAATTTTAGGTGCCAACAGGCAGTAAGTTGAACTTGCAGTGTTCGTTGGCAACTGGGCCTGCCATAGCAGCTCAGTGGCCATGTCCTGCTGCTCATTGAGGCTGTGTGTTTGGTTCCCAGCCGTGGCGGCTGCATTCAAGTGACAGTAGAACACAGAAATGCTTGTTACCTAATGGACTTAGACTAAGGCGTGCTTCAAAGAGACACTAAAGAGAAAAAGAAGTGTAGCTGTATTAGTAAATAGTGCTTCTAGAGTAAAAAAGAAGAAAAAAAGCACCATGAGAGCAGACTTAATACAATCGTCAGATTTTTTTGGACTTCCTAGAGGGTGCGAAAATGTCCGAAAAATTTGGCAGTCCGAAAGAAACGAATGGGTATTTGAGGGGCTCAAATACCCAAAGGCACATCTGAAATAGCTCTGAAGGCCTGTCAGTGCACTTATAAAGTGTATCGGTGCTCGTACTGTAACAGAAGACGGCGGGTGCAGGTGTGTATAACTAAGGAATACGTACCGTGTCCAGTAACACTTGCCCCCTCTCCCGCCGTGGTTGCTCAGTGGCTATAGTGCTGGGCTGCTGAGCACGAGGTCGCGGGATCGAATCCCTGCCACGGCGGCCGTATTTCGATGGGGGCGAAATGCGAAAATACCCGTGTGCTTAGATTTAGGTGCACGTTAAAGAAACCCAGGTGGTCGAAATTTTCGGAGTCCTCCACTACGGCGTGCCTCATAATCAGAAAGTGGTTTTGGCACGTAAAACCCCATAATTTAATTTTTTTGCCCCCCTTCCTACTCTTGGTGTGCTTCACCGCAATACTTTGCGTATGATTGACCGCGTAACATTGCTTTATTCAGGCGAAGCCGACTTTCGGGAACAGGCATTATGCAATGCCTCATGCTTTCTGACCTTCGAAGCCATTGGTGAGGATTACAACGGTGGAGTCGGCACCATTGGTAATAGCGGTGAATTGTTTTAATGAAAAGCACTGCACTGGACAGCAAGAAGCTCAGTAGCAAACGTCAAAGTGGCTAGGCCTTGCATTGCCACGATGGTGGCTATGGCTGCCAGCGGATCTTTGTGTGAGAGTGTCTGTTCAAGGTGGCGAGATAATCAAAATGGTGGTGTCTGTTACTTCAATCAATGCAGTTTCGCATCTGCAGTCATGGCAAAAAGTCAGGAAAATCAAATGGTGATGGGTTTTTGCGTCCGAAATTTCAGACATTCTTACGCATTGACTGTGTGGGTACCATGCTGGTACCGTGAAGGCATACGAATTATCAGCCATGTCTGAAAAATCGGGCACCTGAAAAATCGGTCATTGATTGTGCACCAAAAGAGATGCAAGGATGGCTCGCAATGACGCCTTGAAGATCCTGCGCTGACTCGCTCAGACATTGTGGATTTTTTAAAATGCGATAGCATTATATGCCCCATTTAGCAAAAATCTGACGTTATATTCAGCAGCGTGACTGACTTATGGGACCAAAAATGGCCGATGGCAACGAGTAAAACCACTTTACAAAAAACCCGAATTGACTTCAAATTTCTCAGGGAGGTTCCTGTAAACAAAGTAAATTGATGCTTTTGAAAAGAATATTAGATAAGAAACAATCTGGGTGGGAATTGAACCCGGGTCTCCGGTCTGCAAAACGAGCACACTTCCTCGATGCTATGGCAGCTCTATGGTTCTACTTCACTAAATGTGTGCCTAGTGCATGTGTTATCATGCATGTGACGTTGCCGCCATCTGGCGGACTAAACGTTTGGCCTAGAGCATGCGTCGTTGTGCATGTGACGGCACAGTCAGTGGGCAGGAGGTGGCACTACGTCATGAGTGAATAAAATATAAAGCATTGCTTCCCCATTGAATGCCACTGAGCGGTTTTTCTAGTTATGAACTCCAAGCGGGCACATTGAGAAGCTTGGCAAGTTTTCATTTCGCCTTACCGAGGGGCATTTAAAATCCGGGTGAGAGCTTGCGTGGGCAAGGAACGAGCAGAAAGACATTTCACCAAAGCAACTATAATGCTTTAATATTCCAACAAGTAAGCCGCCTTAAGTGTCTCTGCTGTAATGTTTATTGCTTCTGCTCAGGGTTAGTTAACTTGTTTGTTGGTAAAACGGACTAAATTGTAATTCAAGTGAGCCAAAGGCAGTACAAGTTTTAGAAACCTTTATTGAACCACAACGGGCAAAATACAAGAAAGTACTTTGAATGTTGCGACATCACACTGACGTGCTGGCGCTGAGGATTTAGCAAGCAGTTTAAAAGTCCTAAATCTTATTTTAATTTTCTCTTCTATTAATCAACCTATTAGTCCCGCAAAATTAGCAAAGATGGAGTTTATTGAATACTTTATCAGTCTCAGCTGATTGACCATTCCTGTTTAGCTTCCCTGTTAAGAAGTCCAGGTAGTCAAAATTAATCTAGGTCCTTCCCCTACGGCATCTTTCTTATAGCTCGCACGTTGCTTTGAGATGTTAAAACAGTGTAATTTTATTTGATTCTATTTTGATGGGCGGGTGGGTGTTGACACTTTGCAGGAGGTGCAGCGCCATCCTGACTTTCTCTCTGTGGACCTCCTTGACGACAGTGAAGGCGGCTGTGGTGACGTCCGAACCTCCATCACAGATGCACTAGTCTTTTTAGATGCTGCGTGCTATCACCTGCCCGGTGGCAGCAAATCAGGTGATACTTGCTACTTTCTTGCATTAATCAGCACAAACTCCCTTGTTAGTGCTGTAGCACTGTTGAAAAGATGAGTTTCAGAAGGCAAGCTTTTGCTGCCCATCCTGTCAGTTTGCATTGCTGTAGTTTTAAATTCACTTTCGTTTATTTTCCCCCCATCTTCCTGTCTCCATATATGGCCTTTTAGTTCTCAGTCTCATTTTACCTGATGACAGGTAATGATACAGTCAAATCTTATTAATTCGAGCACGCTTAATTGAAACATTCGGTTTATTCAAACTGACGCCGTGGTCCCGTCAAAGTTATGTGTATACAAATGGGCAAAAACGCCCGGTAAATCGAAAGTGCGGGCATTTGCGACAGTTAATTTGCACATACTGCGCTCTGACAATGCTCTCAGCAATGCACCAAATCACGCAACGGCGCCTCCGATTAGCATTCCTCACCGAGTACTTCTGTTCGTGATGGGTTTAGACTTCTGTTAATGTTGCGGCACCGCTATGTACCCCATAGTCAGTGTATAAGAACGTCTGAAATTTTGGACGCAAAATACCTTCAGCATCCTCTTTTCCTGACTTTTTGCCATAACCACAGGTCCGAAACAGCATTAGTCGAAGCCACAGACATCACCATTTTGATTATCTCGCCACCTCAAACAGGTGCTCTCGCACGCAGATCCACTGGCAGCCGTAGCCATACTGCGGCAACGCTAGGCCTAGCTGCTTCGAAGTTTGCTACCAAGCTTCTTGCTGTTCGGTACCGTATTTTTCAGTGAAACAATTCGCTGCTGTTAGCTATGGTGCCGACTCCGCCTTTGTTATCCTCGCCAATGACTCCGGAGCACGGAAGCACGGCGTTGCGTAATGCTGGTTCCCAAAAGTCAACTTCACCCCAATACAGAAACTTTACGCGGTGAAGCATACCAAAAGTTCAAAGGAGCATTTGTCACGGGACATGGTGTGTTTCCTTTAAATATATACGCGTACACCCGCTGTCGTATATCACAGTATGAGCACCGATCTGCCTAATAACTGACTGTAATTTGTAAATACATGTGAATAAATCTTGTGGAACTTCCCACTCGTGTGTTAGCTCAATGTACATGCACCACAGCAGGTAAGTCCTCCATTCAATTAGCTTCCTTTAATTTGAACTTCCTTTAATGCGAACAAATTTTGAGCCCCTTTGAGTTCGAATTATTGAGATTCGACTGTAGTTCAGCTGTCAGTATTGCACCATGCTAGATGCAGTACTTTGTCTGAACTGACGGAGAGAAACAAGAAACGAAAGCTATCTCTCGATTTCTTAACTCGATTTTTCTGCAAAATAATGTCTTGCGGGATTGCTTTTTTTAAATTGTAGGTTAATATCTTTAGGCTCGTGTGAATGTCAATTGTGTGGGTCGATGTGAATAGTAATAATGTCCACTAATTTAGGAGCAAATGTAGTTCAGATGAGTTGAAATAGTTAGAGCTGCATTAAACCTTAACACAACAGCCAAAAGCTGACATATTCTTTTTAGAAAGATCCTTTTACTCGCATAGATGGAAATAGCTTCATCTCTAGAATCAATTTACTTTCAAAGTGCTGTTGCATTTTCATGATGGAGCACAAGTTTAACATTTATAAAGCTAGCAGTACAGAAAATTTGCTGTCAAACTTTTGATCAGTTTTTCAGTTCAGTCTATTTGAAATTTGATTATTGTCAAGACCATGGGGGCGTGCTTGCTTGTTATGTGGCACAATGTGTTTCGTGCATCACAGTGGCACTGTGAAGTGCTGGTATCGTACGTGATGTTAAAGGGATACTAAAGGTAAACGTTAAGTCAAGCTGAAGTGATAGTTTAATGCTCAAGAACGTCTAAAGCATCACTATTATCACAAACAGAGCTTTAGTATTTGAGAAATTAAGGTAAACGCAGGACACCACTTGAGACTCCCCCTGACATTCAAGTACTAGTCAAATGACGTTGTAACTCCTCATTATAATTCTGTCACTAGTGCTCAACCACTCATAATAAATAGACCATTGCATTGCATTATAATATGGCAGAAAATGCAACTTGTCTACTTATGTATTTTTGGAAGAAGAAACTGCGGTGGAACCTGTATCACAATGAGTGCCTACAGTAATTAATAAATATTGCAATACATTGTATTGCCACCGTTGAAATGAGGTGTGTATGAGGCGTGTACTGTAGCGAGACTCCTCTTTTGTGTTCCGTAAAAACACTTGGGGCCATCTAGCGCTACTCTCGCGAAGCCTACGCGTGGCCTCCGAAATGCATGGCATTTCACCATGCATTTCGGAGGCCATCCTGGCACATGCCCAGCAACACAAGTTGGCATTAAAGAGGTTTATCGGAGACCGAGTGGCACATGCCCAGTACAGTTGAACCCACTTATGACGATATTAAAGTGCAACAAAAATTTCATTGTTATAACAGATAATTGTTATAACTGGGTTGCATGAAAAAATGAAATCAAAATGGGGGATGGCATAGCTGTTCCGAGAAAACTATAATGGCGGGGAGGCCAGTTCTCTTCCCCACCTTCCTCTATCCGGCTTCTGATTGTGTTGACTCGTTTAACTGTTTCACTCTGCTTCCTGCGCGCTGCGATTGTGTGCTGTCAACAAGCCGTGGCTGTCTGCGTTCAAGAATGGCACTGCTCTAACAACTGCAAACAGGGGTCACGGGCAACAAGTGACATACGAGCTCCGCTGAGGCATCCCTTTGGTGGCCCCAAAAGGTGCCTTTTAAAAAATGCGGGGAGGTTGCCATGACAGCATCTCAGCTTGAGAAATCCAGAAGAAACACTGGAACGAGATTGCCACAAGCATCTCGCCACATACTTCCCACTGGCTTGCACGAGAAAACCGCATGTCCGTCAGCCTTACTTGCTTGATGTGAAGATGTGAAGCTTGCTGACGTCCTTCTCCAAGGCATCCAGGTGCCCCATGTAGTGAAGCGGAAGGTCCCTCGCTAAAACAAGCTCATGAAGGACTGAATCATCTACAGGACCTCCTGCGGGGACAATGTTGAGGCAGCCTGCTCTGCTGCGTCAGCACTGCCGTCGTGGTCATCACTGTCGCTATCTGATGCAAGCATGTTTACGACGATTGCCTCATTGGTTAAAAGCACTTCATTTCCATCTATTGCACTGCACTCTGTTTTCACCGGCAACATTGTGCATTGCTGATGATCAGTGGGCAGATTAGCCATGTTCCGTTTCAGCGGCAAGTCGAACGAGGCTGATAAACTACTTGGCCAGGAATGACTTCGACGCAATGAACAAAGACAAGCACGAGTGACTTAACCCATTAGCATAATTGTGCAGAATGAGGGCCCAGTGAGCAATCTGGGAGCAGTGCTGGCAGCGTTGTCAGCGCAGTTTGGGCAGTCCATTCGTGTTTCGGAAGGTGGTGCGGCGCAGAGCTATGGGCGCAGCCCATTCGTGTTGGGAAGGATGGAAGGGAGACCGCAGCGATGCGCATGAGGCTGGCGTACATCTCTCATGGAAAGAAGCGCAGCGGCAGTTGGGGTGGCGGGCGATCATGCAGCGGCTCGCACTTCACTTTTTCTTTTCTCTTTTCAAGGATTTTACATTCCATTACCTTTGGCATAGACACCCAGCAGCCAGACTTCATCGTTATACCCGATAATGCGGCATGGGACATTATAGAAAGTGGGTTATTTCTCCATAGAAAGCGTACAAAAGTTGACAGTGCAACAGGTTTTTATTGTTATAACCGATAAATTCTTAAAACCGGTATCATTATAAATGGGTTTTACTGTACCCCAAGTCGGCATTAAAAAATTTCTTGAAGCATCACTACCTACTCAGTCCCGCGTTCGTGTGACCCATGTTGAGTGAAAGAGGTTCATTGAAGAGCAGTTCGTATGCACACATTACCACATACTCGGTGACCCTATTTGGCACCATGGTTGGTTTCGAACTCTGTGACCTCAGCACAGCAGCCCAATTCACCACCTGTTTTACCACTGACTACCCTGTGACCCAGGTAGGTGGGAAAACGATTAGACACAAACGTGCATACATAGATGTTTAGATACAAGCATACACATATAGCCCCTGGAAAATGCGGGAAGAACCGTAAGAATGCTAACACATTAAAACAATTTCTGACGTTACCCTTGACAACAGCGTGGGTGGTTGAAAGGTTTCATTTTCGCTTGACTCTGCGCCAGTTGTGCTTTCACATTTTAGAATTTTCGTTATCATGTAGTGCTGTGCTGGTTTTACAGGCTTGCGAAACTCGCATAAGCTGCAAGTAGCAGAGAAAGAGGCCCATCGCAACAAGCATTGACGATCATATTTACTATTCGGCATGCGCATTCCCTTCCACTTCCGCGCTATCGAATCTGTCTTGGCTCAGTTTCTGGCCATGCTTTGTGTATCGCACAAGAAACCATAGCAACGGCTTTCAGGTGCTGTGTTACTTATTGATGGCAGTAAAGGACGGTGATGGCTATGAAACATCACTACTCTCCGCTGGAAGACGAGTGATTTGAATTGTGCTGAGGTATGCATGTACCCTTAAGATGTGATTTTCCCTAAGTCTTTTCTTGGCAGGAAGCATGCACTGGGATGTTTCTAGAATAGTATTTTAACAATTCGCGTTGACTTAATATTTGCCTTTGGTGTCCCTTGAACAGTGTAATGCCAGCCATTTATATTGTGTTGCACAAATTCAGCTTGGTGCTTTCTGCCCACATGCTCAAGTTTAACCTGTCCCATCCAGTAAGCACAAGGGCGAACTCTTGATAGGCACACTCACTTTAATTGTTTGCTTGTTTCATATGGACCCAAAGACCGCTTCTGCAATCCTTGGTTATGCATGTAATCTCACGCTGGAACTTTGGCCCCCATTATGCATTCGTTCACTGAAAGTCGGTGGTTTTGTGGGGTTCTTCGGGTAATCAAGAAGGTCCAGAAAGTTGGTCAGCAACTGTAATCGATTTCTTTAGTTTGTTTTAGTTATGAACTGTGTTAATGGCTCTATGACTTGATCTCCGAAATCGAACCTTTCAGTTGTACATATATTCATGTTTATATATGTTAATTTCGAATAAATTGGAAATGCCTACTACTGAAATTCAAACGTAAGCAAATATAATAATATTCGATGGCATATTCAAGACTATTGATTATTTGTGCAATCCTAAATGTTTTCAGAATGAGTGATTTAGAGAAAGTATCAGTGAGCATTTCAAAATTTGACCGAAGAGTTTTCTCTATGCAGTATAGGGCAACCAGTGCCTGAAGTTTCCATGTTAACAGTGTCATAACACACAGCCTAACGTGCAGAGAAAACAATTTTTACTAAGACGTCCTTCAATTTCACGTAAGCAGATTCACTGCTCAACTTGAGGCACATGTGTCCAGCGTCTGATAGGACTGGGCGCTGGTGTGCTAGAACGTAGGAGCTATGTTTAACATTCCTGCAGTCACTACGGCTGCCAGACGATTGGTGCGCGAGAGCACTGGTTTGAGGCTGCAAGATAATCAAAGTGGCGCCAGCCGTGGCTTCGATTAATTCAGTTTCGGATGTGCAATCGCAGCAGAAAAGTGACGAAATTCGAACAGTGAAGGGTTTCAGTGTCCAAAATTTCAGATGTTATACATTGGCTCTATTGGGTATATGGCAGGGCTGCGAAGGTGTCCAAATTATCAGGCATGTTTGAAAAATTGGCTGTCAGAAAAGTTGGTTGTTGACTGCAATTGCTTACTTGTGAAAGAATCAAGCAGGCAAGCATAATACTCAACCCCACACTTGAGCAGTGGAAGGCCTTGCTGATTAGTTCAGACCCTCGTAACCAGCAGCAACTAATGCGGCGAGCCCGGGAGACAGCCAGAGCCGCAGGAGCCCTAGACTAAAGGCGCCTCCCCGTGCAAGCAGAAAGATATCTGCTTGTCCTTTCTTTCTTTCTTTTTTTTCAATAAATGTTTTTCCTCCTCCTCCTCTCCCAGTAAAATCATAAATGAGAAATCTGATTTTGTGACCTCCATAACTAGGAACGGCATGCAGCCATAGTGAATCTAACGTATAAATACGAATAAACAAGGTGAAGCATTAATGTACTATCGCACTCATAAACAAGGCTCTCCATTAATTGGAAAGGTGTCTCACAATTTTTTTTTCTTTGTAGGTGTTGCCGTGCTGCCATATGGGCACCGTATGGCAGCGTGGCAGCGCAATAGTACTTCTAGCTGCCATAGTTAGCTACCACAGGGCAGGGCAAAGTATCGTTTCTTCTGGAAGACTAGAAGAGGCAGCATAATCTGAAGGATTTTCAGAACTCATGGGAAGCATTAGCAGCTCCTAGGCAGGTGGCACTTTGTTTTTTTATGGAAGAGCACCATTGCTTTGATTTTGTGGCCTTGAGTATGGGCAGTGGGAGACAGTCATGCCACACTATCCTTAGGCCATGGCGATACAAAAGCTCAGTGCGATATTTGGTAATAATTTCATATTCTTGGGGCACACTGCTTTGTGTAGGAGCTGTAAAACTGGGGGAAGGCTGTGAGTGGCATAGAAGTGGCAGCATTTAATTACTGATAATTCTATTAATAGATTCTTGAGATGGGGGGGGGGGGGCTTTTAATACTAGACAAGGCCTGTGCAAATATTACTTTCTGGTTTAAAGCGTAGTCAAAGGGAATAGCAATTAGGGCTGAGTAACTTCAAAGTGAATAGTGCAGTGAAATCTCGATATAATGAACTTCAGGGAACTGTGGTAAATTGTTCGTTATTCTGAAAGATCATTATATTGAAAGCCCCAAAATTAACCATACCACCTATCAACCCATCAATTCATAAGTTGTCGCCATATTAGCTATTCATGAAAACATCACTGTTGGCTCTCGGCGCATGCTGTTGTTATTTTTCATAGATTCTGCCGCCACGCACCACCAAAGCACCATATTATAAGAGTGACGCACACAAAACAGATGCTGATGCTGAGAAAGCTACTGGTAGCTCCAATAAAGGTAGCTCCATGTTGCCTCCAAAGCCCAATGTTTCTTGGTTTTTGTTTGTTTTTCACATTTCTTGCCATATACTCCGCAGCTGTCTCGCTCAAGGCAGACACTTGAACTAAAGCATAAGTGCATGTAAACGACACCATCTGAAAAGTGCAAAGTGCGACCGTGTGGCATCCACACAAGTACGGAGGCTACATCTCACTGCACGCGTAGCTATTACGACCACAGAGAGAGAAGTGGTTTGATGTGAACGGAAAGGTTGGCGCTATGTTCTGCTGCCCTTGAGAGAGTACAGCTTAGCGCTAAGTGCAGAAAGAAGGTTGAAAGAAGGAAGATGGCTCGCCTTCGTTGCTAGGCAACACTTTTCTATGCTAAGCATGTGCTCACAAAACCTGATGCATCACTGCCTCCGCTCACCCGCATTCTTTTTTTCTCGGGTGCCATCTCGGGTTTTTCAAACCCATGCGCCGCAACGTCTGCTCTCTGCACCTTCTTGTCTGCTAGCCTACTGTTTCGGCTGCCGTGAAAGATACACGGAAATCTAAGAATCCCCAGATTGCAGAATATTAGTTCGTAGTACTGAGGTGATGTTAACATCACAGGAAACTGAACAACAATCGTTATTCTGAAAAGTTCGGTATTCAGAAGTTCATAGTACTGCAATATCTTTACAGCGAAACTATAAGAAGTCAGCAGGGGATTTCTGTAAAGTTAATTAATGTGGTGTTCGTAGTAATGAGGTTTCACTGTAGTTCGAATAGTTGTGGGATTTGCATAAAACCTTTATGTAAGGACACCATGAAATCTAAAAAAAATTCCTTCTGTAGTACAAAAAAAAAACAGACTCATTTTGTTTTCAAAGTGCCACTAGTAGGTGTTTTCATGCAAAAATGCGAGTTGACATTTCCTACAACTACAGCAACACCAAAAATTCATTTACAAGCTCCTGCTCACTGTTTCTTCAGTCTACATAATATTTTGTGGTGGTTGAGGCTGTGAGAGCCTTTCACATTTGCCCACCGTATGCCATTAAACAAGACTCAGTCATAGCCATGCACAGCCATGGTGATGTTCTCGTCGAGGTAACGTGACCCAGAGCTGCTGAGGTGCAAATAGGCTCTCTGACAGAAAACAGCAGGTGCCTGTGAACGAATTCGTCTTTGCCTTGTCTTGGCTTTGAGCTATGTGATGTTACTTGGTCACCAAAACCGAAGCTGCAGATTGTTTTAAAATTTACCTTATTTCTGTGCATATAACATGCACAAAATAGTGTAGAAAATTCAACAAAGATCTGGGTGCAGGTTACATACGAATTTCGACTTGAGGTGTGGTTTCATGGCAGCGCAGGTTGAGCTGCCATGAAACCATCTTTAGGGTAAATTTCCCTGGAAAAGTGGGGAAAAGAGCTGCTGGCTGAAAATACAATCTGGACAATTCATGCATCGTTGAATATAGACTGTTTTTGCATTTATTCAGATGTTGCATGTGCAGTTATTTTTGCTGTCTATACTCGCATTTTTTTTTTAATTCTGTGTTGTAATTGGGGGTGGGGGACCTATATGGCAAAATATGCATTTGTAGCTTTAGGGACTTCTAAAACTTTGATTACTGAAATTTGAGCCAAAGGAAATCTCAAATAGCATAACATTCGGTCAAATATTCACATAGGCGTATACCAAACACATTTTACACAATCCGTAAAAGGTGTTGCACAGTCTGTGTAACATTTCCTGAATGAATCTGTGCATGTGTTGTATAGTCTTGTTTGTGAGCCCATGAGCAAAATGTTCATGTTTGTTTTCAGAGAAATCTCAAGCGAGCACTCGTCGTCAGTATTATTCGCCCACTGATCTCTGTGCTGGCCAGATCGTCAATGTCATTGTCAGCTGCATACACCATCCTCACAAGATCTTTGTACAAGAGGTAAGTGCGCTTTTCTGCAGAGTCGACGTGGACTTGCAGTGTGTGTTTGCATTGTTTGGCTGTCTGTCTGCTTTTGTATTGATTATTGTTATACTCGAAATGGCTGAAGGGATAACAAGCAGAATGGCAACCCTCATGCTGCTTGTGAGTACAGGCAATGACTTCTTTACGTTTGCATATCCTAAGAATTAAGTGCATAAATGTAGCATAGAAGCGCTTTCATGCAATAGCATTATAGGCAATCTTCACCCACTATGAAGGTATCTAACAAAAAGCTCGACATGTCTTGAGCATATGCAAGCACCCCACAGTGTGCATGAAATCGCAAGTTTGAAGAGATACAAGATATAGAAGTAAATGAGAAGAAAGGGGATTAACTGAAGGGCCTGGTTTTTATTAATCATATCATAAGAAGCCAACAAACTGATATGACTAATAAAAATCGGGCCACTCTGTTATAAGCCCCTTTCTTCTCATTTATTACATGACGAGGGTTTCGTATCCGGCAACATTGATGCCGTCAGGTAGCATGTGTGGGTTTATTGACTGGTTGCCTTCACTCAAGGAGATCACGTTCTCGTGGCGCCTGCGGCAGGAAGGATGTTCCACATCCACCACCAAGGTCTCTGAGTGGCGGCGCTGGCTAGCACTCTCAGGGTTCTACTAGGAAACATAAATACCCAAGAAAGTGGGTGGGGAAACGGTGCCACGGTAGCTCAATTGGTAAAGCATTGCACTCGAAATGCAAAGGTTGTGGGATCGTTCTCCACCTGCGGCAATTTGTTTTTTCATCCACTTTCATTGCCATTAATTTATAGTTTCTTTATTTTTATTTATTAAGCACAAGTAATTTCCCCTATGTTATCCTTGGTGTCAGTGTTTGTTGGCTTCTTATAAGATATACGAAATCTCACTTTAATTAATGAGTGTGCTAGCTTTCCTGTGATGCACATACATGCAGCCGTCAAGATGTTGCAGTCATCACATTCTGAAAGATAGTGGCGTTAGGTGTTGGCCTACCATTCTTCTTGTTCTTTTTTTTTTTTGTAAGGTTTAGTAATATAAATACATAGTTCAACCAGTCACATGGGCATTATTAGCTCCTGAGTGTAGCATTTCCCATGAGTGCCAGCGGTGTCGCTGACTGTCTCTTCTACTCCTGCACTTTGTCATTAGATTAGAGCTCTTGAACACGCTAGAGTAGTGCACAGGATTTACAGCATACAGCTAAATGTGCCACTCACTTCAGTGTCTCTTTAAATAATGCAACACTAAGGAAAATGACGAAAGAAAAGGGGAGAGAAATGCGTACTTGCAATTTTTTCTGTTGAGAGTTGGCACATTTTTAATTTATTTTTTCTCTCGAGTCATTTGGTTTGCTCCCTCATAGCCTGCCTTGACCCTAACATCAACTACCGCATTTTTGAATGTATAACCTACACCAAAATTTCAAAACATTTAACGGTGTAAGGAGGTTTATTGGACGAGTCCAACAAACAGGCGGTAGCTCAGAACAGTAGGTCGGGAGAGCCAGATGGTGGTGTTCGAGCGCCGATCTCGTGCCCTCCGCTCTTGATGATGATTGGGATGTCATTTCTGCCTTTCTTCATTACAATTGCCCCTGTCGGGAAAGGTGGAGCCACCCTGGCGATCTAACAGATGGGGACAAGAGGGTCGAAGTACGGCTTGAGGCGGTCTACGTGAACAACATCACGTCCACGTCGACGACGGTCGCCTTGCAGCGTAAGAGGTTCAATGACGTAGTTTACGGGCGAAGTACGCTCGACGACGCGGTAGGGACCATGATAATTTGGGAGACGTTTAGACGACAAGCCAGGGGCGCAGGGTGGTACAAGCAGCCACACAAGTGCTCCAGGAGCTAATGTTGCGGCAGGAGAGTGGTCATCATCGCGGGTGTTTTTCTGGCGTTGTTGGTCGGCTGTAGTAAAGCGCTTGGCTAGTTGTCGGCAATCTTCAGCGTAACGGGCGGCTTCCGACACGGGCGTGCACTCTGAGGCATCTGGTGCGTATGGCAGCAGCGTGTCGATAGTGTGCGTCGGCTGGCGACCGAACAGAAGGAAGAAGGGGGAATACCCAGTTGTGACTTGCGTAGCGGTGTTGTACGCGTATGTCGCAAATGGAAGAACCAGGTCCCAGTTGGACTGATCAGATGCAACGTGTGTCGCAAGCATGTCGCCCAGTGTCCGATTAAACCACTCAGTGAGACCGTTCGTCTGAGGGTGGTAGGCAGTGCACGTCCGATGCACAATGTTGCACTGGTGGAGAAGTGCTTGGATTACATCAGAGAGAAATACGCGGCCACGGTCACTGAGGAGTTCGCGAGGAGGACCATGTCGAAGCACAAAACGCTTGAGAATGAAAGAGGCGACGTCCTGTGCTGTCGCGGTGGGGAGAGCAGCGGTTTCGGTGTATCGTGTAAGGTGGTCGACAGCAATGATAGCCCATCGGTTTCCCGCCGTGGTCAAAGGTAAAGGTCCATAAAGGTTGATTCCAACGCGGTCGAATGGGCGGTCTGGGCATGGAAGGGGCTGTAATGAAGCTGCGGCAGGATGCGGTGGTTTTTTTCGTCGCTGACACTCCTGGCAGCCGCGAATGAACTTGCGGACAAAGCGACACATTCCGCGCCAGTAGTACCTTTGGCGTAAGCGTTCATAGGTCTTGAAGACTGCCGTGAGCACACTGCGGGTCGGAGTGAAAGGACGTGCAGATTGTAGAGCGCAGCGTTCTGGGGATAACTAGGAGCCACTTCCTACCATCCGGCGAGTAGTTGCGCCAGTACAGGAGGCCATCACGGATGCTGAAGTGCGAAGCTTGGTGTCGCAGTGTTCGAGTGGTCGAAAGGGTGGGTGCCTCGGATAAAACGTCAAGAAGCGAAGCGATCCAGGGATCGTGGCGCTGTGCAGAGGAGACGGTGGCGACGTCAAGAGCTGACAATGGGTGGTCTATAGTGGATATGGATGCAGTTTCGGTGGATAGTGGTGACCGCGACAGTGCATCAGCATCGGCATGCTTGCTTCCGGAACGATATATAACGTGGATGTCGAACTCTTGAAGTCGAAGAGCCCAGCGGGCAAGGTGACCTGACGGATCCTTCAACGAAGACAACCAACATAATGCATGATGATCCGTCACTACATCAAACGTCCGGCCATATAAGTAAGGGCGGAACTTGGCAAGCGCCCAGACTATTGCCAAGCATTCTTTCTCGGTGACGCTATAGTTTGACTCAGCCTTGGTGAGCGTTCTGCTGGCGTATGTGATGACATACTCTGCGAACCCAGGCTTTCGTTGTGCGAGAACAGCACCGAGGCCGACACCACTGGCGTCTGTGTGCAGCAGTATAGGTGGTGACGTCAGGAGGCGGCGAAGGGTGGAGAAGGCTTGGTCACACTCAGAAGACCATGACGAAAGATTTGAGATGCTGCTTAAAAGTTTGGTCAAAGGCGCAATTATAGAGGCGAAGTTGCGCACAAACCGATGAAAGTAGGAGCATAACCCTATGAAGCTTCGTAACTGCTTTAGAGTCGTCGGTTTGGGGAAGTCGGTCACGGCTCGTAGTTTAGCCGGGTCCGGAAGCACACCGTCTTTTGATACGACGTGACCGAGAATTGTAAGTTTCCGCGCTGCAAAGCAGCACTTCTTGAGATTTAGTTGCAGCTGAGCGGTCTTCAGACACGTCAGGACATGGTTGAGGCGTTCCAGATGGGATGCGAAATCTGGCGCAAAGACAACAATGTCGTCGAGGTAGCAGAGACATATGTGCCACTTCAAACCCCGCAGAACAGAGTCCATCATGCGCTCGAAGGTGGCAGGCGCATTGCAGAGGCCGAAGGGCGTGACATTGAATTCATGTAGACCATCAGGCGTGACGAAGGCTGTCTTTGAACGGTCGGCCTCTGCTAAAGGCACCTGCCAATACCTGGAATGCAAATCTAACGATGAAAAAAACTCGGCACCTTGTAGGCAATCAAGGGCATCGTCAATTCTGGATAACGGGTACACGTCTTTTCGAGTGACCTTGTTTAGGCGCCGGTAATCCACGCAGAAGTGAATTGATCCATCCTTTTTTTTTTAACGAGAACCACAGGTGATGCCCATGGACTTTGTGAAGGGCGAATAACGTCGCGTTTAAGCATGTCGTCAACCTCGTTGGCAATAACTTGACGTTCCGCGGTGGAGACACGGTAAGGGCGTTGTCGCACTGGCGAGTTGGAGCCGGTGTCGATGTAGTGAACAATGGTAGAAGTTCGGCCAAGGGCACGTTCGGCAACATCGAAAGAGTCGCGGAACTGGTAGAGCAGCTGGAGAAGAGCAGAGCGTTCAAATGGTGACAGTCCGTCTGCGATCGACGAATCGAATAGGTCGGCAGCTGGTACATCAGAAGGATTAAGGGCACTGACTACGTCGAGGTCGCGTCGAGCTGAATCTTGCTGCACGGAAAAAATTTGACCGATATCAATGGGTTGCACGCATCCAAGGGATTCACCTTTAAGCAGTTTGATGGGATACGGAAGAGGATTTGTGAGGCAGAGAGCGCTTGTTCCATTCGAAATAGAGAGGGTCGAATAAGGCAGCAGAAGTGGCTTCCGACTTAGAAGGAGGCGTGATGGTTCAAAGAATGCAGCTTCATCACATATGCTGTTGCAGAACACGGGGAGCAAAACAGCTGCTATCGGCGGAATTTGTGTCTTCTGTTACGACTAGTTTGTGTGCGGCTTGATGAACGGGGTTGTAGGACTGGTCACGCAACGGAAAGAGCTCAAGTTCAGATCTGGCACAATCAATAACGGCGTGATTATGCGGTAGAAAGTCCCAGCCAAGTATGATGTCGTGCGAGCAGGATGAAAGGACGATAAACTCAACAGTGTAGTGCTCTTTAGCGATAGTAAGTCTAGCAGTGCAGGCAGCTATAGGCCGAACAGGGTCTCCATTCGCTGTACGTAAGGGCATCATCTCAAGAGGCGTGGTCACCTTCCGAAGCTTGTGGCAAAATGTGGCGTCTATAACAGAAACGGCAGCACCGGTATCGACAAGAGCATATGCACGGGTGCCTTCTACAGAAACTTCGACAATATTCGACGGCAAAGTTCGAGGACTTGAGCATTTCGACAGCGCAGTTCTTGCCTCACGAACTACGGGGGCTAGTTTCCCTCATTTTCAGGGGCTGGTCGACGACGCATGGGCGACAAGGATCGGCGACGGGGTGAAGGTGAGCGACGAGACGTGGGTTGCGGATAGTCACGTGAAGACGTGCTTGTTTGCGGACCCGGACTCTCATAACGAGAGCGGGGACGATCCATGTAGTTCTGCGAAAGGGCATCTGAGTATCCTGGCGCGCGACGGCGGCAGAATCGGGCGATATGACCAGGGCCACCGCATGCAAAACAGATCGGCCGGTTGTCGCGCGTTCGCCAGGGATTCGCAGTGATGGGAGCAGCCCATGTCACGGACGGCTGAATCGGGGATGCAGCATACGACACAGCATGGGACGGTGAGGGCTGTTGAAGCTGCTGCCGCTTTACTACGTCAGCGTAACTAAGGGGCGCGGCGACAGGTTGCTGCTGAATGGGCACTGGCATGGCCTCGGAAATCTGTTCTTGGATGACGTGTCGAAGCACAGGAGCCAACGGGATTGGTCGCTGCAGTTGCTGCTGCTGTGGGAGCTCCTGACGCTGAGCAAACGGCAGGAGAGACAACTGACGGGCTACCTCCTCACGCACAAATTCTTCCATTTGTGCGAGAAGGTGTGACTGGTCAGGCACGATGTCCAGTGCAGCGAGTGGTTGACTGCGTGTGTGAGATGAACGTCGGGTGAGAGCCCACTGCCTCCTCAATTCGTCATAGCTGTGGCACAGAGTTACCACTTCAGACACTGTGCCAGGAGACTTCGCGAGAAGCATTTGAAAGATATCGTCATCGACACCCTTCATTATATGTTGTATTTTGGCACTTTCGATCATTGAAGCATCGGCACGCCTGCAGAGATCGATTATGTCCTCAATATAGGCGGTAAAAGTTTCGTTTCGTTCCTGTGCCCGTGTGCGCAGCCGTTGCTCGGCGCGTAACTTCCGCACGGCAGGGCGACCGAAAATGGCAGATATTGCCTCTTTAAAAGCGGACCAGTTCTCAAATTCCGATGCGTGGTTCGTATACCAAAGCTTCGCCACGCCAGCCAAATAAAAGTTCGCGGTACTCAGCTTAGCAGCGTCATCCCACTTGTTGGGTCCACTAACTTTTTCGTAGGCCGACAGCCAGTCCTCGACGTCCTGGTCTTCTGTACCCGAAAATACCGGGGGGTCTCGCTGGCGAACCGGGCCGGGGCAAACGGCAGCCGGGACAGATGGCGGCGGTTGGGCAGCGTCAGCTTGCATGGTCGAGTGCAACGTACGGGATCGGAGTTCCAGGGTGTCGGCGATGTGCGTACCCAGCACGATCCACCAAATGTAAGGAGGTTTATTGGACAAGTCCAACAAACAGGCGGTAGCTCAGAACAGTAGGTCGGGAGAGCCAGATGGTGGTGTTTGAGCACCGATCTCGTGCCCTCCGCTCTTGATGATGATCGGGATGTCATTTCTGCCTTTCTTCATTACAACTGTAACATCGGCTTGCGGTTTATACGCGAATTATGCCTTTAAGTGTGGCTTCACGGCAGCGTGCGCCGCGCTGCCATTAAGTCGCACCTCAAGCAAGGTTCTCCACTATTCAAAGTTTCGTTATCTCTTAGGGAACCCCACTCTCCCTTTCCCACCTCTGTGTGTTGAAGCTCCCTTCTGCCCTCTTTCATGGCCGTCCATACTTTTCTTTTTTACGACTTACCATGCTGCGTTTAATAGATAGCAAACAGTGTGGTGGTAAGCCATTCCGTGGTGAGCCATCCGCTGGTGAGCCATCCGGTGGTGAGCCAGATCAACGGTCTGATGTTCAGCACAGTTGCGTTTACCCCATTGCCGTTGCCCATGCCAGGGCTTCTCCATCCACGATGTCATCCGCTGTCGTCTGAATGCTAGCTGCGAAGTGATCTGATTCACATCACATATCACGTGACTGATTCGTCTGCGATAACGTCCAATGTGTGAATCCAGCTTTGTCAACATGGCCGAAGAAGGGCGGAACAGGGCCGCTGGCCGAGAATACAATGTGGACGAGTCATGCATCTCTGTTTTTCAAATATTTTAGCGTTGTTGCATACATATACTTCCACGAAATGTGGGAAATTTTTTTTTTCCCCCCGGGATGGTGTAATTAGGGTTGCAGGTTATATGCGAAAGAATATGGTGTCCTCATTTCTGTCACATACATCATGTCTGTGCTATGCTTTTCTCACAAGCTGAATGTACAAGAACTGTGGCTGTAGATGATGGTAAGGGAGCTAATCATAAAAGGAAAGTTGCTGTGGCAGGCATTCTTCTTTGCATTATTGAAATGCTAATGCCTTTTGTATCAGGTGTTTACTGAAGAGGGAAGCCAAAGCAGACAGTGATGTATAACCTGCACAGCTATGAAGAGGCAATCAAACACTTGTTGTTTCTGTTCTTGTTATAACGTCAAGCAGCACAGTCTTCTTTGGGCACTGCTGACCTACCTGGATGCTAGAGCATTCTCAGAGAGAAAGTATCTTACACTATGGCCTCGGGTATTGACAGCTCACAAAGCTGTTTGGGCACTGCTAGAATTTGCGCAGTTAATTGCCTCACTGATCATTTGCAGGTGTGTTGGGCAGTACCACTTGTGTGCCATTCTAGTGTTTCCCCGTCCTCTCTCTCTGCTTTTCTTTTTGTCCCCTTAACACCTTTATTCTGTGTACGCTTGCAAACCAATGAGCATCTGGTTGACCTCTTTTCCTTTTCTTTGGATCTCTCTCACTCAGTGTTAACTTTCTTGCCTCCCTGTTCATAGCTGGGCTCTACTGTGGAGGGCATGCAGAAAATGCTTGGAGAGTTACAGCATTACTGCAACAATGAAAGCACTGAGCTGGACATACTGTTTGCACCTGAAGTTGGTGAGTGCTGTGCACTTCTGTGCTTGGATCGGCCGAGTGATTGATTGTTTGATTCATTGATTCATTCATTCATTATAAATGACTTAATTATGCGGAAGAACTACCATGGACTGCATTCTTCATATTTTGCCCTTTGGAAGTTCCGTGCTTTTAGTGTTATCAGCCACCAGATACTGTCCAGAACCTTTCAGGGCCAGGCTTGTTGCTTTCTTTGTGGGCTAATTAAACATGTAGCAAATCTCATATAGTGCGCTGTCTGTAGAAAAGTGGAAGTTGACGTCTAGCTGTGCTCTTCCCATACCAATTACAACAGTGTGCTTGAATTTGAATGGTGTACCTTATGGTTACTATGTTCATATTGTTTACTTTTGTAATTAGCACTTTGTGCTGTTTGCAACTGAAGCGCTAATAGCTGGGGTGTGTGGCCTACTAGAGTGCACACATAAGTACAGTAAAATATTTTCACAGTTGTCATCATCCCAGTAAGCTAGCAAGCTGGTAATAAGCCAGTGCCGGTAGGCTCGCTAAACCAGAAAAGATGTGAAAATGAAAGACTTGCGGCAACATCACCCTGAATTTTATGCCCTAGCTCCACACAACGTCATAGATTTTGACAGTGGCTGTTCAGGTCTAGTTAATTGTTCATTGGTAACAAAAGACTGCATTGCATTCTTAAGAATCCAGAAACTGAACCTTAAAAGTTTTGAGAACATTTTCCTGCACTGAAATGGCCCTAGTGAGAGCAGCTACATTGGAGTCTGTGATGTCACGGTGACATACGCGGCAGAGGCTATGGCATGAAATTCAGGAAAGAGAACTCCTACCTTCGTTTTGTCCAACGCTAGCCAACATTTTCCTGCCAAATGAATGAAAACAGACTGTTTAAACACTTTGCCAGCCTAAAATGGTTTAGTATTGCTCTTTCATGTCTAAGTAGTGCATGTATGGATAGTGCCTTAATGAAAAAACATGTCGGCACGTGGCCTGCTATCCACAGTGTGTGCGTATCGGAGTGCCATTACGTAACTGAGAGAAGACACGTGCCACTTTGAGATTTCTTCATTCAAAAGTTGCCATGGCTTTAACCTTTTGATTGTTTGCTCTAGTAGCTGTCAAGCCTTTCCTGGTTACATGCTGGCGGTGCCATAAGTAGTCAATGTTGTAATGCAGGCCGTGTCCTCGCACACTTCCTTTTATAAAAGCACTGTGTGTACACACAAAAATAACTCATAAGTAGCACATGCTGAGCAGTTGTGGCATGAGTTCCCATGCATTGCAAGGCACCTCACGTTTTGCCTTTGTCCCGGCTTTCTTTGAAAATACAGGTATGGTCTGCTTGGCAAAGTTTCCTCATGACCAGCTGTGGTATCGAGGTCGTGTGGTCAGCCTACATGGGAAGTCTCACGTGGTTGTGTCCTATGTCGACTATGGAAATCAGGAACGGGTGCCTGTTGTGTGGGTTCGCCGCATACCAGACAAGTACATGCACCTTCCTATCCAGGCTATTCCCGTGACACTTGCTGATGTGGCTCCAGCTGTGGGTGCGTGGTCTGATGAGGTATGTCGTTGGCTTCCTGTCTGATCTTGCTTGGCCAGCCGGGCAAGCCTTGATGCATTTTCACTTTCTCTTTCTGAAATCGACTGAAGCTCAGCCTGTACCATGCCAGGATAGATCATGTTATGATGCAAGTATAGTAATTATAAATGCAGTCAGTAAGTTGCATGACGAGACCACATGCATTGAAGCTGTAGATCTGCGTTTACATAGTGACTCCCGTCATAGAATCTCTTCTTGTAAGCTCTTGTACAACTAAGTCTACTATCCACACAGCACACAGCACACAGCACACACACACACACACACACACACACACACACACACACACACACACACACACACACACACACACACACACACACACACACACACACACACACACATCATCTGGTCTGACCTCGCAGGTGCTGTTGATGGTCCGACATGCTGAATGCAGTCATGTACAGCTCCCGTATTTATTCAACTATAAGGCAAGGGTGCAGTTGAGGTATCTATGAAAAAAAACTTAAATATGCGCACTAATATAAGGCGATATAGAGTTACTGATGGATTATTGAGATTCAGCGGATATGTTAGAAGTACTGAATTACTGGGGGTATGAAACTGATTTCCATTGGCAATGACAGCATATTAAAAGTAAGTCTAATACACCTTGGTTAAAAATTATCTTCATGGTACGTTTGCGATTACTTTACAGGCGCACGATTGTATTTATTCAGACTACAATGCAAACATATTGCTACTTTTTTATTTTGCGATGTCACGTGGTTGCTCCACGCAGCATTGCGATAGCGCGACAGGCTCTGCCTGTTGCGTCACTTGAATATCGTATGTGGTTGCCGCCTTATAATGTGGCTTTATGGCATAGTGGTGTGCGATGCCATGAAGCCAAGCAATAAGGCGAAATTTTCGGTGCCGTGAGGCAGCACTGTAAAGTGAAATTGGCACTGCCATGAAGCCACGCCTAAAGGCAAAACCTAATGCGAGATGGGGGGGGACCTGGCCTTATATTCAAATAAATACAGTAATGCAGTCCTGTGCAAAAAAAAACCTACCACTCTCGTGTGATCATGTGGGGGGTTAAGGGCATAATGCACCAGTTTTATATTGTTTCTTTGCCTTTCTGTATTCCTTTGTTCAACTTTTTTTCTGTGGTTGCAATATATGTTCTAAATAATTTAAAACAAAGCTAATTAGTGAAAATATTAAGTCAGCATTGCAAATTTTTATTCATGTGATCCACCAGAGAAGACAGAGTAGTGCAACCTGCCACAAGAAGCTTATAAATATTTCGTACTTCATGTTAAAAAAAAAATTAAATGGATCTGGTTCAGGCTGCCACTTAATAAAAATGTGCCTCAATTTCTGTGTTTTGTGAAAGCTGAGCTTTAAATATCTTTCTTTTTAAGGCAAGCAAAAGACTCTCAAAATTGACCTTGAGCAAACACCTGTTGATGAAAGTTCATGGTAAGCATCAGTCTTCTATGTACACCTTATAATGCACTTACTGTTTTTAAACTGTATTTTGCTTCTCCTTTTGCAGCAAACAGTGAAGAATTCCAGCGTGCCAAAGTGTCACTGTATGTACCAGGCAAAGAGGACACAGACTTGTGCGTGAATGCTGTACTAGTCAAAGAAAATCTTGCAGCTAGCACTGGACCTCTGTGAGTATTTTTCTTTAGTATTTGGTTGTTTGAGGAATGGGTGACATGCGCTGACTCAAACATATTTTTTCTTGCATTTCAGTGACCAGTTTTGTGTATTACGAGTAGACTCGTCTTCTGTGTTTTCACTTAGTTGCTTCTAAAATAATGCACTCTTCTATCACTTCTTTTACAAGTTTCACTTTGTTTAGGATGTCATTGGAAAAACCTCCCCTGTGCTTGTAGCGTCCTGTGCCCTGAGCTTTCACTCAGTTATAGGCACACCTACTTTTCACACCCAAAGGACACAGGCCATGTCTAGAAGTTCCATCAGTTGAACTGCAGTGAAGCAGACTTGCTAGCATGGCCTGCTTCATAGCTTGTAGGTTCCCCACATTTGCCTTGATTGCGGTACCGTAATAATTTTGCAATCTATCGATCATAACATCCGTCAACTTCCCTTTACCTCCAAGTCCACGAGTTGTCTTTTTCAGTTTCCTCAGTTGGCATCCGACATGCTTTTTCACATGCCCAATGCACTCAAGTTTGCGCAGTGCCAGTTCCATACATAGCTTTGACAGCCGCATGGCTTTTCGAGTCGCTGTCTCAATAAAAATCAATGTACTTCAAGTCGCACGTCGTTGACTGCTCAAACGTACGGTACAGTCCTACCGCCTCCATACTACCAGCACTGCCTGTGTGGTTGGCTTGGCAGTCAGTGTGGTTCGTCTTCCATTCTTCAAACTCAATGCTTGTGGAACGCTTCTTCATATTTTCACGTGCCTTGCACTTGGTGGACATTGCTTCCACATCAGTCACCTTTCCTGTGTCCACTGATATCAGAGAGATGCAACCATCCAAAGAGGAGTGCCCACGCTTTTGCCAAGTGCCGTCACCTGACATGCCACACTCGTTGCTGCCGACAGCCTGGCGCACTTCTGCAGCAGCATCCATCATTGACTTTGACGCGGCAATTTTCGCGGCCTTACAGAGCTTGGAAGAAACCTTCTCAAAAGGCGGAATGACAAAGTGGCAGTGGCATATTCATAACCTTCGAAAATGTCACAGAACCAACCGAACATTGTTTTCGGCTGCACTTGCTGCTTTTTCTTTTTTTTTGTAATGAGGAAAACAAGTGTTCGCGGGCACATGCACTACATACAACGGCGTATGCAAAACATACCCCTTGGCGTGAACGCTCCTCAAGCTTCGGTAAAATGTTTTTGCATTCCGGGCACGCCAGCGACGCCAAAACTGAGGAAAGAATTCCGACACCTATAATCCTGTTCTTCTGTAGCACAACATAATCTTCCTCCAACTGGCCCAGTTTCACTTCACTTGCTGAAACAGCCACGTTCATGCCACACTTCGTCGAGTCGTTCATTGTGTACCAATTGCCATAGAACTTGCGTTTTGGCCTTTGTTTCACTAGAAACTTAGCCTTAACTTGTTATATTCTGTAAGACAACAATCTAGGACAGTAAAGTGACGAAACAATAGCTTTAAATGGCAGTACAGCACGTCGCTGTAGTGTGAGCACAATGTCATGTCGTGCGCCCCCACGTGGCAATTTGTTCAATGTGAATTTTAAAAATGATAGCGATCACCATTGCCCAATATTATCAACCTTTAAAATACTTCACCACGAACTAATCTAAATGTATATGCGTATTTGAGCACGAACATAAGTTTGTTTTAATGATTGAAACGTAGGTTTAGTTTTCACAAAATGTCAGTTTCGGCTTCGGAGAGGTCTGCCAGTAGTTGTAAAAAAAAAACATCATGACTTTTGAACAGAACCAGATAGAGGCATAATTTTTGCAGCAGCCCAATTCTGAATGTCTGTAGACTCTTGAAATATTAAAAAATGAAATTTGCTATTTAAAAAAAAAAAAAAAGAAAGGAAACGTCGTTTTCAAGGGTGGCTACATACCTTAATGGACTGCGCTACAACGGACTATCGACTACAGTGTATGAAATTAGTGGCAATTTTTGTCAAAATTGGTTGTATAAAACGGACTTTTGCTGTGCCGACACAGGCTGACAACTGGCTTGCGAGGGTCAGCCAACAATTGCGGTGCGCGCGAGAGAGGAAGGCAGGGCGGAAATTCGCCGTCTTCTTTCCACACGAGGCAAGGGGGGGGAGGCGAGAGAGAAAGAGGGAGTTCTACTCCAGTGTTTGCTGCTTAGGCCGCAGCCGCCATATCTTGAAAGTGATCTGCGATGTGGACAAAGTGCTTGCCCACGCAGGCGTCGTATCTTGAAAGCAATCTGCGATGTAAACAAAGTGTGCCCAGTGCCGGTAGCCTCGTACGTGCTGTGCTTTCGAATAGTTCACATTGAAGCGAGACAGCAGGAAGGTCACTTCGCTTGCTGCTGCTGCCCACGTATCTTGCTTAATTTGCTATTGCAATCAATGCTTCACCTTTCGGCTGAAACTGTGACTTCTTTGTTTTTTACTTCGAACATTTGTCACTGACTCTTTGCAATGAAGTTGTTAGACATAGCGATAAATGTTTTGGAAGTGAGGCATTCTGGATATTATGGACTTTGAATATAACGGACCTTTTTTATCGGATTATCAGGATCCATTGTAATGACATTCGACTGTACTGGCTTCTATTTGACAAACCATTCAAGAACCTCTGCCAAGCTATCCACGTTTGTGCTTTTCTGTGACTAATGCTCTCTCTGCAGCAGTAGTCTCAGTTTGGAATAAACTCCCAACTACAAATTCAGCTTACTTTTCTGCTTTAAATGAAAGATCTAAGGAGTCATATTCAAACAAATGCATAATTATTTATGTTGGCAAGAGGTAACGGGCAAGGATGGTACGATGAAACGAGAACGCGGCTGCATATGTCAGTGCTGTGTGTTTTGCTCTCCTCATTGGTGTTGTCATTTTTTCACACTGTTATTGACCCCAAAGGCCGACTTGCTGATGACAACCAGCAGTGTGTCTTACGCCCTTCCTCTTTGCAGGTCTCTTGTGGAAGACGTGCCCACCCTAAAAGCACATTTGATCATCCGTCCAAAGTACTCCATTGTTGAGGCTTACGAGGAATACAAGGTAGAAAGCAGGCAGCAGAAGCGGCTGGCCGCCACCATGCCGGGCCTCGCACCACCACCCGTTGAACTGGTACCTCGACCTCAACAACATGCACCTCGGCTACGTGCTGAGATGCATGGCCAATTGCGTCCTGAGAGGCATACCGAGAGGCATCCCGAGAGGCATACAGAGAGGCATCCCGACATGCGTCCTGAGGTTCGTGCCCCAAGCCGGAGACCCGCCACTGCGCTGATGGCTGCTCTGGAAATGCACATGGCTGAGCCTCCCAAGGAACCTGTTGCGGATGAACGTCCTAAGGAGGGCTACGTGCCAGTGCATGTGACATACCCAAAGTCCCCCCAGCATTTTTATGTGCGGCTTCTGGAGGAGAGAAAGAGTTTCAAGGGACTTTCCTCTCGACTGCAGAATGCATGGGATGGTGGCAGAGAAACCAAGGACAATTGGGAGGTGGGAGAGTGGTGTGCAGCTAAAAGCTCCGGTCATCACTGGGTGCGAGCCAAGGTTGTGAAAGTGGAAGAGGAGGAACTCCACGTGTTCTTTGTCGACAGTGGCTTGCAGGTTGCTGTGCCAAGGAGCGAAGTCGTCGTGTTGCCAGGGGCTCTGGCTCAGGTGCCACCGTTTGCCCGAGTGTGCCATCTGGCCAACATGATCCCCGCTGGAGGCAGCAAGAGCTGGTCCAAGACTGCGGAAGAGTGCTTTGCCGAGCTGCTGTCCAGGGGGAACAAGACCTTCATGGTGCAGATTGGGGAGGAGCTGGATGGCTCTCTTCCAGTTGATATCATGGTGGAGGAAGTGATTGAGGCCGGTGCCTTGGAGCCAATGCGCAAAGAGTATAGAAGTGTAAGGGAGGCATTGAAGGAAATGGGCTACGGCTTCATTTCCAAAAAAAGTAGCGTAAAGAAAGAATCGACGACAGAATCGGCAGAGGCCACTAGTTCTAGTTTAGTGATGACCACTGGTGACAGAGAAGCCGCTACTTTGAGCAGCAAAGTGAAGATCGCGGATGATGGAAAAACAGTTTCTTCGAGCAAAGTGAAGACAGCTAGTGACAGAGAGGCCGCTCCTTCGAGCAAACTAAATGCCGCGGGTGATAGAGCGACCACTGGTGACAGCAATCCAGATGCACTCAGAGAGCCTGTAGGGTCCGAGAATGTTACAGAAACATCCACATCTTCACAAAGTGAGGAGCCAGAGCCAGAAGAAGCGCACTGTGCACCTGAAAAGGTCTCACATCCTGAGGAAGTTGTTTCCACTGCATCATCTGTAAGTGGCGAAGAGGTTTCCACCTTGCCCTCTACAGAAGTTGGAGAAGAGGCTTCTCCTACAGCCTCTACAAATGTTGAAGAGGAATACACTAAACCAGCCTCAGCAGCTAAAGAGAGCGATACTGAACTACAAGATGCAGCAACTTCAAAGTGCTGTAGCAATGTGGCTGTTGATTCTCTTACATCAGATAGTGCAGAGGTAGTCGCAGCACAGTTGGACGGCGCAGTGGATGAGGCTGCTCCCTCTGAAAAAAGTGAAGATAAGGGTGCAGAAGGAGATGGAAGCGTAACAGATTCATCATCTTCAGAGTGCTTGAGTGATGCCATTCAAGACAACACTGATTTTCTTGTGATTCAAGATGATCAGCCACTATTCAAATGGCATCCTCGATCCTTCCCCACAGAGAAGCAGCTGATGGTGATGCCGTCACACATTGATGAAGATGCTGTGGTCTACGTTCAGATAATTGAGAATGGTAGGTAAATAACTGCTCCAAGACCTCCATCTAGCACGCTAAAGTTAAGTGCACAATTTAACCCCTTAACTGCCAATGATGAATTGTCATAACTAAGGTTGCACTACTTTGTCATTTTGACACATAAATACAGTTGGACCTACTTATAACAACACCGGTTTTAACAGTATATTGGATATAACAACTAGCAGCTGATGCACCGTCAACTTTTGTATGTGGTCTATGGTGAAATAATATGCCTAATACAATGCTCCCTTACCACGTTATTGGCTCTAACAATTAAATATAGCTACTGGATGTGTGCACCAAAACGAAGAAGAATGCAAAGTTCTTGAAAAGAAACAAAACATGGGCTGCCACACCTGCCTGCATGCCACAGACCTTCACCAACCCACTGTTGTGCTGTGCACCCCACCCAGAATGTCTTCGTCGCATTGTCCTATGCTTCGCCAGCCTCGCTGGCCTTTTCACACCTCTCTTCTCTCTCTTTCGCCCCTCTAATGGTGATATAGTTGACTTGTGCATCAAAGGCATGGAAAAGAGATGGGAAAGGGGCGTGCAAGGCTGGTGATGATGTGCAGGGCGCTGCGACAAAGATGTGCCATATGATGTGCAACACAACGACGTGTGTAGCAGAGGTGTTAGGTGGCTCGTTCCTTTTTTTTTTTTTTTCGGCGCTGATGCCCACTAGTCAGATTTAATTGTCATGGCCAACAATGCAACATGAGAACATTGCAGTGATTGATTGTTACTACAGAACACATACAAAAAGTTAGCAGTGCTGCAGCTGTTCATTGTTACATCTAAGTGTTTTTAAAACAGATAAAGCTACGAGTGGATTCTACTGTGCACATTTCTGTCTAATGAAAATGTTTGGATGTCTGTTTCCTCTGCTTTTTTTTTTTTTGCAACCTGGTTTTGACAATTATCGGTTATAACAATGAGCTTTTCTTGGCACTTGAGTATTCTTATAAGTGGGTTGAACTGTAGTACACACTATCTTTTGCTATATTTTTTAATGAGAGCAGGGAATGCACTATAGGCATTCCTGGTATCCGTTTTTAAAATAAATGACAATATAAATGCAGATTTTTAAAAAATCCTCTTTTCATCAATTTTTTAAAAATTTCTGATGGCCCGCAAGTGGCTAATGAGCCATTTTAGTTCGGAAGAGTTAGGTGTTTGTGATGCTTGGAAACTTCTGAAAGCAGTACAATATTGACAAATCAGATTAAGTGGTTTATGGGTCTTGGCTGCATCCGTGCTAATAGCTTTGCAATGGCCATCTATATATTAGAAGTTCTGAAGTCACTGAGCGTGAGACTTTAGTCATTGAGTCCTGTACTCCTCAGTTCCTTGAGTGTTATGAAACAGCTATACAAGATTTACTAGCACTACTAAATGAAAAGAAAAAGTTGGTTTGCAAACACCACACCTTATGTGTATGCAACCTGCCTGTGAAATAATTGCATGGAATTTCAGTAGGAAAAGAATATTCTGGAAGTAAAAGAAAAAGAACAGAAGAAATAGATTGAAATGTGAGTGTGTTAATATGTGTAACAATGCACCCTAAACATGACCAATGAAAATAGACGAGCACTGCACTTGGCTTGTCCTTTTTTATTGGCCTTATTTTAGGTTCCTTTGCATAGGTGTTGGTTCCACGCATAAAAAGTAGACTTGTGTAAAATATTCAATCGAATAATATGCTATTTGGAATTTTCTCATTGGTTGGAACAAACAAGTGTAAATTTTTTTAGAATGTACAATCAATAGTGTTGGTTTCGGCAAGCAACTGTATTAGAGCCGTACAGCTGCTGCAGTTCTGTGTCAACTTGGCAACAAACAGCAACTTTGGTCACCGAAACTGGTTAGCACTGGTTATGCCTAACAGCACTGGTTTTGCCTGATACCCCTGTCACATGAGCAAAGTGAAGTGCACCTTGAGCAAGGTGCAAGTGCACTGAGTGTCATTTTGGCGGTGTGCTGCGACACGAGAAAGAAAAGTGAGTGTTGTTTCAAATTGGTGGTTATGGCGATCGAAAATCAGAAAGCAAAGCATATATTTGTTAACTTAATAATTGTGCACAAAAACAGCTCATTTTTAGAAACAGCATCTACAATCAACTTAAGTGCAAGTGACGAATTCATTGGCACCTCAGCAACAAGATTAACCCTTTACCTCTCGTTGATGAGTGTAGTCATCATGAAATTTTGTACCAATGTAACCAATGGCAATTATAGTCGTCATAAACAAAAATTTGTCACACAGTGAACCTATAACAACTTTACTCGTCCTATTGCATCTATTTGCAATCCCTAACACTAGATGGCCACACTTGTCCATGTTGTGCCATTTGTGTCTCTCCTTTCATTATATTGCCACCTCTGACACCCTCGCATAAAGCATGGCTGCCTCCTCAAAATGAGGCAATAAAAGTGCACTAAAAGAAAGTACTTTGACGACTCGTCATTAGACAACAGCTCTGTAGAGTTTTGCACGGAAATGGAAAGGCATGTGTCCTCATCTGAGGAGTCTGATGACGACAGTGGTGTGTATGGACTGGAGGACCTTGCGGCTGCCTGTGAGTCTACCGCACAAATACAGCATACTAACTGCTTTAGGAGCTGCATAAAAGTAGCCACTGTTTGTCTGTATGTTTTTGCACCATTTAGGCTATTTTTTGTTCGTGTTCTCTTTTCATACCTGCAAAACGTTTTTTTTGCTAGACACTAGGGCCATGCAGTGAAGCCTTCAAACAATCTTCTTATGCAATTTTTTAAATAAAGAAACTCCATTGAATCGAAATAATGGTGCCATTTTATTAAGAAATAAAAGCTTTACAAATTGAACGAAAAAACAATTACTGTAAATCTGGTAAAATTTTCTTCTTTTATCGCGGTAGGGAAAGGGTTAATGATCCCTAGCCAAGACCTGACAACGAAACTTGAGCAGTACCAGTCCAAACGATGTGTTCCGCCAAACAACTGCACTACCATTACTCAGCGTGGCCGCAAACAGCCCAAGAGCGAGAGTAGTTTCTGCCAGTTTTTTCCTTTTCTTTTGCAGCGTGGCCCATTTTATTAACTTGTAAGGTTAGCGATTTTACAAAAAATGTTATTAAAAGTACTTCTGACCTTGCTTTCAATATTCCTTCACTTATTTTTTACTCATTGCTAACGAAGCTATGCACTTCACTGCCGTGAAGTGTGTTTGTCGAACACACTCGCCGCCGTGTGTGCTCTGCAGTAAGTGTCATTAAGTGTTCCTGTGTGGCAGCCTGTGAATGGATACTAGTGGCAAAGGGCACTCGCTCAAAGTGCACTTAAGTTTGACCATGTCACCGGGGTACAACAGCCGAGGTAATGTGGCCATGATGAAAATGTGCTTCTTCTGACCAATGATCAGTCATGCATTTATTGCATAAAAATATCTCATGGCGTTTTTCACTGGTTGATTAGGAGCAGGATTTCTTGCTCCGTGGCAACGAATCTGAATTTCATTGGTCGATCTGGAGTGGGTTTACGCTTTCCGCTGGTCGTTTTGGATCAACTCACTCCGTGAGTTGATCCAAAATCTCGTGTTTTGGATCTCTTTCGAGATCTCTTTCGATCTCTTTCGATCTCTTTTAGATCTCACGAGATCCAAAATCTCGTGTTTTGGATCTGTTTGATCTCTCGTGTTTTGGATCAACTCACTCCGTGAGTTGATCCAAAACACGAGAGAGAAACGTGAGAACAAGTGAGAGCGCTGGATCGCTCTCACTTGTTCCGCCACCAAGGCGCGGATTCAGGCTGAAATAGCTTGTGTCACTTCCATCTTCAAACGAAATTGGTACCTGATTGGTATGCACAACATTGTGTTGCTTCGCAACATGGCTGCGCTCGGTTATGTGGCAGGACTCGTGTTTAGCGGTGAGAGCTTGGACGACGACGATTACGAGGTGACGCAGGTGCTGTACGAAGCCTTCTATGCACATTGTCCTTGTAAAATCCTTGCGGGCGTGACATGGAAATGACGAACTCTGCGGCTGCCGCTGTCAAATTACTCATGGGGGATGGCGATATAGGTTGCCGTGGAAATGTACAGAGCGGAAGTCGGGCATGGTTTCCGGAATCGGTTTGTGTCACATGTACGCAGACTTCCTGTGTGATCCCCCATGGAGCGTTCTTGCGCCCTGCTGGCCGATTTAGATTTGTGAAACCCGAGCGCTCGCTCGAGGATTTCAGCGGGTGCTCCAGATCAACCAGTGAAAAACGCCATAAGTAGCTTGGTCCTTTGGAAGTAAACTGAGTCAAAAATGTTGTTTGTACCTGTGCAAGTAAATGACTCCTTTTTTTAAGATTAGTCAACTCTTTGTGGTGTCATGGCTTTTGTGGAAGTCCCACAAATATTTAAACAATTTACTTGAACAAAGAATCTTGAGAATTTAAGGACCATGCTACAAAATGATGGAACAAAATGGTGCTAGATGTAATCTTAAGGGGCAGGAAGACTAGTCTAAATTAGAGAGTAAACGAGGGTAGCTCATGTTCTAGTTGACACTAAAGGGGCCCTGAACCACTTTTTATCGAAGTGGAGAAGTGCATATGAAGTTAAAATAGGCTATTTCAGAAATACTTTGCCGCAAAAAGTACTTCAATGTGTTCAGCAGAAGCGGAGTTATTGGCAATCAAACGCCTCCGTCGCGGTGCTTCCGCTCCTCCTTCAAAGCCTTGCACTGCTAAGGCTACGGTGGAGCCAGGTGTGCCCACAATGCTCCCAACACTATGGTGCGCAGTTAAAATTTGATTTTGAATGTCCACGTAGATGCCACTACTTCCGCTTTTGGCACCTACAACATGCCAAACGTAAGCCAAACGTGGCTGACCTTAAAGAGCCGCAGTGCACTCAGCCTGCGAACTCGTCATGGCAGCCACGATATCTCCACTACATAGCAGACTGCAGCTACATACTGTGTACTGTGTATGCGCAATGTTTGCTTTGTGCACGACAGGGCTTGAGTGCATGCTCGCACTCGTATGCTCCTGTATGGCCGTGCTACGTGGTGTGGACTGGCTTTGTCATGCACCAGCTTGACTGGCATAGTAACCACATCCAACATGTGCATATTGAAGCTCTATCTATAGATCAATACAGAGCTAAGTCTGCCAAGGCATCTAACAATGAGCGGCAAGGAGGCAGCGAGTGCTTGCAAACATGCATGTGGTCTGACCCTAAGTTTCGCACTGTTTTAGGCTAGTTTAGTGTTCAAAACTAGTCAAAATTAGCAAGACCTGACGACTACGACTCTAACAAGCAGTGTGGCCAAAGCTTAATTGCTACGTGGATGGCGTGGCTGAGCGCAAGCAGACAACAGTCAACTTCTTCCAGAAGTACGTAATTATTATCTAAATTTGAAAGCAGGCTTTCGCTTACTTCAGCCTGTTTATTAAGCTTTGTAAATAAATATACACAGTAACAAAAGGAAGAAGCATACTGATCCAAACATCCTTCTTCATTGACGTCAGCAAATTGCCGATGGCAGCCGCCTCTGGTAATCTGCTATACTACAAAATAAAGCATCCAGAAAAGAGCGAAGAGAAGGCTTCTGTTGAAAAGAGAGCATTTGAGAGAAAGGTGACTTCGCACTCTGCTTGCAAGCTTCACACGCCGTGGACGACTTCAAAAATCAACTGAGATGTTCATAGCAGCGTATGCTATCTGCGGGCAATGTTTTTTTCACCAAGCCTTAGGGGTGGTTCAGGACTTTTTAAGATGAAAAAAATTGCTCTGGGCAGGCCATGTAATGCAAAAGGCAGATGACTGGTGGCCTATTAGAACAACAGAATGGGTGCCAGGAGATGGGAAGCGCAGTTGAGGATGGCGTATAATTAGGTGAGGTAACGAAATTGGGAAATTTCCAGGCATAACTCGGAATCTGCCAGTGCAAGACAGGGGTAATTGGAGATATCTGGGCACAGCCTTTGCTCTGCTGTGGACGTAAAAATAGGCTGATGATGGAGGTTACTATTTGCATTGAACCAAATAATTCATATTCGCACAAGCCTAGTGAGGAGTCAAAGGGATTTTGACCTCCACATCAGCCATGTAGTACCAGCATCACTACCATTTAATACCAGTTCCTGAAAATTCTTATGCATGCTACATATTGAATTGTGCAGCCTACTCTTGCATGCCTATGTTGATTGTCTCTTTTGTACTCGTCATCTATTAGCCGATTTCAACCAGTCTCTTGTTTTCCACTTCCTTTGAATGCCGATGGATTTCTTTTTTTTTTTTTTATGTCTTCAGAGGAGATAGAGCGCTACAAGGTACTGAAAGAGAAGCTGAACAAGGCGTACTGTGATCGATCAAAGCCCCAGCATCGCACCCTGCGCATTGGGCAGGCCTGCATTGCACGCTACTCGCTGGACAAGATGTACTACCGGGCGGTCATCTTGAACTCTGGAGAGAAAGGCATTGAGGTCTGCTAGTCACCATCGACATGTCATTCTTACAATTTTTTATAGTACAATAGGATATACGATTGATATGAACTTTTTGCTTTAAGAAAAGCAAGCTACTCAGGAATTTTGAATACTATAAGGGAGAGATAAAAGCTTTCTTGTATAAATGGTCTCTTCTGGTAAAACTGGATTCACTTTAGAACTGCATCGCGAGAGGTTCATTACATACAGAGTTAATAGCAGCACTTTAAGCAAATTTTTGCAAATACTGCACCAGGAAGAGTGTGTGACATCATACGTTCCACCCATTCCCTTGGCGTTTTGCTGCTCAAGCAGCTATCCCTCTCTATCCCAGATTTTTCAGTTTTTTTAGCCTTGAGGGATTCTTAAACATGCTGTGAGGCTGGTCTTTTTCTGGTAGTATGTGAGGTGCTCATTGGGCAGTGAACTACCTATAATGAAAGACTTAGTTGAGTGCTACGGTGGAGACTTTCATATCTAATAAAAGGCCTTTTTGTAACTCTTGGCTGGTCTGCCGCTACATGATTCTATCTTATCAGATCTATTTATCTAGATAAATAGATGTCCCTGCTCTGTCTAGAAGAATCTGTAATCATCGAAAATATGCTGCTTAGCCAATCATGACCAACCATGCTGTTTTGTCTTCTGTTTCACCAATTAGCTGCTGTATGCGCCTCATTGACCCATTCAAACAAATCCATTGATGGTGGCTTTCACATTCGAAGATTGATATTATCCATAGCCATGTTACAAAACATTGCAAGATCTAACAAAACCTGAATTTAATAACAACAAGCCCTTATAGCAACTGGGGCAATGATGTCAACTCATTTAATCACCCTGCTGAAATGGCTCTGTGAACTCCCATAGCTCTCCTAATTGTGCTTATGATGGCATGCGTTTGCCTTTGCTTCACTCTAGTTATTGTCATGTAATCATGGTTGCATCACAGACTGGCACATCACAACTTGCTTCTGGTGCTGAAAATCACTACTTTTTTGTAACACTGGTACTGCATTAGATGTTTCCACTGGGGTCATTTCAAGGAACCATGCAAAAAATCAGTCTGGTGTTATTTATTCTTGTTTAGTGGTTGTGCAGAAAGCCATGAGGAAATGTTATATGGCATCATAAGCCTTTGCTTCATGAAGTATGGGGAACTGGGAAATTTTGGTATAGTCTTTGGTTTATTGCTATAGCAGGCGTCAAAATTTGTCCTGTTGTGTCTCTGTAGTATAAAATCTCTCGTTGGTTCTCTCATCTTTATTTTTAGGTCCGATTCGTTGACTACGGCACATCTGAATATGTGAGCCCTGACGGCATCTTCACTGACTTGATGTTTGAGGATGTGCCTATACTATGTCTGGAGGTGGAGCTCTATGGCTTGAAGCCAGTGAGTTGCAAGCTTTCTTTATAACTTCTTGTCCAAGACAGCAATCTGAGCTGTGGTGCTTCCTGGACAAAATTTTGGTAATCAAAGGTTCCAGGTACGAAGGTTGTTCAATAAAGACTGAAACTGATGCTCTGAAACCTTTATTTCTCAGGGTGTCTACCAACCAGGAAAACCGGGAATTCTCAGGGATTTTGAATAGTCTAGAAATACTGAGGGAAAACTTGGGTAATTTGTGCTTCTGTCAGGGAAAATTAGGTGTAATTTTATTGAAAGGGAACGAAAGTTGCGGTAATGCTGGCTCGAGTAACAAGGTGGAACCATAACGAATCTACTTTGATGCTGTGTCGTCGGCTAGAGGAGGTGCCCATGTACAGTCAGCGACCGACTTTCCGCATGCCTGATAATTCTGACAGCTTCGCGGCACCACCACGTACCCCATAGAGTCAATGTCTGAAATTTTGGATGCAAGAACGCTTCGCTGTCCAATTTTCCGGACTTTTTGCCGTGACCGCAGGTCTGAAATGGCATTAATCAAACAAAGCCATTACTGCCACTATTTTGATTATCTCGAGGCCTCGAATGGCGCTCTTGCACGCAGATCCGCTTGCAGCCGTTGCCACCACCACGGCAGCGCTAGGCCCAGCTGCTTCGACGTTCGCTTGCAAGCTTTTTGCCCTTCGGTGTTTTGTTTTTCATTGAAAGAATTCGCCACTGTCAGTAATGCAACTCCGCCATTGTGGACCTCGCTATTAGCTTCGAAGCTCGGAAAGCATGGCGCATTGAATAAGGCAGGTGCCTGAAAGTTATCTTCGCCTTAGTACAGTAGTGTTACATAATGAAGCATATGCGAAAGTATTGCGGTGAAGCATAACAAGCGTGGGAAGGGGCAATTGTCATGGGACGCAGTATGTATTCTTTAATTATACATGCGTACACTAGCTGTCTCCTGTTACAGTACGAGCACCGATATGCCATATAAGTGTACTGGCACGCATTCAGAGCTTTTTCACATGTGCTTGTGGCGATTTGAACCCTTAAGGGCAGTAAGAGACATGCATTCATTTTGTCGAACTGCCTGATTTTTCGGATGTTTGCACAGCCCCTAGGGAGTACTAAAAATCGTACATTGACTGTACAACTGACCAAGAGAATGGTTTTTTAAGCAAACATGCGTCGGAAGGAGGACGAGAACAGAAAGGACTGACGCATTGAACGGGAAAGGTAACGTGCCTCCGCCGCTTTGAAGAAGCTTGGGATAAAAAAGAAATGTATTGGCTGATGCCGAGATGCTGGTGTCCCGCATTCAAACAAAAATAAACTCTTTCAAGCAACGAAACGCAACACTGAGGCATTGTGCACCGGCTGAGAGTATGTCTGGACAGCTGAAGGTGACTTAACAGCTGTTGAGCTAGAATCTCACTTGTGACAAAGTTCGGACATCATACCAATGAGCTCGTAATCAATTGATAGAAATAGCTCATATTTGAAAATATTTGCTTCTGTATGCATCTCCTTTATATTCGTATTTGAGAATGGTAGACTTGATTCGCAATTGGTTTTACCTTTTTTTTAGGTATTTTATTTGATGAGTATTTCACTAGCCACCACACCCCTTTCTGTTTTCTTATTGAATAAAATAAGCACTACTCCTTATTGTAAAAACTGGATTAAGTCACTTTTTTTCAATTTTTTAACTTGGTTACTAGAGAGTGACAGCATCGGGTAACATGGTGTCAGCCCGCCTTGACCTAAAACAAAGTTCTGTGTCACTCAGGGAATATTCTAAAGCCACTCAGGGAAAACCTGGAAAACTCTGGGAATTTGGAAATGTCAACTTGGTCGAGACTGATTTCTAAAGAAGGTTCGATGCTTTTGTCCCTTTCTCTTATGCTCCCCAGTAAGTGAAATGCATGCATCGCACTATTTGTACAAAGCCTAAATAACCTGAGTGAAGCCATCTTTCACCACTTTCTTAGAAATTGCCTCCAATTTCCCAACTACGCCTTGTTCCACGCTAAGCCAATAGTCTTTTTTTACCACGAGGTATGCAGAGAAGTCAGAGAATCTCGCATCTGGACTGTTGGACAGGTAAGAGGATCGTTGCAATGCTTCGGAAAAGATTAAAAAAAAAGGATATTGCTTTGGCATGCAGCAAGGCATAGTTAAGACATTGGATGTGATTTTTAATAAGCTGGCAAAAGATGACTTCACTCATGTTATCTAGGCTTGGTAGAAATGGTGGGACGCGTGCATTTCGCTTACTGGGGGGCATATAGAAAGGAACAAAAGTGCTAATTAATAATTTTCAGAAAAAGATTTTCGAGCATCAGTCTCAGTCTTTATTGAACCCTAGTGTTTGAAATGAAGGTGCCGAAATGGGCTTGTCATGTCAAGATATATGTACGGAACAACCACATCCAAGAGACATTCAAGGTTGATAATGCTACAGGTGCTCAAAAAAGGAGACTAAGTGTTTGGAAGCAAGCATAAACGAGAAGAAAGGGGGTTAACCGAAGAGCCAGATTTTTATTAGTCAAATAATAAGAAGCCAACAAACACTGACACCAAGGACAACATAGGGGAAATTACTTATGCTTAATAGATGAAGTGAAGGATAGGATTGGAATAAACTTTATTTGTCCAACGGTTATTGCTGTTGATGTCCAGGGCTAGGCTGCCAGGGGTCCATGAAACGATAAATCAATGGAAATCAAAGTGTATGAAAAAACAACTTGCCGCAAGTGGGGAACGATCCCACAACAGCCAAGGTTTGCAAATGGTGGCGCTGGCTAACACTCCCAGGGCTCTACTGGGAAACATAAATACCCAAGAAAGTGGATGGGGAAATGGCACTGCCATAGCACAATTGGTAGAGCATTGCACGTGTAATGCAAAGGTTGTGGGCTCATTCCCCACCTGCAGCAAGTTGTTTTTCCGTCCACTTTGATTTCCATTAATTGATCATTTCTTTATTTCATTTATTAGGCACAAGTAATTTCCCCTATGTTGTCCTTGGTGTCGGTGTTTGTTGGCTTCTTATATGTTTGGAAACATAGTAAGATAAGAACCACATTAGGCAAGAAGGTAGCGATGTCTAAAGCTACAAGAGTAGTTGTGTGTTATCTTAAAGGCAGAAAATTGCAAAAAGGAGGGATGAGTAAATGGTATGGCAGTAGAAGGAACTTGTCAGAATCAAGATGTATAGAAATATATAGACATCATAGAAATGTTACCCAACTGATAGCCTCTACCCGCTGTGGTTGCTTAGTGGCTATGGTGTTGGGCTGCTAAGCACGTTGCGGGATCGAATCTCGGCCATGGTGGCCGCATTTCGATGGGGGCGAAATGCGAAAACACCCATGTACTTAGCTTTAGGTGCACGTTAAAGAGCCCCAGATGGTCCAAATTTCCAGTCCGCCACTACGGCATGCTTTATGATCAGAAAGTGGTTTTGGCACGTAAAATTCCAATTTTTTTTTATAAACGTTGAAGATAAACCGTGTGAGTAATTCTCTGTGATTTAGCCATGCCCTCAGACTCTCATGGCTGCTGCATAAATATAGGCTGCTTTGGTGTCGTAAGAATTAGCTCATCGAAAAAAGTAGCCTAAACAGTGCGACTTTTGACGAAAAGGTTAGCATAAAACGCAATGTTTTTTCATAGACTTAGTAAGTAGGAAGAGTAATGTCTGTAGTAGTGCACTTGTGAGTCTGACTGGCTTTCCACTTTTTCTGCAGTTTTCGAGCACAGGAGGCTGGCCACTCAATGTTCTGGACACTGTGCACTACATGGTGGTGGAACAAAACTGTTCTATGGTTGTTAAGGTATGATCCTATCTCATTTCCATCAGGTTTATTTTGTAGAAGCTGCTGTGTCGTTTAAGACACTGAAGACAGAATTAGAATGGACACTAAAGAGACAAATTATTTAAGCAATATTATTAAATTACCCCTCTACAACATCTAAAAGAAAAGTCACTCTTTCCATGAAAGAAGCATGGTAAGAGTGAAAAGGGTGTAAAAACAAAAAATGGTGGCAGTGCCGCCTTGAAGTTGCTGCACCAGCTCGTCGTGACATCACAGATTTTGGCACTGTCTTCTCAAGCATAGTTAATTTTTTTATTGGTTAAGGTGCACTGCATTACATTCTAAGAGCCTGCGACTAAACATTGGATGTTTCAAGAAGCTTTACTAAGCAGCACTGGTCCACATAAGAAAAAGTATTTGGAAATTCGCGATGTCAAGCTAGTAGGCGGTTGCTCGGGTTATGGCGCAAAAGTCAGTGGAACATTGAACTTCATTTCTTCTTACCATAGCCAGCCTATTACAGTGAAATCAACAAAATAGTCTTTTGATGAAATACAGCAAAACCTTCTTCATACGTTCAGAAATAAAATGTTTAAATGAGGAAAACGTACGGTCCAAAGTCGCTAAAAAAATTTAACCAATGCAGGGCACTTGGCGTATCACTGCAGCACGAGATACCGAAGCCCGCTGAGCTGGTGGGCCTAAGTGGCCCGACATAGGCATTATCATTCTTGCGGCTTCAGGAAGCTTACATTTGCACTCCTAGAATTCAGCCTGGGTCAGCAGCTTCTTTGAGCGGGTCGTTTTGACTTGCCCACTCGGTGGATCATTGCGGCACAAGGCACCGATTTGCATCGAGCTGGTGGTGCCTGAGATGCACGTTGTCATTTTCCTGTTGTATAGTGTGTTAAGATAGCCGCAGTAAACCAAAATGAGATCAAGCTGGTGGGCGACGCAATACGATGCCTACAATCACGCCAGAGTAAAACATGACACTCACTTCGCACAACCTGCAGCAGGGAACAGAACAGCAGCGTGTTTGGCTTATCACCTATTAATAGCGTGCAGTGCGCTTTTAATGGCACTACACCCCATGTGCTGTTAAACCAATAGTGAAGATGCTTGTTAGAGTTGGCAGCAATAGCTGTAGATACAGCTAGCAACAACCTAGTAGGAGATTTGCTGGTACCGAATAGGAAATGGAAGTTTGCTGGCCTTGATCACGCAGCAGAGAGCTCTCGGTGTGTCATGTGCTGCTCGACCACGATGGATACATTGCAGCTTGCAAGCTGTTTTTGACCTCATCACCGTTTCTCCGTTTTTCACTAAGAGTGAAGTGGAAAGCGAAAGACCATCGCATTGGAACCGAAGGCATCTATTGTAAAGGCCGTCATGTCACGTGCCGAAAATCCTTTTGTTGTTTTGTTACAAATTCATCACACACGTGGCCTTGTAGCAGTTCCACGTGCTGCAATGCCACTTTTTTATTTCCACCTTTACAATTGGGCATCCCATTGGGAATGTGTTGCAGTAAAGGCCAGTAATGGATGTAACAAAGTAATTTCGGCTCCTCCTTCAACTACGTTATAGCAAGGTTTGAATGAATTTGTGCATGAGACATTATTCGGATGCTTTAATTGGGGTCGAAGGATTTGTGGTCTGATTGCAGGACAGTCGCTTATGCAACCATCAGCAGAGCAAAGTTAGTGCAGGAAGAGAACTGCATTCAGTACAGTAAGACAGTACACTGTCAGTATGCTTGTACTTTTTCCCCTATCTTCAGTAGAAGATAGGAGAAAAAGAAAAAAGGTTGTGCCTATTCCACCAACGTATCAGGCAGCCGGACTGCAGACATCTGGTGTAGTCTCCTTCATACAAATGGTGATCAGAGTACAACTTTTGGCCGCTTGCCATTGTGTTCAATATTACATTGCTCCGAGAACTCTGTAGGAAGAGCTCCTGCATGAATTGTCTTGGAGCATGAATTCTCTTTATTGGCTTTTTTAAATGTGATGTACAAAACATTGCGGCTGTGGATCATGCTCAGCATTGACCTTTGGCATTTCTTGAGCCCCTTTGTTGAACTTCGTTCCTTCACAGAGTTCTTTGTCTCGTTTCAGGCGAGGCCCACCGAGACGTCACGTGCCAAAGTGCATCTCTTCTTGCCCGATGGAGTGGCACTCCACGAGTTTATGCTGGAGGCTGGCTTGGCTTGCAGAACCAAAGAGGAGCTACCAACTGAAATCAATGAGGCAAGTGCTTAGTAGTGGGCCCAAGACTGCTTGAATCCAGTAAAGAAGCTCAGAGGCCGACGCATGCACAACATTACCCGCAGATGTGTTATTTCAGTACAAAAATTAGACAATCGGGGAAAAGAGACCACGCAATGCAAGTGCTGTTTCATGTGTTTTCTCTTGCCTCATATTGATGGAGACAAAATGCAAGAACATTCGTGTGCTTAGATTTAAAAAAACTGTTAAAGAAACAGAGATAGGCAAAATTAGTGCAACGCGAATGTTCAGATTTTCGGATAGTACAGTGGAACCCCGTTCATACGTTTTTCACCAGACCGAGGAAAAAAAAACGTAACAGCCGGGAAAACGCAACACTGATGAAAGCTCCGAAAATGAATGAAAAAGTGCAGCTTCAACTATAGACAATTTATTTCCACAGAGTGCGTTTAGAACTTAAAAAAGTCTAGAATGGTTACTTGCCGTTTCTTTCGCTCGCTAGAAATCACCACACGTTTCTCAATAGCCTGGAAGGCCGCATTGCTGTCAGCGTCGCTGTGAGGTGCGACGTACCTGCGGAGGAGGTCCAGAGCTGTGACGGCTTCTGCAAAGCTAGGATTTGGCAACTCCCCGGCATCATGTGGCTCGTGCTCCTCGTCGTCACCGCGCCATGGCAATGGCAACAGACGAAGGAATATCCGCGGGAAATTTTGCCCTCTTTGACGTAATCATGCTAACGTGCTAACGATTGTTTAGTATTGCTCCGGAGCGCGCGCGACCAAGCAGCCTGGTTGCGCACAGCGCGGCGTGGTTTCTCGAGAAATGTAAACAAGAGAGGAGAGCTGGGCCCGATAGGCGGAGCAACGCCATGAGCAACGCCAACTTCTGGCTTCCCTTTAGCTATAGCTTCACAAAGAGTGACGTCAGGGCCTCTCCTGAGTTTCCTTCCTCTGTGAGTCGACCCGTCCAACAAACCATGCGGTGACCGTAATCACAGTGATAGTGAGAGCATTTTTCACATATGGCCATCTATTGGCGGCCTCTCGAACTGGCGCGCGGCTTCTTGCAGCCAGTTCCATAGCCAAGCCCGGTCAAAGCTCGTCAAAAACCAGAATGGCGGTTGGAGTGCGTTGCCTACTTTAGCCCAGGCGGGTTCGGGTTGCGACGCATCATGCGGGAACGTTTTCACAGCTACTACGTAACAGAGGGGTTCCTTATACATTGGATCCTATGGAAGCTATGCTGGGACCGGATGAAAACGACGTAGCAGCCGGGAAAACGCAGCAGTGAGGAACGTAACAGCGGGGTTCTACTTTATCGAATATTACCCTATTCGATATTCACTTCGAGAGCAGCTGCAATATTTGTGCTTTTTGCAACTCACAGTCGCAAGTTTGTTTACTGTCTAATAGAGTCAACGACCCATTTTCTGGACACCCAATTATTCAGACATGCCCAATAATTCGGACGCCTTCGTGGCACTGCCATGGCACCCCGTAGAGTCAATGTATAAGAATGTCTGAAATTTTGGACGCAGAAAACCCGTCTCAGTCTGATTTTCTGGACCTTTTGCCATGACTGCTGGTCTGAAACTGCATTGATCAAAGCCACCACCACCGCCATTTTGATTATCTTGCCACCTCGAACAGGCACTCTCGCACACTGATCCGCTAGCAGCTGTAGCCACTACTGCGGCAATGCTAGGTCTAACTACGTCGACATTTGCTACAAAGCTTCTTGCTGTTCAGTGCTGTGTTTTTTATTAAAACAATTCGCCGCTGTTGGCAATGGCACCAGCTCTACCTTTGTAAGCATAGCCAAAACTTTGAAGCTCGGAAAGCATAATGTTTTACTTAATGCCTGTTCCAAAAAGTCAGCTGCACCTCAGTACAGGTGTGTTATGCGGTGAAGCATGTGCTTAGTATTGCGGTGAAGCATATAAAAAGTGGGAAGTGTCAATTGTCACGGGACACATTATGTATTCCTTAATCACACGCGCATGCATCCACCGTCTCCTGTAATAGTACGAGCACCGATATGCCTAATAAATGTGCTGACAGGCCTTCAAAGCTATTTCGGACGTACCTGTGGCGATTTGAGCCCTTGGGCGCAGTAAAAGGCATGCATTCGTTTTTTCGAACGGCACGATTTTTCAGATGTTTTCACGGCCTCTATGGAGTCCAAAAAATTGAATGTTGACTGTAATCAGAGAGACGCGATTCTTAAAACAAAAATAGATTTGCATATTCAGCAAAACTGCAAATATAACTGTTTCAAATATATTAATTGTAGTCATTTCATAAACTTTGTTAAACAATGGTTAAAAGAAACCGTGCAACGAGCTCCAGATACGCTGCTATATGTCGGCACCATCTTTGCCAATCTTGGCGCCCTGGTTGTCCGCACTCTTTTCTCACCACCGCCATGTCCAGACACTAAGTTAGAAAAACAAGTTTCGGATAAAAGTAAATACCTTTAAAAATTTCTCATAACCTTCATAATATCTTAAAAACGTTTATTTGCGAGAAAACTCATAAACACCGTTCCAAAAATTAAAACTATAATATTTTTTAAAAAAAGTGATAAGATGAGTGAATGACATCACCATCGTCAAAATAGCGAAAGCTTGTTTGGTGAGCAAGATGGACTTGAACGACAATGTGAAAAATCCAGTTTGGAAGTATATCTCAAACTTCCCTTTATAAACGAAGCCCATAGATTCAGTAAATGAGTCATACTTGAATTTATTGTGATCTCATTCTCACAAATTAGTCCACTTAACCCCATAAAGCTGGAACACAATTCCACGTCAAAGAAAATGAAAACAACTTGCTCACATGTATTTCTGGTCATTGAGAGTATATTGGTATGTAGAAAACGGTGAAATTATAATTGAGTAAAAATTAATTTGTATACTTAATTAGTAGTTCATTTGCTGAACTATTCACAACTGAACACTCCCTCCAGAATATCAAAATGGCTAGTATAGGCTATACATTGGGCATACAGCAATAAATCAATTTTTCAGGCATCAAATTCAGCGTATCAAAAATGATATGTTGGGCTTTGCGGGATTAATAATTGCATGTATCCAGTAATTGCATGCCACTTTGGGGCCAAGATTTTTTAACAGCAACTATTCGATATTCGGCCAAAACCACTACTCTCTTCGAATTCGCTTCGAACTCAACATCTACTATTCGCACAACCCTAGTCACAATCAACCTGAAGTCCTCCAGAATGGCTGGGTTTGGCACATAAAACCTCAGAATTTAATTAAAATTTTTCATGTGGTCTCCTTTCTGACTCGAGCACTGTGTCCATAGAGTTGGGGTTGGGAAATCTAGTGCTGGAAGTGAACAATGTCTTGCTTACAAATGCTGTCTTCACTGACTGCAGTGAGCGAGTGTTGCTAAAATGACATAGTTCTCCTGGTTTCTGACATCATTGCGGCATCGTGGTTATGCAGAAGTACAAGGCTGTGATAATGTAACAATTCTATCCCTCCTATTTTCCTTTTTGCTCTTTTGTCGGTGGTTTGAGCAGCACTTATTACCAGAATCAACCACTCTTAAGGAGTGATGCTAAAGGAATAAAATAGAGCGAAGAGAAATGCTATGTATTACCCGTCCAGTTCGACATTGAACTTCCTAATGACAAGCCACCAAATGCACAGTGGTTTGTCAATAATGTATCCAGTGTGTCAGTCTGTTCTGTCATGTGTATGTCAAATTGTTATCCGATATTGTGAATTGATTTGTGCAGACTTGCCATAAAACAAGCAAGAGGAAAATGACTATGTGCTTGCTGAAAACACGTTGTTAAACCTCGATATAACGAAGTATTTAACTTCTCATAACCAATTGTCTATCGACCACCATGTATTTAAACCTCAATGTAATGAGGTGTGTTTGTATGCGATTTCAATATAACGTAATTTCGTGTCTGCCGTAAAGGAATGCGGAGACAATAAATGGAAACTTCCGCAGACGCAAATGGTCAAATGATTGAATTAGAAGTGGCTGCTTGCAAACGCACCTCTCAAATCGTGCCCAGCGCGACTAGAGCAACTGCCGAAGTGGAGCCGCATCATTTTCCGTATAAAGTCCAAGTGTGATAATATCCTATCGTGGTCCACGCACTTTGTGCTTTAGGTGCGAATGAAAGTGTGCGAGGGTGAGACAAAAAAGATGGTGGCTTCACGAGTGTCGCCTTTCCGTGCGAGCAGAGGGAAAGAGGGGGAGGGGAGGTTGCTCGTGGTAACGCGATCAAGCATCAAGTGCATGCGAAGGGCGGGAGCGATGGGAGGCAGGGGGTAAGTTGGCACGCGCCTCGTTATTCCTGGTGCACGTCTCGGCCATGGCTGTAAGTGCGGCTGAGCGCATACGCAGCGGTGCGCCCTGTTTTATAGGTAATCTGCCGTGTATGCAAAGAGTGGCGTGTTGAGAGGGCGTGGCATCATGTAAGCTGTCTTGTCATGCATTTGCGTAGGTTGCGCAATCTTGTGTTTCGGTAACTCGTCGGAGCGATGGACAGACGATGCATTCGCTCCTTGCTGCTGGTGCTTTTCATGATAGCGTCGTCCTAGTGTGGGCGACGCTATCAGCCGCGGCGGCGAAGTGCACGCGAAAGCGGGGCTGGCTTCGCTTAATTCGTACTGCCGATGTGAAGATATCGTCGACGTGGCATGAAACCGGGTTATTCATTGCTGACTCCCAAATTCATCAAAATGAATTGTTTTCTCATTAAGTTTTGCTTTTTTTTTTTCGATTGCCCGATAATTCAGAAAGTTCTGCAGCGCCTTACAAGAAAAATCGATCGGCAATTGCACTTACTTTAAATAGGTCGAATTTTAATATAACAAAATTTCAATAACAGGAAGCAAATTACCGATTTTACTTACTTATATAGCTGTATGTCGCTTTTATTATGCCTGTGCAGTTATTGTACAAAAGTCTGATCCTATTCTTGTAATTTTGCTCACAGTACCCTTTCCTTTCCTTTTGTCAGAAGATAGCTGTTAATTTAGGTGAATTAGTCTTTTAATTAAAACATTTAAGCAGATTTCTTTGAAAGCAATGCTTCCCACTTATATTGAATCAGTATGAACAGCTTTAACTGCATAATATGCATCCTTGTTTCAAAAATTGCCACATAAGTACAGATGCCGTTTGCTGGATTAAGTCCATGTCATAAAATAAGGTAAAACCTGAAAGTAAGCTGCACAGGTGTAAGTCTCATCTAACAAACATATATATATATATATATATATTTTTTTTTTTTTTTGTGGTAGTCTTTAGGTGGTTTAATAGAAGACATAATTTGCTGTATTTTTGTGCATTACTAGAAGCAGGTTTCACTAACATTTTCTTTGATGTGTTTAATGTTTCATAAAGATTGTTTCATCACATCATGGACACTACTGTGCCAAAGTTCTTCATAGAACTTGTCATCGGGCTGAGGTTGCTTTTGGAAAGCAAAGCTTAACAAGCAACAAGCATACTTCAATCATTACCACATCCAGCCTTCTGGTTTGATTTCTACTGTTAATGCTTTTTTTTTTCTGACACTTTCTGCGTTTTTTGAAGGTTTGCTCTCCCTCTCTCTTACATTTCATCCCAGGAAGCTGATCTCATCCCCTGTCCTTATAAGAGCTTGGAGTTTCCTGAGGATGGGGTGTTTCCCGTCATAGTAACAAACTTGGATGATGCTGACCTGGGCTGCATCCAGCTTGCGAAGTTTGCCCATCCATCGAATGACGAGCAGGAGGCCATTAACTGCTCCATTGACGCCTTCAATGCCATGGCAGAGGCTTTGCAGAAAGAGGCCGAGGACTGTCCTCATTTGCTGGACACAAGTTTAGGTGAGTGCCGCGAATCACCAAGGGAATCCCTGGTGAATGCGGTTCACTTGAAGAGACTGATGTTTTGTGTTGCTTCACCATTGAATATTGCAGGAGTAAGGGAAATGCTCGAGCAGGTGAGGAACGCATAACAAATGATGGAACAAGAAATTATAGGCATAACATTAAGGGGGGGACACGGGATTCAGAGACCAAGAAATTGCGAAAAAAATCAATATTTTGAAAGCGGTATTTTTGGAATTTCCAACTATTATTCTACGACTTCGCCAAATTTTGCGCATTCTAAATCAATATTTTAGCCGTAATATAAATTTTTGGCACCAGTGTGGGCTAAATATGAGCCAAAGTTTTCGTAAAAAACTGCTTTTTCTACGGCGCGTGGCGGCCCCCGAAGCGCTTCCAACAACAGCCTCGTTTCATCGACGTTTTGGCACGATGCTACTATTCTGCAGCCAAAATTTTCGCGCCGTGTTGGCAGTGAAGCTCAAGGAAAACTTCCAGCATTAGCGTCAACTTCTGCTACTGACCGAAGATTGATACTACTGAATCGCGTTTATGACACTACTGCTGGGACAAACGAGATACTGCTACATCTGCTGAGCATGCATCCACTAAAAACATGCAGCGGATGCTCAGAAGGCATCACCATAGTGACACTAGCCAGAAAGAGTACATTCCTGGAGGCTACTAATGCAATAGCACTTGTATATATTCAAATATTTTGTGGCGTTCTGTTATAAAAATAAGCTCATTTTGTTTTTTCAAGTTTTCTCAGAATCTCATTTTTGGTATTGTGTGACAAGCATCAGACTCCTCAGCATCTGTGAGCGACGGCATTCCTGGCACTATGCCAGAAATGCTATTGTCCGTTGGCATGTCCAGTGGTAGTCATGCGAAATGTCATGAAAGTGAAAGTAGCTTCAGAAGTTGCTGTGCACACATAGGCTTGCCTGCGATCTGGTTAGTCCGTATCTCTACCATTTCCATGCTGTTGCCATAGGTAGACAAAAGTACAAACAATGCATGCACCAAATATTGAACCCCTGGCACCATAACAGGACTGCGATTTTGTAGCGGTGCCTTTTCTGGTGCCACTCATTTTTGCGCTTCATCAGTGGTAAGAGTGACGCTCCATATGGGGGGGGTGCTTCATCAATGTTATCAGCTGGCCGTGAATGGTGGCTGATAAAGGCAGCGTATAGAATCGAGCAGAACGCATCACTAAAAAAAGTTCGACCCAGAAATTGACCGTGCTATCATTGCCGACTAACAGCAATTTTTTAGCAATAGTCGATGGCCTCATCAGCGCAGACATCAAGGGTGGAGTTGGTGCTTCTTAAACAACTTGCGGCCTCTGGGACTGTGTTGTTATTTAACACCTAAATAAACAAATGCTGGACACGCGGAATCAACACAGTGGGACTCCTGATTGGCTTGTCAGGGTTCGCTTGTCCTATGGTTTGGGCGTGGTCGGTGCTGGATCTTATCACACTTGGACTTTATATGAAACATGACGCAGCTCCTCTTCGGTGGTCGCTCTTGTCGCACAGCGCACGATTAGAGAGATGTGTTTGCATGCAGCGCCACTTGTAATTCAGTCATCTGACCATCTGCGTCCGCGGAAGTTTAATTTATTGTCTCGGCATTCCTTTGCAGCGGCATTGAAATTTTATTACATTGAAATCACATGCAAACACACTTCGTTACATTGATGTACCAAATACATGGTGTTCTATGGACAAAAGGTTATGACATGTTAAATGCTTCGTTATGCTGAGAATTTCATTATATTGAAGTTCATCATATTGAGGTTTAACTGTATTGCTAGTATTTCTGCTCAACTCATTGGTCAAATTAGCACGCATTCAAGCAGGTAGAGTCCGAATTATTGAACGACTTGTTCGTACTTACACATTCAGTATATGGGCCAGTGAAGGTGCCTCGAAGTAGTCCGAATAATTGAGCTTGTCTGAATAATCACTTGGTGCCAATTGTGAATCAGCCAGTTGCAGAACAGAGGCTTCTGCTTTACGAGTAAAAAACAGACCATTGAAAAGCGCCTGTGGTGTTTAAACCAATGCTTGGGCGTTATCAGGGGCTCATTAAGGCTGGCCTGACTCAGAAGAGCATTGATGACATTGAGTCTGGCTAGCTGTTTCTGACTGATGGCAGCTCTAGCCTTGCTGAAAGCTTGGCTTAGTTGGCAGCATTCAAAAAGAAGTTCATAAGATGTAAAAAGTGATGTTAGTGCAACTTATGCAATGTGCGACTTATATGTGGAATTTACTAAAGGTGGCAGGTGTTACACAGCAGCACTCTAAGCATGCGGGCTTGCCGATGTGCGTAAGCTCACGTTCCATGCACCATAGGCATCAAAACATGGCCTTATTTTGCGATCGCGCAAGCATCTTGCTTTCTGAATAGAGTCGAACCCGGATATATCGAACCCACATACTTCGAATTATTGGCTATATCGAACACACAGATTACCCTTTGAAAATACTATGTAAAAGTATAGGACAATTGCGTAGTATATCGAATTCCATTTTTGTCGGACATTCGATATATCGAACGCCGCGCCGCGCCCCTGGAAGGTGCACTTTTCCCAAAGACATTCGTGTCCGGTCCTCGGGGGAAAACATTTCTGCAGAGTTAGTCAGCAGGCTCCTCCTCTGCGCATGCGCGGCCGTTGCCTAGCAACGGAGACGCAGAGCCTTTCCCCCATTCTTGGGCCCCACCGGCGCGAGCTCTATCGCTCCTCCTCTACCACCGTCGTGTGCATTGGGCAAGGCCATTGCAGCTCAGCGAAGAAAGTGCGAGGCATGGAGACGCGGCGACGTTTCCAAGCCACGCTTCCTGGGAAAAGGGAGAGAGAGTGAGGGGTCTTTTTCCCCGCTCTCTTCTTTCTTTTCCCTTCGTCGTTCCTTCGCAGCCCCATTGACTGCCGCTCGAACAGGCTTCACTCGGACTGCTCCATCTGCGCGTCGCGCGTTTTCTTGTGTGTACCTGTGCTTCAACGTGCCGTGTGTAGCGTGTATGATTACGGTCATCTGGTGAGCTAGGGCATCCGCGGACATTAAAAAGAGGAAGAATCTGGACTTTGCAAGAAAGCTTGAGGTAATCCGGCGTGTCGAAAACGGAGAAAAGAAGTCCTCCGTAGTAGACACATTCGGCATTCCGCGGAGTACTTTTAAGTACATTGTTAAAAAACAAGCTGGACATCAAGCTTAAAGCAGGTGAGGAAAGTCGCTCGGGAGCGTGTCGTGCGCGCCCTGCTGCTTTTGACAAAGTGGAGAAGGCACTCTATACGTGGTTTCTTGAAATTCGAGCGAAAAATATTCCCGTGGATGGCCCGATGTTAATGGGGAAGGCCAAATGGTTTGCTACGGCTCTCGGCGAAGAGAACTTTTGCGGTAGCACTGGGTGGCAGCAACGGTTTAATAACCGCCACGGCATTGTAGGAAAGGCCATTTCAGGCGAAAGTGGGGCTGTCAGCAGCCAGGAGATGCAGCAGTGGCTTTCTGAGGAGTGGCCAAAGACCACTGAGAAGTTTTTGCCTGCAGAAATCTTCAACGCAGACGAAACTGGTCTCTTTTGGCAAATGTTACTGAATAAGACACTCGCTCTTCGTGGAACCTCATGTCACGGCGGTAAAATGAACAAAGTGCGTGTGTCGGTGCTGCTTGCAGCCAACATGGATGGCTTGTGCAAGCTACGGCCATTCATGATCGGGAAGAACAAGTCACCGCGCTGCTTCAAAAACTGTAAACAGCTTCCCGTCTGCTACGGCTGTAATAGGAAGGCCTGGATGACATGTCAACTTTTTGTTGAATGGCTGCAGACTTGGGACGCTGAGTTGGGCAAGTCGGGCCACCCAGTTTTCCTTCGGGTAGACAACTGTTCGGCCCATCAAACGAATTGCAAGCTGCAGCACATCCAACTGAAGTTTCTTCCGCCGAACACCACAGCGAGACTGCAGCCCCTCGACCAAGGTATCATGAAGGCATTCAAGGTAGGCTATCAGAAGCGACTTATTCAACAGCTCCTCGTAAACCTCCACATGGGAACCGATCGCAAGATTGACCTGCTCGGCGCGATCCAGATGATTACCGGCGCTTGGGGCGACGTAAAGCAGGTCACAGTAGCCAACTGTTTCGGCAAGGCACGCCTTGAAGTGGCTGGAGATGAATGCCCGGAAGCTTTAGATGACGATGAGTGCTTGGAGGACGTGTTTCGCGACTTGTCCAATTTTCCCGGCGCCATCCCGTCCGAAGTGACTGTTGATGACTTCATTAACGCTGACAGCGAAGTTCAAGCGGTAGCCGACCTCACTGATGAGGACATTGTGGCCGGAATAGCTGGCGTTCAAAATGGCGATTCCAGCGACGACGCGGGCAACTGTGTTTCCGAAGAAACGCGTTCGTGCACAGCCACTGAACTGGCGTCAGCGTTCAGCCTGATTCGGCGCTGTTGCGGCGAAATGGAAGGCACTGGGCTCTCGCACCTAGACAGTCTCGAGAAGATTGAGACTAGTGTTTTCAACTTCATTTCCCAGAGGGAAAAGCAGCCCAAAATTAGTGATTTTTTTTTTCCGTGAAATAAAGCGCTTTCATATTGCGTGCACATGCTATGTGATTCGCGGCTGTTCCAATCGGTAAGCCACAATTTTTTATGATCGCGAGTGCTTTTTTGGCCTATATCTGTATATCGAATTTTCGCTATATCAAACTATTTTCTGCTCCACGTCGAATTCGATATGTCTGGGTTCGACTGTATTTGTTTTGGCTCCCGCATCACTGAGTAGGCAATGTTGAATTTGCACGCCAGCCTACCGCGAGAAATAATGAGAGCGCAACCGTTAACCTGTTGCAGCCTTTGAACGGCTGCAACAGATTTTTATTGAGTGGCCAAAATCTTCAGTAGATCAGCACGTCAGAATCGGGTAAGTACAGCACGTCACGAGAATATGTGCGTGCAAACCCGCAATGCGTGAAACATGTGCCTCTTGTAGACGTCCGCAGGTCAAGTTTCATCCTAGATGCCAGCGTTCGTTTCTTCCCTGGTGGAAGATTTCACTTCCCGTCGCTTCCCTTCAAGGTCACGCTCGCGCTTAGCTTGCACTGTGTGTGAAACGTCTCTTGTTTGCGATGGCGCCTCTTCGGAAGAGTGGAAATTAATATTGTGTTGTTAACTGCCACAACAGCAATGTAAACGCAAAAGGTTTGATACTACCAGTGAAATTATACCGATTCCCAAGAAAATGGTACGAAAAAGGCAGCCAACAGACATGGATTATCGCAGTGCGCCAAACAAAGTAAGTGAACAACTGGCAAACAAAGAGATCTCGTTCAATGATCGCTCGTGGGTATATTATGATTTTTACGTTTAATCCACATGGATTTCTCATATCATAAGAAGCCAGCAAACACTGACACAAAGGACAACATAGGGGAAATTACTTGTACTTCACAAATAAATAAAAAAAATGATAAACTAATAGAAATGAAAGTGGACGAAAAAACAGCTTGCCGCAGATGGGGAACGATCCCACAGCCTTCGCATTTTGCGTGCGAAAAAAAAATCGGACCCCTCATTACCCCCTTTCTCCACATGGATTTCGTGATTACTGGGTATATAATCTCTTTCTTCAAATAAAAACTTCCAGTTGTTGAACCAGCACTTGTGCTGTTTTCTCGTGTTTCGTTTGTGTGCGCTGAAAAATGGAAAAAACTTCTGTTGCATGCGCTAGCAGTGGTCGGAGTTCATGCGTGCCAAGAAATTGAATATGTGTACGATGCATTGAAGAGGACCACAGTTCACTCCTGCGTCACCACTGCACTGATCAATCGAGTTACTGAAAGATACACACCTGGGTCTTGGTTGCACCAGCATTTTTTTATTTTTATTTTATTTCGTGATTCATCATTAGTACAGAAGGAGGTCCCGGAGTTACAAGAACTGTCAGGGGGACCTCCTATTAGTAATTTAACATTGCATGAATTAATACATTTTGGCAACATAGCAGCGACAGACATCAGAAAACGCGAAGTTAATGAAAAAAATAAACAATTACAAAAGGTTGTTTACAATAATTGAAGTTTAAAACAAGCAAATGAAAACGATACAGCGTATGAATAAATAAATATGTAGTGTTTGACACGTTATGGAACATAGGAATGACACATGTCAAAGAACACGGGGTTAATTTAACAGATAATTAGAAATAAATATATGCTTACAATACGCAAAGTACAAATGTTATATATACTATGCGACAAAAACTTTGAAATGCCTAAGAAAGGAGAAAAAAGAAGACAAAGGAACATATAGAATAACCAATAAATAAAGGCTGTCGATACAATAGGTAAGTACAGAACCATTGAAAACTGGGAAATAGATTTGTACACAATATATACTTATAGTAACGAATCAGTAGCCAGTAGTGTCGTTAGTAAATATTTCTTCGTCTCTCTCCTGAATGTTAATGTTGTGCAGCAGGCTTTAATATGGGATGGTAGATTGTTCCAGTATTTAATGGCCGTAAAAAGGGAAGTAAACATTCCATAATTAGTGTATTCGAGGAAGTAAAAAATTGTTGTTAGAGGAAAATCTCGTATTGTTAGTGTTGGTGAGAGCAGAGTTATTAAATGCATCTAAAATTATTTCATGATTTAGTGTGCGGTATATTAGTAAAACCAATTTGAGCTGGAGTATGTAACGTAATGATAGTATTTTTAAGGAACTGAAAATTGGTACAGCATGTGACATGTAACTAGAGAAATTAATGATCCTCAAAGCTTGATTTTGTAAATGTTGTAGATGTATTATGTGCGAGCGATATGTGTTTCCCCAAACTGAGATGCAGTATTGTAAGTGACAGTGAATAAATGCGTGATAAAGTGAAGTTCTGACGTTTTGTGGAAAATACGAGCGCGTTAGGATTAGTACTCTTATTCCAAAGGCAATTTTTTTTGAAACCATGTCAGCATGCAAGTTAAATTTAAGTTGGGGGTCAAGTTTGACGCCAAGGAAGACAACTTCATGTGCAGGTGAGAGAACATGAGTTTGTAAGACGAGCGGTGGCGCGGGAGCGATGACGCGTTTATGTGTATGAAAAAGCATAAACTGAGTTTTCGAAGGGTTGATCTGAAGTTTGTTACTTGTGCACCACGCAGATAAGTTACTTAGGTCAGAATTTAGTCGTTTTATTACAGTATTTATGCATTTGCTATTAGTAAATATAGTCGTGTCGTCAGCATATAGAATAGATGAAGTACTGGTTAAACAGTGAGGAAGATCATTAATGTACACTAGGAAGAGTAAAGGGCCTAAAAGTGAGCATTGTGGGACACCCTTAGTGACTGGTTTAGCACGTGAAAGTGAACCTCCGAAATTCACAACTTGAGTTCTGTTAGTCAAATAACTGCGGATGAGCGTAAGAGCTGGGCCACGAATGCCCAGAGCTTCTAACTTGTAAGAAAGGATGTTATGACAGATGGTGTCAAATGCTTTACTAAAGTCAATGAAAACTGAACCAACAATATGGGAGTTGTCAAGGGCATGTTTTATTTTGTCAGTGAATGATGTTATAGCTGTTTCAGTCGAATAACCTTTTCGAAACCCGTGTTGTTCAGGCGAGAGAAGATTAAATTTGTGAAAGTAGTTTGTTAAGCGGGTTACAAGTAGTTTCTCAATGACTTTGCTAAAAAAAGATAGCATGCAGATAGGACGGTAATTTGAAATTAATTCTTTGTTACCTTTTTTTAATATAGGAGTTATTTTACCGTGTTTTAATTCATCGGGGAAAACGCCTGTTATGAACATGCAGTTAACAATGTGCGCGAGTACATCGGCGATATGAGATGATACTAATTTGATTTTAGAAGGTTGTAAATTATCAAGGCCAGGACCTGTAGTTCGTAAACTAGCGATTGAATCGAATACTTCTTTGGGTGATGTAGGGAACAAGTAAAATGAATAAGGGTTTGCCTGAGCACTGGCTGTGGTATACTGTCTAGTGAATGATCATGTGTAGGACAGAAGAAAGTATTGAATTCATTTGCGATATCAGTGGCTTCCGTTACTACCCTTGTTCCTGTATTAAGTTGACTCAGTGCGTGGTTTGGTGAAGACAGATGAAGAAAGGACCTAATGGTATCCCAGGTTTTGCGGGTGTTATTTGTGTGTTTAACAATCGTTTTCTCAAAGTAGGAACGCTTGGCTTCTTTCAAGAGTCTGGTAAGTGTGTTAGAATAAGTTATGTACCGCGACTTTAAAGTTACATTAAAAGGTTGGCGTTTTAATTTTTTATGGAGGTTATCACGTTTTTTAATACTTTTTAAGAGGGATCCTGTTATCCATGGGTTTCTAGGGGCGGAGAACCAGTGAGTATTTTGTGTTAGGCTAGTACATTGCGAGTACACGCTTTTAACTTTGTTGTTAAATTGTTCGAATGCCAGGATTGGGTCTGTTATAGAAAGAATCGGGTTCCAGTCGATTTCAGCAATTTGACTAATGAACTCAGTGGTGTGAAATTTTGCCGTTGTTATGTTTCGTTGGTACGGTGTGTTAATAGACTTTAATAAAACGAATATGGGATAGTGGTCTGTTATGGGAACAGTGACTACGCCAGCACAGTGCTCTAGGTGTAAGTTTGATAATATGTGATCTATTAAAGAGTGAGATCCGGACGGAGGGCATCTTGTGGGTACGGTTATTAATGAATCTAGGCCATATCCCGCATAGCAGTTGGTATAATTAGAGCAGTGACTATCATTGGGGTTAGTAATATCTATGTTTATGTCACCGAGGATGACAACATTCTTGTTTTCGTTTGTAATGATGTTCAAGATAGCATCTAGTTGAGAACAAAAGTTTGCAGAGCAAGATGATGGGGAACGGTATACTGATCCAATTATTGTATTTCTACTGTTAGCTGAAAGAAAAGTTTTATCGAATTCCAAAAATACAGATTCAACGTTAGGGCAAGAGAAAGATAGATCATGGCGACGGTGATATGGATGGTTATCTTGGACAAGAATTGCTGAACCACCATACCGAACATCCTTACGGACACATACTTCCATTGTGTATCCGGGTATACCAAATAGCTTGCTATCAGCGTTTGTCAACCATACTTCTGAGAGGCAAATGATAGTGAAAGGGTTATTTAGATTAGAAAAGAAATCTATCATGTTATCATAGTTCTTTGAGAGGCTACGTATGTTGAAGTGTATCAGGGATTTATGGGTGAGCCTGCTGTTATTTAGTGAACGTTTTAGTTCTTCTGAAGAAAAATACATTGTTTAGAATATTTATTTGATTAGATGTAAAAACGGAAGGCTTGGACAGCTACGAGGCGATTAGCGAAAGGTCGCGTCTGCTAGAAATAACGTACACGCGGCCTCCTTCTGTCTTTCGTGCTTTGATGCGGCAGTTGTCCGTCCATAGAAACTTCCAGTTGTGCTGCTTTTTTAGTTCGAGGGCTTGAGCAAACAGACGTTTGTTGTCTGGTGTTAAGTGGTCGTTAATAAAGACCTTCGCCTCTGCAGATGGAGGGAAGCCGAGAGTAGTAGTGTTTAGTCGTGCTTTTCGGGCCTTATTTATGAAATCAGTCTTCTTAGTGCGGGAACAGAAGCGTGCAATTATATGTTTATCTTTCTTCGCAGGGACGCGGTGAACAATGTCTGAAGCATAAATGATTACTAATGCTTTCAAATTCTGTCTCTTGACCACTGTTAAAAAATTGCTGCCTCTATTCTATACTGTAGGGGATGTACTGGTTCAAGCTGTGTACGCATGTCTTGTTTGTGCTTTGCGGTGATATATTTAGTACATTTCCGCACAATGCCGATGGAAGTCCGTGGTCGCCAACTGAGACAACACAGATTTTGTGGGAAACTGCAAAAATGACTTTAGCCAACACGCATCATTTGTGCCGACGATTTTTCTGGCGACACATACAATGTTGTTTCCAATTCACTGCTTTGCATCATCTACGTGGTTAAGCAGACGCTGCCCTTTCGCCACATTGCAGCTACGAAAATGGTCAACCCCACAGATCTTCTTAAAGGCAGATCGAAGCTGGTATACATCATGCACATATCCTTTGAATGAAAACATCCACACACAGACACACGCGCATGGTACGAAGCCTGCGCAAACACGTGCAGTGCAGCAGGCAACCACGGCGGCATGAAGGAGAGGTCGGAGAGACGTACATCCGCTGGTTAAAATTTTACCCCGCATGCAGCGCTGTCACATCAGCTCGGCAGCGCCGCTCCGCAGTGCCGTTGTTGTCTATACAAAGCTGCAACTTCATATATTTATTAACTTTTCTGCTGAAGTGGCTGTTCTTTAGGGGGGTGCGACTTATACAAGAGTGTGACTTGTACACAGGAAAATACGGTAGTTACAGCATGCTGTGTGAACAGGTTTGTTGTCTACATTTAAATAAAGGGGTACTCAAATAATAGGTTTCCATTTTCTTGCATCTAGAGGCAGAGCAACATTGCTTTACAGCCAGTAAATACTTTCTGGAATAGTTCTTTTTGATTTGAAGTGTTTGAAATAGCCTAGGATGTTTTCAGTAATTGGCATATATTTACTCTTTAGTGTTCCAAAATCTGTATTTAGGTGCTCTAAACTGCACTGCAATTAACATTTTCCTGCTCCAAAAATTGCTCCAAATCTTAATTCGTCAGTGGCACTACTGTATATTATACCCCCACTACGTGACCCACACTTCACACACTTTTTTACACTTTGACACTCTTAATGCACTAAAAGTGCTGGGATGTTCCCATATTTGTCCTCTGTGTCCCTTGTCTCTCTTGTAGCTCATTTCAGTCAAAATCATGTGGAGATGAACAGGGCCTGTTGCTTTCACTGCCATTTCACTAATGCTGCAGGCAAGATACCCATTACTTGTGGGAGATTTTATGGCCACAATCATTTTGCTGCCTGCTTCAACAAAGCTCAGTGAGGCTAAGGTCTTACATGGAGATACGCTGTAGTGACCTTGTGTTTATCAGCACAAGAAAGAAAACAATCTTCATTATGTAAGTTTTACATACAGTGGTCAAGCAACGGATGTCTCTGACAGTGGGACTAGTCAGAGACATGACTTGACAGAAAGACATGACAGAAAGACTTGACTCCGCCAGGCCAGCAACAACTGAACAACACTTGAACATTCATTGTTCAACCACTATTGATCACTTGAAGTTCCCGTGTTTCTGTGCACCTTTCTCTTGTTCAGCTTTACATGGTATGGCAAAACCAGGTGTATTTCATTTGCTCTGCTATTTGTGTGACTCCCATGTGCCTACCTTGCTTTCAGGCACACCATGCATTGGCAAGTACGGCTACGACAAACTGTGGTATCGTGGTATTGTGACTGGCATTAAGAAGAAGAAAGTGACAGTCTTCTACGTCGACTATGGGAACAGCGAATCCATCTTGAAAGAAGAGTACGGAATCATCCAGCTTCTTTGTTGTTCACCTTTTGCATCTTGCGGCATTGATTGTCGCTGGCTGCTTATTGTCACGTTGTCCTCCTTTCAATCAGTGCCTTAGCTTAAGAAGTAACTGCCTGTCTTGCCTGCGTTTCATTACAGCTTACGTGTGCTGCCAGCCAAGTTTCTGGACATTCCCATGCAAGCAAAGGCCTGTCGCTTTCACGGTGTTAGCATTGTCGGTGACAAAAACAAAGCAAGGTTGATGATGTCAGACATTCTCTTTGACGACAAAATTGGCTGCCTTGCCAGAATCAAGGTCAGTGTAGCTTCTTTACTGTATTACTTGGTACGTATTCCGAGAAAAACGTAGTATGGCTGCAGAAGAACAGTAGCTTTAAAAAAGTTGTAAGGCACAAGTATAATAGCTAAAAGAAAAAAAAAATTGAAGGAAAACTTCCACCAGTTGCTTATCTACACTCCCTATCAAAAACGAAGTGCAGTGCTGCAGAAGCTATGGATGTAATCTGCCAACCAGGCTCAAAAAAACAGAAGGGCTTGCCCCAGTATCTGCTGGTAATCGATCTTATGAGTGTTGCTGGATGATTGGAGAAATCATAGAAGTGTTAGTGGTGTGTAACATGCAAGCACTGCTCTTTTCATCGAGACATGCAGCCAGTTCTTATTTTTAATTGGCTGACGTGGCTTCTAGCTTTGCTGCACAGAGTTTGACTTGCAGTATTAATCATTGTCTTCTAGATGCTCCTGAGGCTTATTATTACCTTCTGATGGTATGTTGCATCATAGTCCAGGCTGTTCAACTTCATTTGGTGCCCCACCCTTTTTATCCAAATTCATTGTTACTTCAGTTGCTAATGGAAAGAATGGTCTTTCTTGCAACCCCTTGCAAGTGAAGTTCGGTACAATAAGGCAAAAAAGGTAGCTCCTGTGCAACCTTTTTTTCATATCCAGCAATATTCAGACATCCTGCATATTTGATTATGGCCATTTCCCTATGTGCTCTGCTCCTGGGCTTTTCTTGGCATAAGTGAACTTTGTCACTTTTGTGAATTAATATGCTCAGTAACTTATGGTGTATTGTTGCATCACATCCATTGTAAACAGATATTTATAGAGCAAGCCAATTTGTTAGCTGACCTCGTTCATTTCTTAAAATTTTTTCAAGCAGTTTACTTACCAACGTGTTCTTTTGTTCAGTTTTCCTGAAATATAAAAAGTGAGGAGTTTGCTTATTGTTCATAAAACATTCTAAAGTATTAAATTTGGCAAAGCCATCATCCCAGCTTGCAGACACTGAAGCAGGAAATACTGCTTTGAACTTCAAAGTAGAGAACATCATGCCTATGTTGTCCAGCACTTGAGTGTTGAAAGGTTACCCTTAGGCTACTTACTAAACAGTAGTACTAGCTGCATGCCAAATATGAAAAATATTTCAGGCTTTCGTGTTGCATATGTGCATTGATAACTTCAGGGGCCCCGAACCACTTTTTCTCGAAGTTGAGAAATGCACTTGAAATTAAATTAGACTATTTCAGAAATACTTTGCCACAAAAAGTTCTTGCAACGATTTACACTGCAAAGGCCACTGCGGAGTGGGGCGTGTCCACAACGCTCCTGCTACTGCCGTGCGGTTCAAACTTGATTTTGGATGTTCACGTAGATGCCACTATTTCTTATTTTGCCGCCTACGATGGGCCAAATGCGGTTGTCCTCAGCAAGCCGCAGTGCACTCAGCCAGTTGACTCATTGCGGCACATCATAACGGCTGTAGTATCTACGCTACGGAGCAGGCTGCAGCTACACGCAACCACAGTGTCTGCTTTGTACATGACATGGCTAGAGTGCGCGCTCTCGCTCATATACTCCTGTCTGGCTGTGCTACGTGGTGCGCACCAGCTTTGTCATGCACTAACTTGACCGATGGAGAGAAGCCACATCCAGCTTGCACATTTTGAAGCGCTGTGAATAGCTCATTACAAAGCGAGGTCTACCAAGGCGTCTAGCCAGGAGCAGCCAGGAGAGAACACGTGCTGGCAAGCATGCGTGTGGTCTAACCTTAAGTTTCGTTTGGTTTGAGGCTAGCTGAGTGTTCAAAACTAGTCGAATTTAGCGAGACCTGACGGCTACGACACCGATAAGCAGGGTGACCAAGAAGTCCTAATCTTTAAGAGGCTTACTGTGTGTGTGCATTGTGCTCACTTTATTTGCATACTCAACTTGAGATGACAGCTTCTGGGAAGGGCTTCGGAAGGCTGGGTCCATTGACGTCTGGGGTAAAGGGGGGTTACAATCCTCCACCCCTCGTTGTGCATTATGCTCGTAAAACATGCATGCTCATTCATTTCCTCTTGTGCCAATACTGTACTAAGCCCTATTACTGGTTTCTCTTCCTTTATTTATGTCACAGAAGAAAGATAGCGATCCCATCGAAATAGACCTGATGAACTCTTCTTTGGAACTCATCTACCAGCCGCTGGCTGACGATGGATGCATCACAATCGACAGAGAGCCGTGAAGTGCTTCAAGGCCGGAGCCCAAAGCAAGTCAGCTTCATTGATGGTGCCTCATTTTGTACTGCCTGAGCAACAAACTTCCAGCAAGAAGGTTGTTGTGCGATACTGGTCCATAGTTAAGTGTGCTTCAGTTCTGTGCATTCAAGAGAAAGAACATCCCTTGTAAATCTGAGCATCTGTTCCATTCATAGCTTGTTTTGTTCTTCAGCTAAGACCTGCGTCTGGATGTTCCATGTTGTTCGTTCATTTCCCACCACTGTGATCTGTATTAAAAGGTGGTTTATTTTTGTGCTTCTCCTGTGCTCATGTGACAAGGCTCTTCAAAGAAAGCCTAAGCCACTGAATAGTCTTCTCTGTGCATGTGTATCTGTGCGTGCACCTATGTACGTACGTACGAGTGTGTGCATGAAGGCCTGCCATGTGCCCTCACCGATCACCAACCCAGACAGCTATGTGAACTTCATTGACTTCTCTCTAAAATCAGTAAACCAGGGAAGGGGCTTACAGGCCCCCTGTGTTTAGTAGTGAGCACGTGAACTCTCTCTCTCCTTTTGCCTTTGCCTCCTTTCTTTCAATCCGTCGTCTCCTTACACCCCCCCCCCCCCCCCCTTCGTGCAGGGCAGCCAAACCAGTCATTTGTCTGGTTAACCTCCCCATCCTTCCTTTTTCACTCTCACCACTATATTGAAGGCTCTAAACTAGAAATTTTATTTTTCCTGTATTACGTGGAAGGGCAGAGTTTGTGACTGCAAGGGCTGCACGGAAAGTGCGTGCATCAAATCCAGTGGTTCTACCACAAAGAAATGAAATGTTTACAGAAACATTTGATTTGGAATGGTTCAGAGCTCAGCAGATGAATCTTTCTAGTGGTGCCAGTGGATTCAAACCAATGGCTTTGAGAGCAGTTCTTAATTTTGGGGAGGGGCTAATTGCAGTTACTTTCTAAGTTACGAACTATGTGTAGTCAATTTCTTGGCCGAGGATTCCTTTCTTATCAACAATATACTTTGAAATCTAAACTGGAACAAGAAAAAAAAAATAAGACGGCGTGGTTGCTTAGTCGCTTTGGTGTTGTGCTGCTATAAACCCGAGGGCGTGGTATCAAATCCCGCCCACACCGGCCGCATTGGGGGGCCCTTGATGGGGGCAAAATGCAAAAACACCCGTGAACCGTGCATTAGGTGCACATTAAAGAAACGAAGGTGGTCATAATTGGGATTCCCCACTACGGCGTACCTCATAACCATATCGTGATTTTGTCCCATAAAGCCTCGGAACTTTCTTTTAAATAAAAGAAAAATTAAAAGTTTGTGAACTTTCTAGGCAGACCTCGTAGTAGAAATCTTCAGTGACTTGTCAGCACGGAAATTCATAGACAAGGGTACTGGATTTGTTCGTACTACATCCGTAATCGCTGCTGCGGCTGTAATTGGTGAATGACCATGATACTCCACTGCAGAGAACGATGTCGTGGGTTCGATTCACGGCCGCGGTGGCCGCATTCCTATGTGGGCGGAATGCAAAAAAAGGCGCTCTCGCGTACCGTGCACGTTAAAGATCGTGGTGGAAATTATTTCGTGGCCTCCTGCCAAGGTGTAGTGGCCTAATCCCTGAGCAGCATACCGGGCGCACGGGCCCCCACCGCCACTGCTGCGGTGTTTCTCATACCGTTTTTTTTTTTTTAATTGTATTTCATTCGATACTGCATGAGGGTGTATAGTGACAGCAATGATCTGCACCATGTATTGCGTGTTTATTTTTTTAACGCAAGGGAGAAAACGGGAACAGGTCGAACTTATCGCCGTTGCATTCCCGCTCGTTCGCGAGCGACGAGGGGGGGGGGGGGAAGAAAAAATACGGTGCAGCGAGCGCGCTTACGCGACATGGGAGCGTGCCTCGGCGCCGTGCCCGCCGCTCCCATCAACGAGCGTGCGCCCCGCGAGGCCCTCTCCACCGCGACTCACTCCTCCGTGGTCGAGTTTCCCGAGGTCGTCTCGGGTGTCCTTACCGTAAGACGCGCGCTTGTCAGGTAAGTGACGTTGCGCCGGCAGCAACGACGGCGCTACGGCAGTGGCGTGATGGCAGCGGCGCAACTTTGCCGCCCGGTGCTTTCGTCGACGCGCCCACAGCGGCTGTGGCCCAACGGCGTACGAAGTCGCCATCGAACGCACCGGACGCACGATGCCGTCGACGCGGGAGCGTGGTGCACCAGCCGCTAAACGCACTCGTCGGGCGACAGCTGCTGCCGCGGAATTCCGTGTTGCGTGTTGTACGCCTCGCAGCGGCGCGTGCCGTCGGTGATGTGTACGCAGTGGTCCATGACTGCGGGGGCGCACGTGATCGCGCTTGTAAGCGCGCCGGAACGCGCCGAGCGTGTGATTCTTCCTCGCCTCGGCTCGCCGCCGACACCGATACAACCGATATTCACCGCGCCTCGCTGGCATCGCTGACGCAACGGCCCCACTGATGCTTCGGCGGAATCGCAGCGCGCTGCCGATAAGGAAGCTCGACCCCGATAGAGGCGTCAGCACGAAGTCCACGCCGGGTCGGGGATGGATAAACTTGCGCTCGCCGGGCGTGCGATGAGTATATGACTGTGCAGGGTCACGGGCGCCCCGATTAGCGGATCTGCGATGGCTTGTCCCGCGAAGCCGCCCGCCGTCGGCAGGCGGGCGAAGGTCGGCGTCAAGACTCCTCGCGGAGATCAGCTGCTCGATCTTGATCTGGATCTGCCACTGTCCACCATCATCGATGACGTGTGCCAGCGAGTGGGCATCGCCGACCCCGACTGCCACGCGATCAAGTACGACGGCAGTGAAGTGTACGTCTTCGACGCCAACAAGCTAGACATCAGGAACGGAGACATGCTCCAGCTGGTGCGGATGCCGATGAACAGGAACGATGTCATCGAGAAGCTGAGCTCCGGCACGCCGGACGAGAAAGCGGAAGCCCTGCAGGCGCTGCTGATCCTCGCCGCGGATCCCGACTCCGCCGTCAGGTTCATCGCCTACGACGGTCACAATACCGTTGTGAACTGGATTGAAGCCGGTGTGTACAAAGGAAGCATGCTTTGCCGAGCGCTTCTGTGCCTTCAGGGTCTGATCGATCATTGCCTGATAACGTGGGAGATACTTTCGACCAAGTGCTTGAGCAGGATACTGAAGGAGACGAACTGTGCTAACGGTACGGATTGGAATAATGTGGAAGTTTTTCTCAGTGTGCTTGAATGTGTGGTTACTAGTAACGCGGCTGCGTACGAAACGGTTTTCATGGGCATGCCCTGGGAGCGGTACGCGTTGCTGATGCAAGAAGGGTCAGTGGTCGTCATGAGGAACTGCGTCATGTTATTGAACGCGCTCTTCGCCCAAGGCAACCCTGGTCACAGAGACGCCCTTAAGAATGCCATTAGTAACTGGAAGATAAAGAGCGTTGTGTGGACTAGGCTGACAAACTACGGACAAGTGGATTCGGAGTTGGCGCGCGCTCTGCACGTCTTTCAAGCCCAGATGCTCGGTTTGTACGAGCGGCTTTGGAAAGCCAGCGTTGACACCGAAGACCTCGCTTTGAATGGCAAGGTGGACATTCTCTTGAAGTTTGCCGAGAGCGGTCTAAATTGCGACGACGCCAGGTACAAGCAGCTGGACAGCAAGCGGCGCCTCTCGGTTCGCCACACCGCCATGGGACTCGAGAACGTGAGTGTACCGCTGAAGGACTTCGCGAAGCCTGCAGGCAGACTTGCCATAGAGAACCTCCTGTATTTCGCCGACAAGTACAACTTGAGCTTCACCACGGCGATCCAGGAAAACTTGTTCAGTTCTCCCGAGCACATGTGCCCGCTGGTCGAGAGCAGCATACTGCTGACAGAGCTCTTGTGCCACGTGTTCAGGGTCGGCAAGCCGGCCGGCGGCGGCAGTGATGACGAGGGCACCTTCTCACTCATGTACTTCTCCCACGAGTGCTTCTTCGAGGAGATCTTCAGCGTCTGCATGCTGCTCGTGTTCAAGACGTGGCGCGAGATGAGGGCGTCGGTGGCGAGCATCCGCAAGGTTTTCGGCATCGTGAACGAGCAGATCGGCCGGGCGCTCAGGCTCAATCCACACTGCGCGGACATCAACGGCTTCCGCACGACGTTGTCGTCCCTGCCTTACTCGGAAATCGTCAAGCAGCTGCAGCGGGAAAATGACGAACGTAAGGCGTCCGAGAGGCAGTCTCGAGCCGTAAACCAGCTGCGGGACTCGCTCCGTGCCGACATTGTCTCCCTGGTGAACGAGAACCGCATCAACGTTCTCTGCAAGGGAGCGAGGTTCCAAAAGTACGGCGCCAAGGGGAACCGCATCAAAGACTGTTACGTCTTCGTCAAGTTGTCCCGCAACCTAAAGGCCGTTCACTACGGCGATTGCAACGCCACCTGCGAGGACGTCGACATCGAGGAGCTGTCCGAGACCATTCTGGTGTCGGACATCGAAATGATCAACACGGGCACGTCTTGCCCTCAGGCGCGGAAGGCGGCCAGGCAGATAGTCGACCTGGCGTTTTCCATCGTGGTCTGTGGCGACGGGCAGCCGCTCAATCTGGTGGCTCCTAACGCTAAGGTGCTTAACCGGTGGCTCGACGGGCTGGACGTCCTGCTGGGCAACATCGCGAGCAGCATCGAAGCGCGAGGAGACATGGGCATTCTGTTGGACATGGAGGTTCGGCTGAGGCTGCTGGAGACCGAGGGAATCCACATCCCAGAGACGCCGCCCCCCGTACCTCCGCCGCCGTCAAACTTCGACTTCTCCTCGAGGTTCTTTGGCAGCTTGTGAACCTATTGTGTGTGTGCTGGCTGGTGCAGTACTAAACAGCAGCTGTTGTGTGATATTAACTAGTCTCGTTCGGCCTATTCGTGCAGCAAAGCTGGCTTCGCGGCGTTGAAGTGGATCCACTTGTAGATATTACTAACCTATTAGCAATATCAAGTTTTGCATTGGCACTATATGCAAGAAAAAGTCGCATATAACTTGGATTTTGATCTAATGTCGGATGCAATTTCCAAACTTGGCCTTGAAAATACCTCTTGTGGTAAATTATGTCAATACGAATCGATCAAGGTATATTCATGTTTGCTAAGCGCGCTCCGCGATTTATCGGTCTATTTTCATGACGCAACTTGTACGCCGGAGTAAGTTTCGCGGAGCAGATAACCATTATAGGGGTTTGCCGTTTGAAAGGCTTAATCTTATGACATTACGCCAAGCCTGAATGCGGGAAATGACCCACCAGCTGAAAGTGGTATGTTATGTATGTGAATATCATTTGTATGGACTGCAATGTGTTAAGCGACCTTTGGCTTCGTAGTTAGCAAGGTCGCCCGCATTGCGAACTCTAGTTAGTGTTTTAACGAGTGTATATATAGTGTCTACAACTGCCTTTGAGTCAAGTTCCTCCTGCAACTAAAGCAATGCACAGTCATCACCTTTAGTAAAATGAAGTTAGACATCTGAATAAGTCAACGAGTCGTCAGATCGCAGATGTGCTATAAATAATTACGGCGGCATGACCTTCCTTCGCGTGTATATTTGCTGTAACCCTTAGCTGTCATAGAACGTTTGCGCAAACTGACGCCAAAGTTGTGTCGTCTGTATCGCGCTTGAATTGTCAAACATGACTTCCCTACGTCAACATGTCAATTAGACGATGGAATACTCGCCAGGCTAATGCATTGGCCTTTGCAGCTAGGCTAATTAAGTCGCGAGTGCCCAAGTCGCATAGGAAAGAAATTTGGAGGACGCTTCGCCTTTAAGAGGAAGCTTTAGCTCGGGGGCTCCTATCTAAATACATGTAAAAGGAGAATTCGTTTTTCTCAACCACTGCACCAAATTTGCCGAGGTTTGTTGCATTTAATAGAAAAACTTAAAATGTAGTGACTGTTGGTTTCGAATTCTTGATTTAGGACGTCAATATTCTTATATATTAAAAATTGGCGTAAATTGAAAGTTTTCAGAAAACGAAACTATCAACTTTACGACGCTGTAACTCGGCAAGGAAGAATGATATCACAATTCTGTGAATTGCATTTGATAGTACATCTAAAGCGGCCAAATTGGTGTGTTACATGTGAATCTAAAAAAATTCAGTAATATGGAACTACAGCTTTTGCAGAACCCTTGTAAACAACGTAACAAATTCACGTAAGATACAAATTGACATATCAAATTTGTCCGCTTTGAATGATCTAATGAATGGCATTTACAGAACCGCGATATCTGTTCTTGATGCAGACCTATTAAGCTGTAAACTTCATGCTTCTAGTTTTTAAACTTTCGTATTTTTGAAAATCTTTTTTAAAGAATTCAGGCCCTAAATCGAAATTCCGCTTCCAACAGTCACTAGAATTTAACTTGTTGTCTCAAATGCAACACGTTTCATTAAAATCGGTCCAGGGGTTATCTCACAAAAACGTTTTTGCGTTTTGCATGTTTTTGAATGGGCCGTGTCCGAGTCGGGAGCGAGCTAGAGAACGCGATAGCATTCAAGGATCTCTGACTGCTTCTGACGCTTCCCGGCAACTGCAGCTTACGTAACCTTTACCGGGAAACGCTGGCGGCGAACGCTATGCGCGAAGGCGTGCTTTCCGGTAGACGCGCGGAGGCGAGCGCCATTTTGGATGGTGGTGCTGCAAGAAATCCGAGCTCGGCGCGACGCTCAATGAATGGTAGAAACGCTGGACAAAGGGGTTTATGGTTGAGCCTCTGCGTAACAAAGTGACGTTCTCTCGTGCATTCAAATTACAGTCCGACGCTATCATGCCTGCAGGTTGTGTGCAAGTCGTACTTTGCGATCTTTTTTTGACGCAACGTTTTACTTTCAGAAATTCGATTACTTCAGTAACTTATATACGGAAGGCCTGCGTGCTTGGGTGCTCGTGATACGGAATACCTTTTCGCTCGAAGATGGTCGGCACTGGACGCTGGACGCCGACTCCGGGTTTTCTGCGCAGCGCCCAGGCAGTGCTAATATATATAAACCCGCCGCGGTTTCTCATTGGCTATGGTGTTGGGCTGCTAAGCACGAGGTCGCGGGATCGAATCCCGGCCACGACGGCCGCATTTCGATGGGGGCGAACTGCGAAGACGCCCGTGTACATAGATTTAGGTGCACGTTAAAGAACCCCAGGTGGTCGAAATTTTCGGAGGCCCCCACCACGGCGTGCTTCATAATCAGATAGTGGTTTTGGCACGTAAAACCCCATAATATATATATATATATATATATATATATATATATATATATATATATATATATATATAGGAGACACCGCCACGCGCGTTTCGTTGCATCAGTACGGCGAAGACGACCGATTTGCGTTCGGGCTATTCAGGAATTTTTGAAAGTTCGTGCATGAGGCGATTGAGTTTATATCCTAGCTTCACAAATTGCACCCTCCGATCTACTTAGTTGTTTGGTGTACCTATCGCCTGCAGCGCAGCATTTGGAATTTTCGTTAGATCCTCCGGGAAAATATTGGAAACCCCACTTTGTATGTGTACCTCTCCGTCGGATGAAGCGAGCCGCTGCGGGACATGGACTCGTTTCGCGGCGTGCCCGTGGTCGGCAACCAAACAACGAAACCGAGTACCGTGCGGACCAAAATAAAATCGCTTAATTGTTGCAAAATCTGAGTGAAAAGGGTAGCTGTAAGCGATAAGCCTTCCTTTTTTTAGAGCGCACTATATAGGGATGGCTGGTAGCGGCGAACGTCGTAAGGCATGGCGCTACGACGTGTACCTTCTCGAGCAATGCAAGAGCGCACACAAGTCACTTTGATGCGGCCGCACACTGGCTAAACACGCGTGTCCCGCGCAAACTGAGCGCTCAGCGAGTATAATTTAATGGGAGATATGCTACAGTAGCATCTCGTTAAACGGGACCTCAAGGGTTCGGTTTGTTTGGATAAGCAGGAGTTCCCTTTACCGGGAAGGCTGTGAAAGGGTGCTTTACTGCATACACACACGTGATACTGTTGTCGGAAACGTTGAGTAAAATGTAGCGGCTATAGTTAAAACACAGAAAACAAGGTGTCAGCGCTTAAAACTTTAGTATATAACCAGATTATGTAACCAGTATACAGTGCAGTCGCCGACAGATAATTCCCAGTCGGCAGGAACCGCCCACGAGCCCAAATAAACGTAAGTTTATAATAACGGATCCGTCAGAAAATAAGCGGCTTGATCATTCTCCAAATGACAATAATAATAAAAGGTTTTCGAGCGTTTTCATGCACGCGCGTCTACACCGGGCCCCAAAAGTTTACGGACCACGATACTTCGGAGAACGTTCAATAACCGATAAGCCTGTAGCAGTAGCCAGTAAAGCTGCATAGGACAGCGTTGTTAGCACATATTGAAGTCGAGGCCTGAAATGCAAATACCAGGCTGCGTTGTGAGGTTGCCGAGATAATGAGCGTTTTCTAACATTTCATGATCCGTAATATTTTGCGGCCGGCTGTACTTGCATGCGACCGGTTCAATCTGTACTTCGACCATCTTCGTGCTTTCACTACACAGATGAAAGTACAGGGGATGCGTGCACCAAGTCTACATCCCTTAATCAACTTGTAACGGAGGGCGGCCGCGCTTCGATAGTCGGATAAGGTTTATTATTATTATTATTATTATTATTATTATTATTATTATTATTATTATTATTATTATTATTATTATTATTATTATTATTATTATTATTATTATATTTTGCGACAGTCATTTTTCGTCACCTCCCTTACTTCATTGCCGCCTTTGTTGCCGTGTATATTGAGGGTGGAATTGGCGCTGTTTGAAGCTAGCTGCTTGATTCCGAGCGACAAAAACGGCGTAACAGCAGCCAAAGAAGTCGCTATTTAACGCGTAAATTGGGCGTTCGGCGCATACCGCGCGTCCAGCAAGAATGAATTTCTTCGCAGTGCAGGTGTTGGGGAATAAATAAAAAAAAAACATCATTTAGAGGTTGATTCTGTATATATAGTTCCGTTTGTAGCAAGTTCCGAGCATATTTCGGTTCCGAAAAAAGGAAGTACCTTCCCCTCCCCTCCCCATTTTCCCCATTGTACAAATGCAAAACCAACCAATCGAAGCCTGTTCCGTTTTACCGATTTCCATTTACCGAGATACCACGGTGTAGTTACACACTAACGTACCGATCCACAGATCTTAGAGGCAAATTCGGTGGCATCTTTTTATCCTCGGCCGTGTACGACGTTTCCGCTCGACGCGGTCATATATACTTCCTTGATTCTAAGGAATTGCCCGAGAATCGGGTATACCTCAGAACAGGAAAAAAATAAAAAAAAAGCAATGACCGTAATTTGGCAGAAAAAAGAAATGTCCAACCCATATATTGGAGTCTATGTGAAGCGGTGCGGTCGATCTAATTTGCCTGTTTCATTCCTGCGCCTTTGGCGTAAAGGAAACTGGTGCGCTCGCGCCTGCTTTCGCACACCCGGGCTACGCAATGGGACAGACGCGGCGATCATATCAAACAAGCTAGTTGACGTTGGCGCGATAGACGCTAGCGTACGTGCGACTGTGGGGCCTACGGTTAGAGCACCGGGCTACTACTGTGATGAGGTACCGAGGTTCGATCCCACAAACTCCAAGTGCGAGCTATTCTGCGCGAGACAGCAACTAGTGCCCAGCAGCCACGGTCAAGAAAGTCCGGCAGGGCTCGCAAAGAAAGCTTCGCCTAATTAGAAAAGAAGTAAGAATTTAGCGATTAAGTCGCCTTGAACCATACGTATTCCGGAGGGCAGGGCAAACATTCCCGTCCTTGTGTCCAACAGTCGAGGCGTCTTATATGAGGCGGTGAATTAGGAACAGTCAAATCTAGTCCAAGAATTAGGACGACGCTGTGTTTCATATAGCTTTCCTTTTTTATTTTTTTCGTTCGTTTGCTGCCAGTTCGAACGCGTGTTTGCCGGTGGAATTTCTCCATGTCGATTAGGCCAGCGCGCGCGTACGCTCATAGCGTAGATATGCAAGCCCTCTTCGCAGTCGAGGGAAAAAATAAAAAGTTGATTCTAGGTCGCGATTGCGTGCGCTCAGAAGTGGGTCGGAAATGAGCACCCGGATGTGACAAAAATGCGAGTTGACTCGCGCATTGTTGCCAAGCGCTTTTTTGTTGTTGTTTTACGAACAAGCTTTTTATCCATCGGTCACACTCGTTACACGCATGCTATATACAGGGTGTTTCAGTGAACACTTTCAAAATTTTTTTAAAGGTTGCCCGTGGCAAATAGCGCAATTCTATTTCATGAGCCGGTCTACTCGAAGCGACGGACACTACTTGCAAAAAAAAAAAAAAATGAAATGCAAAACGATTAATTGGCAAGAATTCACTAATTAAATTTTAGCAAATTATCTTATGACCCATATTGCAATTTACAAATTCTAGCAGTGGACTTCGCAAGGCGGATCCACTTGGAACGACTTTTCAGGACGACACCAGTTTCGAGATATAAATTCCCGAACTTTGCGGAGAAATGCATTGGCGTTCCAGTTGTGTGTTTCAGTGCATGAAACGATGTTTTGTTAACAAATTAACTGGAATACCAATGCATTTCTCCGCAAAGTTCGGGAATTTATATCTCGAAACTGGTGTCGTCCTGAAAATTCGTTCCAAGTGGATCCATCGCCTTGCGAAGTCCACTGCTAGAATTTGTAAATTGCAATATGGGTCATAATGTAATTGGTTAAAAACTCAGTTAGTGAATTTTTATTAATTAGTCGATTTTGCATCTCAATTCTTTGTGCAAGTATTGTCTGCCGCGTCGAGTGAACTAGAATTGTGATATCTGCCACAGACAACTTATAAAGATTTTTGAAAGTGTTCGCTGAAACACCCTGTATATTCTTTGTGCTCAATTTATGTGGGGCTTAACTGGTCTTCGTTCAGCACTTCAGCACAATTCGTTAGCGAGCCGTTGGAACGAAAGCTAAATAAATATCGGCGGAGGATCAAGAAATGTTATTTTAGACAATCACCAGCCTTTCGCGAAATGCTCTATATGATCACCTTCTTCGTTCCAGTTTCTTCAAATAAAATTTATCTTTTATTACTACTTGATGTTATTTTCTTGTTGGGAACTCTCATATACGTGGACCATTTACGTACTAGAGTCGCTGGAATTGGAAGGAAGGCGAAATCTTCGGCAACGAACTCGTATAATCACATTTGTTCGGTCATATGGTCTTTCAGAAAGAACACCGGAGCTTGCGGAACGCTTCTGTATAATTTATGCGTTCCGGTCCGTTGACAACGCAGTAAACCGTATACACTTTCGTCCCGGCCTGAGATTGCCTGTGGCATTTTCGCCAAGGTACTTACAAACACAAGGCTGAAAGACCGGCGCTGGTACTTAAGCTGACGTTGGTGTTGGAATCCATTAAAGTTTCTGGACATGCGGACTATCTTGACCCCCTGTCTATAGTTCTCTCGCAATCCCGGATTTTCCTCGCCACTTTTGCAATCTACGGAACGTTTAGGATGATCACCTTCGTCGCATTGAAGGGTAACGTAATTATTGGTTGCTCTCTCGAGGAAGTAAGGCTCCATGGCGTAAAAACTGGGCCGACAGCTGCCCATTGATGAAATAGAAATGTCAGTGGCGATCTAGTAGTATATGCGAGGGAAATGCGCGTTAGCAGTGTACGTCGCATCTCTTTGAGGTCCCTGATTCATGCTTTAAAACTGCGTTCGCCACACTGCAAAGTGTGGTTCAGAAGCTCGCTCGACACACGTTCTTGTCTATTCGAGGAGCGAAGTGCAAGTGACGGTGGTCCGGAGATGACCACCGTCACTTGCATAAAGGTGTACCACCTAACTTGAGCCTAACATTAAATATATGCAAATGCCACTTAGCTGGACAGAACCAAGGTAATGTTGTTTGCCGACACTTGGCGATACTCAGTATATATATATACACATTCCGCCTAATTAGATAATGAGTTTTAATTAATGAACTTCTCAAATATTATAATTAGGTGAAAAGTGTAAATGAAATAATTGTTGAGCAACATGAAAAACTCCCGATACAGCTTTCTGTTGCTCGATACGTGTTACATAGATGTTTTTCCGAGCGTGAAAGAAGCCCGCGAATACACGCAAAGTGCCTCGAGCGGACAGTCGCGCGGCAGTTTTGCGTGTATTTGCGGGCTTCTTTCACGCTCGGAAAAACACTAATTATCTAATTAGGCGGAATGAAAAAAATTCGCTGAGTATCTCCAAACGATGGCAAACATTACCTTGGTTCTGCCGAGCTACGTGGCGTTTGCGTATATTAATGTTTGGCTCAAGTTACGTGGGACACCCTGTATATATATACCTCTACTGTACGTGACCGGCATCCCACACTTCACAGTAAACGAGACAAAAACAAAATTGGCAATACTCCTTCAGGGTGGCACCATGAAAGGTAAGCTGTATTAGTACATGACACTTCTGCAATAACAAAACGGCCGCTCTCGCCTCGAAAGAGCTGTAGGATGCATTGTAAGCCAGAAAAGACGCAAAATGGAAGGACAGTGACGCCACCTTGAAGTTGCTGCGCCAGTTCTGCGCAACATCGTTCACTTTACACCGCGGGCTCTCAAGACTGTATACGTTTGTAATTTGAAAGTGTGTGATTATTGCATTCCGATGGTACCGAAGAAACAATTTATCAAGTTCGACCCCTCTCCGCGAGAACGGTTCAAACGTGTTAACACACTGCTAAACATACATGTTAAATCCGAGAAGTCGTACTGGCGCTGCCGTTCGGGCGCGATATTCGAAGAACAGAAACCTTGGCTTTCGATTTATCCCACAGCAACCGACGTACCTTTCTTCAGCTAAATAAACACCGTGTAAAACATAACAAACGTAGTCCAGTGCAATAAGCCTCTTTGAAGTCATTCCCCAGCCTAACGTACGTGAGTTTGATAGTGCTTCGCGTAAGACAACAGGAACTGCATATCTGTTTAATCATATCAGTGCCGACTTTAGGATCAGGGAGGATTCCCTGCCTGGGACACCGTATAATTGCCCTGTGCGCACCTGATCTCGTAAGCGGCAAGAGGTTATAAAGGCGCTTGTGTGTGTGTGTTTGTGTGTGTGCGTGTGTGCGTGTGTGTGTGTGTGTGTGTGTGTGTGTGTGTGTGTGTGTGTGTGTGTGTGTGTGTGTGTGTGTGTGTGTGTGTGTGTGTGTGTGTGTGTGTGTGTGTGCGTGCGTGTGTGTGTGTGTGTGTGTGTGCGTGCGTGCGTGCGCGCGCGCGCGCGCGCGTTTCAAGAAGGAAGCAGCTCCAAAACGCACCGCGCGTGGCCACGGGACTGATGGTGCTAACGGTGGCCTGTATATTGTGCCCTATAGCGAGACACGTGTTTCCTTGTACATCGAGCTGTCGTACCCATCCAGGTCTTACTTCAATTCACCTGCAGCGAGAGCTCTGGCCCCATGCAGTCCTTGAATAAAGACTGTTGTTATCTGTGCTTGTATATTCGGCGTGATCGATTTGTCGTCCGAGACTGCCCAGGATTTCCCAGGACCAACCAGAGGTGCTGCTTTCAACCAACCAGCTTTTAGCGGTGCACTTCAGAGCGGTGTGCAGAATTGTGTTTACAGAATTGTGACTTCGTTTTCCGTTACGGAGTTGTAAACTTTATACTTTATTTTTATGAAATTATGCGATTAAAAAAACATTTTTCAAGGTTTCTTTGGCATAAATTTAAATTACACTTTCTACAGTTACTAGATTTTAACCTTTTCTTTTAAACGCAACAAGCCTCATCAAAATCGGTGCAGTAGCTGCCAAGAAAAAAAAAAACATTTCTCCGTTTCTATGTATTACAGTATTTGCACAAATGCAACGTGAGGTTATTTTCTTTTCTCGATATATGTTGCCTCGCTCCTTGCGTTATATTAGGGTTTGTGACACGTGTAAGCGTTATATATGTATATATATATATATATATATATATATATATATATATATATATATATATATATATATATATATATATATATATATATATATATATATATATATATATATATATATATATATATATATATATTTGGGCTGCTGAGCACGAGGTCGCGGGATCGAATCCCGGCCTTGGCGGCCGCATTTCGATGGGGGCGAAATGCGAAAACACCCGTGTGCTTAGATTTAGGTGCACGTACGTTAAAGAACCCCAGGTGGTCAAAATTTCCGGAGTCCTCCACTACGGCGTGCCTCATAATCAGAAAGTGGTTTTGGCACGTAAAACCCCAAATATTATATATATATATATATATATATATATATATATATATATATATATATATATATATATATTTCCCCGCCGTGGCTGCTTGGTGTCTGTGGTGTTAAGCTGCTAAGCACGAGGTCGCGGGATCAAATCCCGACTGCGGCGGACGCGTTATGATGAGGGCGAAATAGAAACATGCTCGTGTCCCGTGCATTGGGGGCACGATAAAGATCCTCGGGTGGTCAAAATTAATCCAGGGTCCCTCAGTACGGCATGCCTTACATAATCAAATCTCTGTTTTGGCACGGAAAACCCTAGAATTCAATTCAACAACTTTGCGGTTGTCTCTGGTTTATTTGTTCAACAGTTTACCGAAACTGTTGGCAAATAACACACATATAACCGCGAAGTTGTGCTTCTCATCTTTCCAAATACGCTTGGCCCATTGAAAAAATCCAGTCACCACTATACAGGGTGTCCCAATTAACTTGGACCAAGATTTTAAAAATACCCAAGAGCTCTAGAGAAATCGTACCGACTGCATAGTAGTCGTATGTATTTACGGCCAGTATTTTTTCATCACCAAGTATTACTTAATTACTTTTAATTTCTGAACTTTTTAATTATTGCTTGAATCGCAAACATATCAATTACAAAGTTGTAGGGCACCTCAAGTAACCTCTGAATCAAGCATTTGTTTAATGCTCAGCTTTGCGTCGTATGTTTTTCCGCGAAAAAACAAAAGCGCGCGAAACATCCAAAATACGAAATAGATACGCGCTCGCGCGCCGCTACTGAAGCGCACCCAAGCGGATAGCCACGGATACACGGCTTTACTAGCGGCGGCAGCTCGATACAAGGCTATGTGATTCACGCTATGTGATGGTCGCGGTATCGAGAGAACACGCCGCTGATGCATTGATAAGCGTAGCGGGGCCTTGTACGATGCGGCGATAAGAGAATGCAGCCGTGTATCTGTTGATGGTTGCTTGTAGGCGCTTGAGTAGCGGCGTGCGAGTGCGCATCTATTTCGTATTTCGCGGGCTTTTGTTTTTCTTGGTAAAAAACAACCAGGACCACTTCAGCGCGAAATAAATGCTTGATTCGGAGGTTAATTAAGGTGCCCTACAACACTGTAATTAATATGATCGTGATTCAAGCGATAATTAAAAATGTTCACTAATTAAAAGCAAAAAATAATTAATACTTCGTGATGAAAAAATACTGGCCGTAAGTGCATACGACTGCCGCTACTATGCAGTCGGTACGATTTCTCTAGAGCTCTTGGGTTTTTCAAAAATATTGGTCCATGTTAACTGGCACGCCCTGTATATATTTGTATTTCTTTTTTTCGGAGGGACTTAAATACCCCGTCGCAGTATATTTATGGTAGCGTTATTTACGTGCAAATACGGTATATACCATGTGTCGCACGTAGCGCCACAAATTTTAAAATATGCAAATGTAACGTAGCTGGACAGAAACCAAGGTAATGTTGTTTGCCGTCGCTTGGAACAAGTCCGACTTTCGTATTTCGCCTAAATACATAATTTCATTTAATTTTATTTCATTTATTATACTCTCAAGACCACAGAGGCATTACAGAGCTGAGTGGCGTAAAAAAGAAAAGGTTACAAAACAACAAAGAATAAAGGAAGGCAGCAAGTGACATAGTGATAATCATGTAAAGCCCGAAGTGATGGTGTCGATTATAATAATAATATAATAATATTTGGGGTTTTACGTGCCAAAACCACTTTCTGATTATGAGGCACGCCGTAGTGGAGGACTCCGGAAATTTTGACCACCTGGGGTTCTTTAACGTGCACCTAAATCTAAGCACACGGGTGTTTTTTGCATTTCGCCCCCATCGAAATGCGGCCGCCGTGGCCGGGATTCGATCCCGCGACCTCGTGCTCAGCAGCCCAACACCATAGCCACTGAGCAACCACGGCGGGTTGGTGTCGATTATGGCCGTGCGAAATTGTGCGTGGTCTTCAATGACAGTCATCGCGCCGAGAAGGTGGTTTCATTCTTGACTGTTCCTGGGAACAAAAGACTCCCGGCAGGCTCTAGTATGACACTGCAAAAAGTCCAACTTTGTGGTGATTATCAATTCGAGGAGATGTGTAGGTTGGTGATGAAATAAGATTATCGCGCATATATGAATTCTGGAAGTATATCTTATAAAACAGCTAGGCGAAAGCATTTGCGACGAGCAGAATGTGATAAAAGTTGCGGGATATTTTTAATAAAATTTACGCTTGCCGCACGGTTATAATTGCTTAAGATGAAGCGCGATCGCATTATTTTGAACACGTTCGAGAGAGTGGGTTAGTGTTTCAGCATGCGAATCCCAAATTGATGAAGCGTATTCCATTTTACATCTGATTAACGTCTTGTGCAAAGTTAACTTTAGTGATGACGGAGCGGAAGAAAAGTTTCGATGGATATAACCTAAAAGGCGATTACTTTTATTGATAACGCTGTGGATGTGTAAAGACAAGGAAAGTGCAGAGGTTAAATGAACATCTATAGGTATCTGTAAGATGTAACGGCTTCCATGGCAGTATTGTTAAATAGGTCGGAAGAGGATGTTCATGGTTTTGTATTTAGATGGGTTTAGTTGCATTAACCACAAGTCTCACCAGTTACAGACAGCGTTTATGTCATTTTGCGAGATGTTAGTATCAGCAGTGCCAGAAATTTCACGAAGAGTAACGCAATCGTCGGCAAGAGATAAATGCTAGAAGAAATTTCATTGGGTAAGTCGTTAATGTAAATTAGAGGAGATGGGCCTAAAACTGATCCTTGAGGAACGCCAGATTCGACAGGGCAAAATAGAGAGAAGTGGTTGTTAGATGAACTGTGATCGATAAAGAAGAATGTGCTCTAGCCATGCAAGATTGCGATGAAGATTCAGTTTACTATGCTTAAAAGTGAGTTGTTTGTGACATACCTTGTCGAAAGCCTTTGAAATAAAGTCGAAGAAAACACAGTGTGCGCATGAACCTTTATCAAGAATAAGATGAATATCGTGAGTGAACGATAGCAATTGTGTTTCACGGGACAAACCTTTGCGAAAACCGTGTGTGAAGAACGACTTATCGTCTAAGTGCTTGACTAAATGTGAAAACAAGATATGTTCGAGTGGTTCGCAAGGAATGATATAGTGAGGGAAATGGGCCGGTCGTTATGAGGTGAGCTTTTGTCGCCTGACTTGTGAAGAGGAACCACCTTGCCAATTTTATAGTCTGAAGGGAGCTCTTGGGTGCCCAAAGATTACTGGAATATTTTTGGAAGTATTAAAGATGAGCAAACAGCAGTGTTTTTCAAAAACTTTGCGTTAAGCAGGTCTGCGCCGGGGCTTGACGACACCTTCAGATTTTTAATTACATTTTCTACCCCATGTGGCTCGATCGTAGTAAAATCCATAGCCGGGTAATTGCAACTCTCTACGGTTGGAAGCACAGGATCAGGACGTAGAATGAAATTACTGCAAAATATGGAGTTCAGGATTCGAGGCCATTCAGCGTCGGGTATTGCATGTTGATCCACTACAATCAGTTAAGGTTATTGTATTATTTTTGGAAAGGTTAATAATACACCAAAACTTTTTCGGGTCGTTTGTAAGTATTGCAGGCAGAGTATGTTCTTGAATTAGACTTTTAGCAAGCTTCTTCAGCTTCTATGTAAGCTTTCTTTGCGTTACGGTAAGCATCCCACTTAGATACCGAAGCACCTCTTTTTGCGAGGCGGTACAGGAGCTTTTTTCGATTGCAAAGTAGCTAATCAACACCAAAAGTATCAACTAGAAAATTGCAGACCATCCCATTCTCGCAGCAATCTTGCTTGTCAGGTCTAGGCCGCGCGTGTGCCGTAAGATTTAGTTAGATACCTAGGGAATTTATTAATTAGTCGGTTATGCACATCTATTTATCGTACAAATAATGTCCACCTCATTGAGTAATGCAACTCAAGACTAAAATATTGCTATCTACCAGAGGTGATCTTTAAAAATTTTTTGGCAGTCTTCGCCGAGTATAGTGTTCTCTTTTTTGTTTTTTTAGCGGCAGCAAATTCTTTAAAATCGCCTTTGGCTGATAGCACAGTTCTGGCACTTCAGCTAAATTATTCGTTGACCGTTGAGGCGAACACTAGTTCTACGAGAAATCAAAGTGTCTAATTGAATAATTAACACAATTACGTTAATCAACGTTCTATTTAATTAGTTTACAGCACATATTTCAAACTACGAATTGTAGCTACTGAGTTCGCAATGCATATACACTTGAAGCGAATTCTGAGGATGACACCGGTTTCGAGATATGCGGCGTAAAACTTGCGGTAAAAATGCACTGTTCTTCTACTTACTTTTTTCAGAAAACGCTGCTTTATGCATTGAAGCAGGAAACTAACTGGAACGCCAATGTATATCGTCGGACACATTTAGAGTTAATACTTGGAAACTGTAGTTCTGAGAATTCGTTCCAAGCGATACGCCTTGCGATACTCGCCGTATACAATTCGTAATTGCTATATTTGCCGTAAAGTAAATTAAGGAAATAATTAGTGCAATTCTGTTAATTATTCACTTAAGCATTTCGATTTCTCATAGAAGTAATGTCGGTCTCATCGAGTAATTTCAATCAAGGGTTAAAATTGTGTTATCTGCCGCAGACAATTTGTAAAAAAAAATTGATGCAGCTAAAAAAAAAAAAACTGTATACGCGTGCATGTGCATAAAGTTGACACACACACGCACATATATGTAATACTGGTAGTCGCCCTAAGGGCTGCCCCCCTCCCTCTACTGAAGGGAGGAGGAAAAACGCAAAACAATTGAACAGTTGAAAGTATGTCGGTGCCCCTTTTAGGGACACTAAAGGGAAAAATAAGTTGGGCTGTATTCTTAAACTACGCTTCTATAATTCAAAAGAAGAAGAGAAGGAAAAGGAAACCTCCTACTCTGGTGGGGGCTTGGTAAACTAGAAAAGAAGCAAAAACGCAAGTCCGGTTAATGACGCCGCCTTGTCGCGCAAGCTCGACATGACGTCATGACTGCACCAGAGGATGGCATTGAAGTAACTCGTGAGGGTGTCCTGGCGATGCTCTTGAAACTGGACACTAAAAAATCCGCTGGACCCGATGGTCTTCCGAATGTATTTTTGAGGCATTACGCAGAACAAATGTCAGGTTGCCTCACAGACATCTTTAAACTCTCATTAGCAAATGGGAAAATTCCTTCAGATTGGAAAATAGCACGTGTGGTACCCGTATATAAAAAAGGTGATCGATTGTAAGTTTCAAATTATCGGCCTGTTTCCATAACATGCAGTTGCTGTAAGATGTTGGAGCATATTGTAGCCGGTTACCTGCGAAAGTTCCTGAGCGATCATAATCTTTTGTCTGATAATCAGCACGGGTTTAGGCAGGGGTTATCCACAGTAACTCAGACTGTTTCGTATGTACATGAATTTGCGCGAGTGCTTGATATGTCCGGGCAAACGGACGTGGTTTTCTTTGATTTTATCAAGACCTTTGATAAGGTGCCACATGGCAAACTTCTCTATAAGATGGAATGTATGGGTATACCATATTTTATCATTCGGTGGATTCAAGCCTACCTTACAGACAGACGGCGATATGTGGAAATTAATAAGACCGCTTCTAGTGTTGTTAATGTTCATTCAGGAGTTCCTCAGGGAAGTGTGCTGGGACCATTGTTGTTTTTAATATATGTAAATGATTTGGTTACGATTGTTCCTGAAGATGTCTCAGTTAAGTTATTCGCAGACGACTGTGTTGTGTTTAAACAAATTTCTTCAGAACATGACCACAGCTCTGTACAAAAAGCAGTTTTTGCCATTGAAGAATGGTGTCTGAAATGGGCTATGGAGCTTAATAGTGAAAAAACTGTTCTCTTACGTATAACTAGAAAAAAGTCTCCCAGTTTGCTTCCTTACTTTCTTCGCGGCAACATGATTTTGGAAGTTGAGAAATATAAATATTTAGGTATAACATTTGACAATAAGTTAAAATGGTCGGCTCACATTACTAATACTTCTACAGCTGCATTTCGAAAGCTATGGGTTTTACGAAGAAAGCTAAAAACTGCCCCTACACACATAAAAAAAATTGGCTTACGAAACTTGTGTGCGGTCTTTACTTGAATATGCTTCAGTAGTGTGGGACCCATGCACGAAAAAAGATATAATGATCCTTGAAAAAGTCAATAGGAAAGTGGTTAGGTTTATATACGAAAAATACAAAAGGGAGGACTCTCCCTCGCAGTTAATGATCTCAAATAACGTTCATACACTAGAAACCCGCAGAAAGATTAATAGATTGATATTCTTGTGCAATAGCTTAACAGAAAAAAATAAGCTCCAGCTTCCAGAGTGCATTAAGCGTCCTCTAGTGAGAAGGACTCGGAGCGTTCATGAGCATTCACTTGCTCCCCTCTTCGCCAAAACTAACAGTTTTAAATACAGTTTTTCCCTAGAACAGTGCAAGATTGGAATTCGTTACCGGCATCTGTATTTTCCTCATAAAAATTTTCTGATGCGTTACATCGTCTACTTACCTGATAATATGTATGTTTCGTATCCGTGTGCTGCTAATATTGTATCATGTTATTCTTTTGGTTTATTCTTTTGATATACGTGTGCTGCTAATATTGTATAAATTTTATTCTCTTGGTTATGTAACAATGTAAATTCATTCCTGCTTGGGCTAAGCAATGGCCTGCAGTATTCTGAAATAAATAAATAAGAATGAATGTTGACGGCGTCTGCAAGCTTGGGCCCACTGAATTTGTTGTCGGTAAAGGTTGACTGTATTCAAAAGGAGCCAACTATTTAACTTGGAGAGTTTCGAGAACATTTACTTCGGCACAATGACCCAAATACCGATAACGACATTGTAGTGCATGACGTCACACTGACGTACCGGTGCTGAGGCTTCTGAACAAATGGAAGTTCGCCCTTCATTTTCTCTCCTTTAATCGACATATTGCCACATAATTAACGAGAATTGGTTTTTGAAAGAATACGTTACATGGTCTAAACTATAATGTGCCTCTTCAATGTCACTTTAAATGCGCCATCTAATGATTCGATAGTGCAGCCCTACTCACCATTCGCAGCTCGTTGCTTGTGCCTACTCTTCCTTTCTCTTTATTAATTTTATTGCTATCTTTCTTTTTTCTTTTTTTTCCTTTGAGCAGTTTCCTAGCGTGGTACTTTCGATGCGAGTTAAGATCTGTCCTTGCATGTGTGCGTGGCCTGCTAGAGAACGTTCTGCAAAGCTGGCTTCTCCGTAATAACAGGCTCTGTGGGGAGAAGCTTGATTCTGCAACTCGTATCGTCTTACTGACGATTGAACTCGGGCCTTGACGACTTGCACCAGCCTTAGTCCACATTGGATGCACCATCCGGCGCATTGGCTTTCCGTGTGAAGAACAGTGACTCTCGTCCATGCACCTCCTCGTAGTTATTCGCTACATCCCATTGCCATCAGTTAGGACGGCCGGTGGCAGAAAGCACTGTTTGCGGCGCCTGGTGACGCATAATTAGCCCGCACACGGCGTGTTGAATACCGAAGTCCTGATCCAAACGCAGGGCAAGTACGCGACAAACCGTGTTCTACTGTATACCATTTAAAGTACCTGTCCTTCGCTGTTAGTTACTGCGAGAATTGCCAAGGTGCCGGGGAAAAAAGAAATTAAGGTAAGGGTGGGTGTGGTGGAACTAGACTGGTATGGGCAGTACATTTGTATTTTCTCTGCTCGTTTGATCGCCAGAGAATGCAGTGCAATGGAGGCGCTGGTTGTGTTAATTAGTCAACGACGAACGGAAACCATATAGCTCGACCGTGATTCTTCAATAATCCCCGTCCCACTTCTCCCCACTACATACACACACATATTGTGCATTAGCGGTCGAATAGGAGGACCATTGATGGATAGCGACTCGCCCTGGAGCGCCTCTCTTTTCCTGCTGCACACAGCCCGAGCTCGTTGGTGCTTGGCGGGCGGCACGTACCCTTCGCTCCATCGATCTGAGTTGCTGAGACGGAAACGTTGCTGGCGACATGCTGTCCACTTTCCCAACAGGCGGATCGCGACCCGTTGTTCTCTTTCTTTCTTTCTTTCTTTCTTTCTTTCTTTCTTGGCGGATTCAGAGACCGACCGCCACGCTTCAGCGCTTGCTTTGGAAACACGTCCGTTTCCTCCCCGTTCTCTAGTTAAATGAAACATGAAAATAATCAAAGCACGGGAGAGACAAAGAGGAGAAAACTAACCAAGAGACACTCGAGCAGGAAGTACTTCCTGTCGCGCTGTGCGATTGCCTCGTGAGAGTCAATTTGCAACGCTGTGTACGGAGAACTACTGGCCCGATGACTATATACGTATAGTATATGCACATTTCAAGCAGAGAATTAACTGCGTTTCCGTCGTCGCGCGCCCGCGCTCGCACGCTCGCACACACACACACACACACACACACACACACACACACACACACACACACACACACACACACACACACACACACACACACACACACACACACACACACACACACACACACACACACACACACACACACACACACACACACACACACGCACGCACGCACGCACGCACGCACGCACGCACGCACGCACGCACGCACGCACGCACGCACACACACACACACACACACACACACACACACACGCGCGCGCGCGCGCGCGCGCGCATAAAAGAGCAGCTTATCTGGAAGTATAACCTTCGCTAGCTTGTAAAATTTCACTATTGACAGTTCCGACTAAATGCCAGGAATTCTCAGTGGAGCACCAAAATTAGGATAGAAAGAAAATCGAACAAGCAAACGCTCAAGTAGTACATTGGGTTTCTTGGTAATTGTGAAACGATTACGTCGTTCACTTTTCGCTTATCGATCGGCTCTTCAGCTACATTAATTTAACAGATACAACAACAAGAAAGCCAGCTAAATAAGTACACTGAACAAGTCCTCCTCGAACAAAAAGAAGCTACGGCATTGCGTTGCTAAGAAGAGAGAGAGAGAGATGACAAAAAAAAAAAAGAAAAGAAAATGCGTCCGCGTACAATGCATTGGGTGCACGTGAAACAACCCCAGGTGGTCGAAATCAATCCGGAGTCCGTAGTGGGGGTCTCATAGTTTTGGCATATCGTGGTTTTGGCATGTAAAACACCATAATTTACGTGTTTGCATAGAAATAATAAATTACGTTTTCTTCCCTCTCTATAGCTTGCGTTTGGTTGGTGAGCTGTAGTTCTGTGAAAACCACGTTGAATCTAAAAAAAATTAAAAAAAAACATAGTGCCTAGTAGGAAGCTTTAAGCGTGCTCCTTTAAGAACAGAAAAAGGGATCGCAGTTAAGCTGGACGCGGATTCACATATGGCGCGCTTCGACTGCTCTGGCTGGCTGCCGTGACAAATCAGGCACATTGTTTTGTTGTTTCGCTTTGAGGACGCTCTACTTTATTTGCTCGAAAATAGAGACGAGGATGTTATTTGAATTTCCCTAAATATGCAGTGAAGAGACCGAGTCTTTCATTCCAACAGCTGGATGACTGCTAAAGAGCAAGAATCAATAAATGAATAAACAAATAAATCAATAAAACGATATAAACATTTGCGTTTATGCTTATATGACTAAAGTGCCAATTGATACGCAGTTTCTCCAAATTTTCTGACAATTCTAGCATTGCTGTGTGCGTCTGAGTTTTCTCGGTACTCATCATTACTGCTATCTGCATTCCGTTCCGCGGAGTTGGAATTTTTCAAGTGCGCTAGACGCATGACTACGGCGTTCGTGACTTTTCAGCCGCGAGCCGCGCGAACGTCTTCCTGTCCCGTCTGTCGGACAATTATGCATCGTGTAGAATCGCATGGTTGAGCAAGAAGCTGCGAGTTATGCGAGGAAATGTGTCGTTGAGCGCGCCGTAAATGCTGTCATCAATGATGCCCGATTTAGTTTCGTTATCGAACACACGATTTGAAAATATGGTCGTGCGCCTTCGAAATTGCAGTTGAGGCCTTGTATTGCACGCAACCTAAATTAGACTTTTTTTTTTTTTTCGAAGCAGCAAACACGAAAGAAACGCGGTTTCCTCGCGTACGCCAGCTATTTTCAGCGTTGACTGCATACCAAAACTAGCTGAACAGTCACGTGATGAACATCCGGGAGATGGAAGCGTTGCGCCCATTGGACAACACATAACGCACCCAGCGACCCCTATTAGGAACTGAAAGAATTTTTTTCCGTAACAGTTCACGCTTCGCGAGACGGGCTGTGTCCACGTAGTTTTTGTTTTTATCCTTTTACTCAGGCATTGCTTTCCGATGCACTGAGTGCAGCGTACTCATGTTTCCAGTAGGATAACGAGACTGCATCTTCATCGGGGATGCCTAGATCCGATACGAAAAAGTCTGGATTTTTCAAGGGTGTTCTCGATGGGCTACGGTCCTCGGTAACCCAACCAGTGAAACCAGAAGCCGACGTCGAAGAGACGCTCCGACCGGAACATTTTAAGGTTTCCAGAGTAAGCGAACACACATTTTTATGGACTGCACCACCGATCGTTGCGGGGACATAATTGATTTCAGTGCGCGCAGCGGTCTGAAAAAGGGGGTGTGATTTGTGTTATGACGGGAGTCGGCCATTTCATTCGCGGGTTCCTGTGTGCTTGACAAGAATCCGCCTACCACAGTAGACGCATGGATTGCGCACGGGCTCGCGTGCGGAGAGCTGCTCGGATTGCATTAAATCAGCGCTTTCTTGGCACTACATCGAGGATGGCTTCCAGTAATGGCTCAGCCCCCGTGGTTATGCAGTATGGCATTGGAATAGCTCTTGTGTCGCGATTGTGAAAGACGGCGATGTATTCTTATTTTTTTAAAAAAAAAATTGGCCACATCACACTGACCGAAACGGTTTGCGTGCGGGTTGCGTGTTGTATTTGGCATGTAGCATGCCTTTCGTTTCACTTCTATGTCTGTGATGCATGAATTCGTGTTATCTGCGCGTAGCTGCTACGCTGTCCGGTGCCTAGCCGATACGTTTAATGCCGAGGTTATTTCTGCAGGGTCTCGTTGCTACTTGCCCGTTTGTTTCGGTTCTCACCTTACTGGTTCATTATGTTCAGGAAACACAGAATTCCACTACTCGTGTAGCGTTGCAACGTCATTTGCTTATAGCTTAACTGCTTCGTCACAAACGTGAAATACTCGTCCTTTTATCATGTGCCTACGCGGACAGTTCCAAGATCGGCATTTCCAACGCGGCATGACCCGTGCGTGCTTAACGTAAACGCGTAAAGGGCGGTCGCAGATGTTATAAATGTCGTAGGGGCTGGCGCGGTTGTTGATTATCGAATTTGTTCCCGATCGCCCACCGTCTTCGATCTTATATCGTGCTCGAGAATCGGCCGGTAAATTGCGAGTCGCGCCGGGTTCGTGTGGTTATACTTAGAAAGCAGCTTTAATTGGAAATGTCAATACTATGTTGCCGAGGTTCCATACATGTGGCCTAATTTCTGTTGAACTCATGTAAAATAGCAGGGCCCGGCCCTCAAAGCCGGTTTCTCGCTGCTGAACGTGCTAATACCAACCTTACGACCTTTAGCAATCTGGCGTAGACGCAACACAAGTGACGCAGATCGGTTGAATTCCTGAAAGCACATTAATCATTGCAGAAGCGCGACCTTCTCTTTTCCGTTTGTTTTCTGTGCACGCCACAATTTTGTTTGAAAAACCTGGGCATTTTTCTAAATCTTCCGAGTTTGGGAGCTAACACGCGAAAAAAAATATACATTTCACCGCGAATAATATCGTATAAATTTTCAGTCGAAACACAAAATACAAGTCGCAGTGCGCACACGATGTGTCATGCAAACATTAGTTTGTTGCCCGCTCACTGGGGCTTACACACAATGGAATGTCATCACACTTAGTGAACAAATGATCATAATGCAGTCATTGGTGAACTAGCAGTCATAATACAGCTTGAGTTTGTTTAGTCCTTATGGCTTTATATTAAAGGTATCACTTTTGTTTTATTTCTAAAATGGGGATCCAAAGTCTAGACCAGGCGCACTTTAACATGCAAAAGTTTCTTAACATAAGTTGAGTTTGGCTTTGACTAATTGAGTTGCGCTTAGTTTTCATCATGGATAGCTGAGCATTTGATGCTTTGAGATTCGTCGGTTCTGTACTGGGTACATTACTCGGCAGACCTCGCTTAGCTGAAATTGTGGGCTCAAAAGGGGTACATGAAAGGAGAAATGCACAGTCACCGAAGATTATTAATTTTTTGGATCCTCATTCAGATGTGGTCAAAAGCAAACAGAAAAGGGCTTGCCCACTTGATAAAGCACTCACCAAATTCCTATTTTTCTTCTTGTCTGGCAGACTGTACGCCATGGATTTCCTTTCCAACCAACAGCATTGGCATTTGATCCTGTGCAACGGATACTTGCCATTGGAACAAAAAACGGCTCTTTGAGGTTGTATCCTTCGAGTTGTGGGTACGTTCTATCTTTACTCAGTGAGCATACGAGGACCTGCACTTCACATAAGTACAGCAAAAATTAATATTTGAAATGGTCTGCATCAAAGGAGCGCTTCTGTTTATCACCTCAAAGTTTTATGTTTAAAATGGAGTCAAGGCTGTGTTTTATGTTTTGCAGATGACACAGTGAACATGATTACAAACTGATATTTCATGGTGGTGTTCAAATGGGAATCACCTGCATCGCTGTACTTCTTTAATAACTGGGCATGGTATTGAACAGTTGTTATATATCACTACACAGCTTGTTTTCTATTTTTTCCACACCAGCTTTTTAAGCATTTGCAGACAAATGGATGTGCGGCAGGGCATTGGCCACGTCTTGAAAGATTCCAAGTGTTTGCATCTTGTGTGATACTTGTGATAACATTGTGGACGCTTTGATGGCTTATTTCGTGAATACATATGGTATTGAGCCAACTGCCCAGAGCAACAGATTGAAAATGTTGGACGGATGTTTAAGCTCAAATATAAATTCTGTATGTGGACATTTTTAAACATGGAGGGCTGTCAGCTGTAGCACTTACTACAGACAGCACTGTATGTAAGCAAATGGCTTGTGTACAAAGTGTATGTCAAGTGAATGCTAACACTCTCCATTGCAAGTACAAACACTGTGTTTGTGTTCTGAGCTGTTTGGCACACTTCTTCACAACCTTTGGGAATTTTGTACGTAAAAAGCTTTACTGTACTTAAGCTAGGTTCTGTTTGCACCACCTAATTTGTTTCTGAAGCACGCACTTATAATTTGCCTGTTATGTTCATTTTGTGAGTTTTATTACTGTTTTTCATTGCCTTGTTTTGTCCATGTTTCAGTGTGTTGTATGATTTCCTTCTGTTCATGCACTTTGTTTTGATTTAATAAATACTTGTGTGTTATGTTTCACAGTTCGTGGTGTGTCATTAATGAACTCTTTCTTAAACATTTTATTGGGAGTAGGTTTTTACTTGAAAGAACTTGTGGTCACAATAGTTCATTTACTTCTACCTTGCTCGAGTGGTTTAAATGTATTTGAATTATTGAACTGGCATTACATTGCATACTTTAGCGGCACCTGCACTGAGGCCTAAATCATCAGCATCTGTCTGTAACTCGTAATGCTGTTCATATTAATAAACGCCCCAGTATTGTGCATTACATCAGCTGCAATAAGTTCAATTAGTCTCCATCCCAGAACACAGTTTAAACTAGTACAGACCTGTTAAAGCCAGTAAATATAGACCAGTTGGACTGAACAAATTCTTTTGACTGTATGTAGTGTCTGCACAGTGCTGCAAATGAAACATGTTGTGTAGAATGTTAAGTGTGCAGAAATCTGCACTGAGAGGCTTTTGTTCTTGCTTTACTAAAAAAAAAATATGCAAGCTGGGAATTTCCTAGTAGCTATTTCATGTTTATTTTCCTCTTTGCTTAATGTTATGTTCCTTAGTACCGTAATATTTATCAAGATTTACCTCAGTTTATTCTAAATAATGGCTTTCTATGGGAACGTTTGTTTAGCCTTATAAGAACGAAGAGGTTGCTGGATCAGGTAGGTATGCACACACAGTTGCTGCCCATGGGGATCATCCTGGAACATAACTTGTCATAAAATCCAACCATAAGATGTATGCAGCTTAGTAGCTTACTGTGTATGTTATATAAGCTATAGGTATGTCAAATTTTAGTTTGGGTGAACAGTGAGCTTACTTTGTGCATGTTTGTTGAAATGATGCTGATGGGCACATACATGCTTCACTTCGGTTAACTGTGGCAGGAAGCATTTGGGTAGACGATTCTTCAGTTGTACATTTTTTTTTAAAACTAAGCCTTAACTGGAACATCATGCTGCAGTTTATGTGCTCCTTTTTTTTTGCTGTACTACAGGCACAATATTCTAGGGAAATGGTCTTCCTCGTTCTTGATTAACACTTTCAGATGCTGTGCACACAATCCTTATGTCAAGTTAATGCATCAGAAGCAAAGCTACTGATAAAAATAATATTTAGAATGTTATGCAAAAAAGAAGTGAGGCGTGCAGACAGGACACAAGAGTAGAGAAGTGGACAACACGAACGCCGTGTTGTATATGTGTTGTATACATCTTGAAACCATTATGATTCTACATGTGCTGCAAGTCTGAATACTATGTGTAAAGTGTTTTTGAAAATACTGGGTCTCTTCTTTCGGTGTCAATATGTCATCGTGTAGCAGACTTACTTAAATTTTTTTCACGCTGTTTTACATCTGGCATATTTACGTGTTTGGATAGGCACTTTTCAAGTGCACTAAGCATAAAATAGATAGAACTATTTGAAGAATTTGAAATTTTTAATTTGTTCTAAAGCTGTACTTGTTTTATGATTCTGAAGATACAAGAAACTTGGCAAAACTAAAATATTCATGTAAATAAATTAAATAAGTTGGCACATGGAGGGGTTAAAGTTAGTTTTATGAGCTAATAATATATTTGCATTGTATTGAATCAGTCGGCTATGTGGTGTCATTGACAGATGAAATACAAACTGTGCACCATTTAGACCAGCTTACCACAGCTGCTTGAGGTCATCTTGTCATACTGTAGTTTTTATTTCTTGTCCTTGTACGTCCCGATATCGAAATTAGGCCCATGGAATAGTGATTGTCTACGATGTACTGATGCAATTAGCTGCATATTGTGACCAACAAATTAAACCTGGTTCATACACTTCAGCCATACAACGAAAAATCAAGTTCTTCATTGACTTGCATTCTTTTTCACTGCTTCATAAAAGCAGTGTTTAACTCAACAGAGTTCAATTCATCAGCTTTTTTTTTTTATCAAACTCAATTACAGCCTTCTGTCTGCACTGTATAAATTTGAATCATCTCGTTTGTACTTTTCTTGTAACGTGGTAATTGCTTGAAAAATTTTCCCAGCTTTGGTAAGTGCAGTAAAAAGAGTGTAATGAAGTAGAAGGGGGAGCCAGAAGTACTTAATTATATTCATTATTTCATTATGTACATTGTTGCTTGTACTACTGCAGTATGAATCTCTAAGAGGATTTCAAAGAAGTTCACTTACTTTGTTATATCCATTATTTTGTTATATCTCATTTTGTTATAATGTGGTTTACCCTACTTCAATACAGGGCAATCAAGAATGCCTGTAATTAAATAAAAAAAGCTGGGCAAGTTGTTTATGCATATTTATGAATGGCGCAAAAGACACAAGATTGCACATCTTTGATCTGAAGTGAAGGCGCGACAACGATGGTGGACGAAGAAGGAACACGCACACACAGGGCGCCTTCCAACAATGTTAAATCGGGAAAAAACATCACTAATTTATACAGGGAGTGCAATCACAGTTTCTCAGTGCGCATTCAAGTTCAGGTAAAGCAGTTCTTTGTGTGATAGTGATATGGATGCAACACTTGCGCACTTGTGTGTGTGTTTGTGTTCCTTCTTCGTCCACCGTCGTCGTCGCGCCTTCACTTCAGATCATGCTTAACCAACACGCCCAACTATCCATCCTAATGTTGCACACCTTTGTCCTGACTTGTGGCTCATTTTCTGAGAAATGTACACATTAGGGTCAAAAGTATGAAACAAGCATGCATGCTGCTTGTTATGCACAATTGTTCAGTAAAGTTATGTTTAGTTCACTGGTATTGGTTGGCATATGTTCGCATGATGTGCAGTTTGTTTTGTAACTGAACCTTGACTCGTGATGTCCCAAAGATTTGGCAGACCTGGTGTGGATTGTACCATTCAACATGTGTTGGAGTATGCTGTGATACAGATTTTATTTTTGGTGAATGAGGTGAGAATTTTCACTTATTCAGCATGTTTGATAAAAAGAAGAACTGTGTGTAAGGAGGAGCTGTAATTGTAGTGTGGGAGTTAGATCACTGCGGTACCATTTGCCCTTAATGACTGCGTGTTAACTTTTCATTCAGGGTGCTCTGATTAGCGTGTGTGCAGATGATACTCTCCACCTCTGGAATCTGCGCCAGAAGAAGCCTGAGGTGGTGCACACACTCAAGTTTCAAAAAGAACGGCAAGTCCCAATTTTTCCTGCTTATTTTTTACATCTACTAAGGACATTTGAGGGGTGATTTTCATTCAAAATATGCACTGGTTCTTGAGAGGGTGCTGTGTCGGTGGATCGTCTGGAGTTATCCAATGGGACGCTAATAGGAGAGGTAATTTGAGGTTTATCGGTCGATTACTCTTCTGAAAAACCAAAAAAAGCCACCCTTACAGCGAGAAAAGGCTAGGTCAGCCAGAAAAGACAAAAGACTGGGGGTCACGCCATATGAAGTTCCTGCACCAGCTTGCCCCTGACATCATAGATTTCGACGGTGTCTGCTTCAGCCTAGTTAATTGTTTTATTGGCAAAGATGGACCATACTGTATACTAACGGAGCCAGAGATTGTACTTAGCAAGTCTCTAAAACTTTCACTGAGCCCCAGTGTCCCAAATATGAAGAAATACTTTGAAACCCATGACTTCAAACTGATGTACCGGTGGCGGCATTTCAGAACGAAAGTCATAAAGCAAAACATTGGCCTTTACTTTCTCACCTATTAATCAACCTGTTGCTATAAAATTAACAAAAATAGAGTAGTGGAAGAAAATTTTATCCGTACAAACTGAATTAATGTTTCTGTTCAGTGTCCCTTTAGTGTGCATCTAAACCTAAGCACTGTGGGAGACACAGACTTTTTTTTTTCTCTTGCATTTCAAAATATAAAGATGCAGTTGCCACAGCTAGAAATGAACTTGCAAACTTGTGCGAAACGGTGGAATGCCATAGCCATTGAGCTGTGCTTGCATCTTTTAAGGCTTATTGGTACTGGAGGATTTATTCGATTGGGCACAGATAATAAAGGAAAATTCGCTTGCTTCAAGGTAATTTGTGCAAGTTGTACTAACTGCCTGTGAAAAGTAAAATTTACCATTCACATGCACGTAGTAGAGCTAGAGTGGACATAGTAAAGGGACGAAGAGGTGCGTCTGTACTCTGGCGCAAACACGTTCCCGTCTTGGTTTCTGGTGGGCCAGTTCTTGCAAGTACATTGTGTATGTTTCTCTACACATAACAACATGAAGGGAACCACTTCAGCCATTCTTAAGATGAAGACATGTTACTTGGGGAAGAATTGGTCCTTGTTGGGAATTCAAAGTTTTGACTGCCACTAGTCCGGAGCGGGTACTGTAAGAAAAGGGCTAACTAGGGTGCTAGCAGATGGTAACGAAAGTACAAATTAGACAGCTTTGACGTGTTTGAAGCATTGAGTGTACAGTCGAACCCGGGTATATTGAACCCACATATAACACATTATTGTATATAACAAACAGCAGTAAAATCCCCTTGCAAATATTTGTATAAAATCTTTATTTTATATACCGAATTGCTTATATATCGAACTTCAGATTCGATATATCCGGGTCTGACTGTAATAACCATATGGGTTCTACACATATCTTCTGGTATGGTCTCTCTCTCTTTCTTTAATTAAGGAAATGGGGATCCCTTTGCGAAAACCTTCACCTTTTGCAGGTAGCTAACGCACATACTTGGTCACCACCATTCATACTGCTCCCTTGTTGGTTTTCCGAGATTTAGTCTGTTGAAATGATTAATTCAGCCCCAGCCTTCATAAGGTGCTCTCTGTTTCTGCGACCAGTACCAGAAGAAGCCTAAGATGATGCACGCGCCCAAGTTTCAAATGCAATGGCCACTTGTTGTCAACTCATGGTAAAGTATTGTAACTGTTGGTTGTTTAGAAGAGCTGCATGCACAAGAATAGTGGATTGTGGCTGCTTGTACAAAGCTTATCTTGCACAGGCAGCAGTACTTAATCTGTAGACAGTATCCCAATGCCTTGCTGTGGGGTTCCTTAGAGCTGAGGTGGAGCTGTGAGACTTAAGACCAGTAAAACTATGCCTGCCTTCGAATCTGTAATTGGCAACCAAAAGAACCATTGATGATTGTGTAAACCATTTCTCTTTTGCATTTTCATTGGTGAAGAAGATAAAACGGAATGTGCCGACGTTCAGCCAACCCTTTCTCTCTCCCCTTTTTCTCCTAGGATCACCCATTGTCACCTGCCGTTCAGGAGCAAATGGCTGTACATTGGCACTGAGCGTGGGAATCTGCACGTAGTGAACATAGAATCGTTTACCCTTTCTGGCTATGTCATCAACTGGAACAAGGCTATAGAATTGTGAGTGTGCTTGTCAAAGATAAATGAGATGCTTCATGTATTTCTAGATGGCACTTTAATAACGATGACTTCATGTGGCTATCTGGCTTTTGCTTAGTAGAATATTCTTGGTAGGATGCAGTTTGTCTCCCTGAAGTGGCAAAAGCTATAATAGCAGAGGCATTGAGAATACTCAAGCAAAAGTGTTGCCGTAGTAAGATTGGCAGGGTCTTTTATATGTAACAGCTCTCTTGTGTATCACAGCACACTTGTAAATGTCTTTCACAATTTGTGTAGCCATTCTGCAACTGTACGGTCAAGTGACTTGCATCTCGCTTTTATACATCCCGCTGATGTCATGCGGTTTTAAGTTCCCGGAAAGTACAGTGTGGCAGAGAACTTGGGAGACTTTTTTTTGTGTCAGTGGGAGTGAACTGGCCGCACTTTATTTCACTGCAACGCAAGAAAGCGTACGAACTGGGGACATGTCGGAAGGTTATTATGAAGTGCAGTTCAGTAGCTAGTTGTGGTGTCTGGCGCTTGCAGTAAAGAAGTTATTGTACACGGCTCTGCCTCCTTACTGCAAAATGGTGTGCAGAAGGAAGCTCATTATATGCTCCATCTATGCAGATCTCGTAAGACGCATCCTGGCGCAGTTGTTCATGTCAGCGACAACCCCGTGGACTCTAATAAGGTCAGTTCTGCTTTATTTGCTCCTGTTCTTTTATAAGCTCACTTTTCCCCCATTTGATTTTTCTGATTTGCTTGTGCATATACCTTGGTTGACGCCTTTGGAAAATGCTGAAGTGTGATTGCACATCACCATACCATCTTATGATGACCAAAAGGAGAACAAGGTGAAAGCCGGAGCCAACGTTTCGATGAGTGGACTTGTCTTTTTCAAGGTGACATATGACTATAGTAGACTTGTCTTTTTCAAGGCAAAAGCATATGTTGCCTTGAAAAAGACAACTCCACTTATCGAAATGGCTCTGGCTCTGACCTTGCTCTCGTTTTGTTCATCGTCTTGAATGAACATCTCCGGCTTTCTCTGTGTTTTCCCTGGATTCATGCCACCTTACATCCCTTGGAGCTACAGCTGTCCCTTGTAGCTCTACTTTCTGAAATACGTTAATCAGTTTGCTGTTGCTAACAGTTGATCAGTGTGATATAATACATGACTATGGATTTTCCTTTTTTCTTTATCCATTTTCATATTGTTTTGCAAGCTGTGCCTGTAGAGGGAGCAGCTCTACAAAGAAAGCTGGGCTGCAATGATGTTAAGATGCAACCTGGCCTAAAAGAAGTTTTAAAATTGGCGCCCACTTGCCTTAAATTAACGCAATGGTTAGTCGTGATCAACCATTGTACCCATGGTCAATGGATGGCACCCTGCAGAAGTGCTCGACAAGTGTCATTCTGCTAAGCTGCTTCTTTTTACTGTCATACAGATATTGGGATAAAAAAAGTATGTTGTGTATATCAAAATGTGAGGGAAGGTCTTGAGGTCTAAGTTGGCTCATGTGATTCATTTACGGGAAGAAGCTGCTGAAACCAAACTTTTGGGTGGAGCTGTAAATACTTTTAACACCTCCTTGTATGTGTTGAATTTGTGTCTATCTGGTGCTGATGACCTGCATTGTTGCTGGAAGAGTGAAATTGGATATTATCAGTTAATGACACCAGAAACAAGAACTAAGAACTCTTAGCTTCACTGTCTAATGAAGGCATGTCTGTACAAAGTGTCAGAACTGGCATCGTCATCCAAAGGTCCTGAATATGGCTAGGATATCCTTTATGCATTATGCCGTCTTTGATATTGCAACATGGCAGGAACTGCTCTTAGTGTAAATATATGCAAGCACAAAAGAAACTTGATTTTTGGACAAAGCTATGCTGGTAAAGTGGGTGGAGCACTTCGCAGTGGCAAAAGTTATGCATGCTATCAAAGGCCATCAAATCGAGAGCCACTGCTGACATGGCCATGACTAGAATATTGTGGTATGATCTGACTACCTGTCATTGTAGCACAGTCAGCAAGTGATTCGGGCATGGCACCATGTGACATGCCTGGTGTCAAATCGGACAGTTGGAATGCATCCCACTTTGGGGCATGAAAAATCCAATTCTGCAGCTTATGCAAATGACATGTGCCAGTGTTAACAGTCTGTACTGAATCTACCATATGCTTGTGACTGCGTCTGGTGTCTTGGTCTGTGTCTGAAACCTTGCTTGCATGGCTGGTGACGCTTACCATAGTGTACACGGATTGTACTTTTCTGCAGTCTTTTTCCCAATTGTGTATATTGTATGCAAAATTCTTAAATGGGAGTTATGAGCACTAAATTAAATTGGACTTTTTTTGTCTGCCTGTTGGGACATTTAGCATTTTGATTAGGATCTTGACAGTGTTGTAGCCTGCCTATTAGTTAAGCAAATTAAGCAAGAAAGTGCTGGCATCATTGCCAACTTGGGCAAATGCCAACTTGGGTTGGAAATGTCACATCACGCTTCACTAGAACTGATGGTGTTTGCTGTTAAGATGTCATCAAGTTACCTTTGATCAGTGTGTCATGTCTGCCCTGAGTTTCTGTTTCTGATTTGTAAGATGCGACAGGAAAAATTTAGATGACCTCTAACAGTATACCATTAATCCTAGTCCCACCTGTTCCTTGGCAAATCCCCCACAGTAGGTATGAGCCATACTTGAAGAAAAACCCGCCAACCTGCATCAGTGACCATTTGATGACCAGTAAGCTTATATTTAGCTGTATTAAATAAAAAAAAAGATATTTTGTTTAGTGCTACCCCTGTGTCCTTTTTCTAAGCATTCTGGCACAGGAGGAATGTAGGTGTTATTTGCTTGTGGCTACTGTGTAAAGATAACTCACTCCAGTTGGCATTGCTTTCAAAAGTTTTTGTTGCTTGTGGTTGTTCAGTTTTTACTATTCAATAGTTTCCCAGTAAATTAGCTTTCTGGGGCACTTATGGTACAGATTGCTGGAATGGAAGCCTTTGCTGCTCAGATATGGTCACAGGAAACCTGCCTTGAAGCACTAAAACTCATCTTTGTAGCGGCCCTTGAAACCCCGTCTTTCTCAAACACTCAAAGCCCATATTTTTAAGTGTGCCACGGCACAGAAATTTGGGCGTATTGTTGCTGTGCTGCTTTTGCTCTCAAACTACGCAGTTGTTCCACTTGCAGTGACAGAGATGAATTGCAAAAGAGCATTGTGCATTGTGTGTGCCTGAGGCTCTGCAGTGGGTAGTTGGCTGAGCACACATTCAGGCCTTTTCCCACATGCACGTGTGGTTGCGCACATGCATATTGGCACGATGAGTAGACGCCAATGTGACTGGGAGGCACCTGACTAACTCTCTTTGTTCTATTTTTTTGTGCACGAGCGGAAATGCTCCACAGTCACGTGTGCTGGTGGAATCAGTTGTTCTCGCATTGAGGAACCAAGGGGAGCAGTTGGCCGAACATATGTTTTTATTGCAGGCCTGGGCAGGACACAGCTGATCGGTTGCATGCAGCCCTCTTTCTGAAGCATCTGGCCATTTTTGCATGTGTACATTGAAAGTGAAATAATCAACTGTATCTCCGTACCTGAAGTATCCTTGAGGTACTGCAGGGAGCTCACATGCTTGCATGCAACGTAGCTATAACTGAAAAATTTACAGTAAAATTCAAAACTTCTAATATGTTCTGCTGCTGTATATCCTTAATGATGCTGAAGGTGCAAGAAATGCGTCAAAATGGATTTACAACATGCAGATTTAATTGGCAACCAGAGAAGGTGTGATCACAATGCACTCCTACCAGTAACAGTAACAAACAAACGAAAATTTGTTGAACGTGAATAGAATTTCAATCAGCAAATAGGTCTGGCCCGCCAAATCAGTCCCAGTGCTTCACGCTGCCCCTCAAAAAACATGAATTCCTGCCACATATTCTACACAGGCTATCTGGCAGACATACAGTTGTGGAGGCATGGTGACTAGAAGTGAATTTTATCAAAGCACACAAAATTCAATCAATCACTCAGTCAAGCAATCAAAAGCTTTATTTCAGTTTTACAGAAAAGAGTACGGTTGATGAGAATAAAGCTAAGTTGACTGCCACTTGCTAGGCCTCACTAATTCTGATGGTTGTTATTACGCTTATGTCTTTTTTGCTAGTGTCATCAAATTGATGTTTTTGCACGTATTGCTATTTCATTTATTTATTAAATCTCATTACATTACCTCTAGAACATTGCAAAGAGAAAGTGGAAAGGGATAAGTAAACATGGACACTTTCTGTGCCTATGACGTATACACATTTGCTTAATTGTAGCTTGACCACAACTGCCCACACAAGTGAATACTGAACCACGTAGTGGGTTTGGCTCGGAATCGGTTAGTGTTTAGTTTTTACTGTATGTATGAACCACTACATGATTGGTCTTGTAGTTATGCAACAAACATGGACAATTATGCATATTAAGTAATACTGATAAAGTGCCCTGGTGTCCGTATTGAGTGTAGGTAGAAGAGAAGTGGGACAACGGGGATGGAGTATTTTTTTCTTTTTAAACACGTCAGGTAAACACTTGTAATGTGTCGACAACCGAACTAAACCTTTTTCATTTGGGCCTCACTTTCATGAGAACCCGGGCACATCTCATATTTCCGCTTATCCTTGCCAAGAAGAAAATGCATCTCGTATTTTTCGAATAGTTGCAAGTGTGTGAGTAGTGGGTGGCAAACCGTTTGAAGTGGGCATTATTTTACGAAGTATCTAGTTTGCTTTCACCTGAAAAGGGTATTTTGAAGAAACTGAGAAGGTCAATCCTGGGTTTCATTTTTTTTCTCATTGCCAGGTGTAGCCTTACATTTTGTGAGAAGAGGTCTGGACATCTCTATAATAAAATTGTTTAATATGGTGCTTAGCTAGACCAGTTAGTTCATATTAGCTCGAAATAACAATGCTGAGGAATTATGGGTGCAAGATCAGGACAGAGCAGCATGTTGTCCTAAACTTTTGCTGTTGTCCCATTTGAACACAGTTTTCACTGAGTTGCAGTAACATATTGTTAAGTAAGGCTAGAGCTGTAATCATTTAAGACTACGCTCTAGCCATCATTTGGTAATTCACTCATTGATTCTCCACTTTGGCAGATTTTTGCCCACACATATAGTAGAAACAAATCCCCTGCAGTCCCTAAAATAATAGACTCACCTCAGGCACACTCCTTACCCTTTTACTCTCACCATGTTTTAAGGAGACTGTGGGACCAGAGGCCTTCAAATTTTATCTTTGCAGTACTTCATTGGGAGAATATCCTTTAGATATTTCTTCACAAAGACTTCTGGTGGGAGCAGCCAACTTGACCTGTTCTGTGGAAGCAACCAAATGAAATTATAATAAAGCTTTATATATGGCAGATGGCTTAAATGATACAAAGGCTACTCATGTTAGGAGATGTTTGTTGTGTGGGACCAACTATAACCTATGTTCAGTGTCTTTTTTCCCTCTTTCTTAGTTTCTTTGCTTTTCTTCCCTCCCCTCCTCAGTTTGTGTGTATTTTAGTACATTAAGTATCAGCAGCATTTCGGCCTAGCTTGCTGAAGCATGTTGCTCAGTCTGTAGGGGGGACCCAGAGTAGCGTATCCCACCGCTGTCATACAGTTTTTGTGACTCTGTGTCCAAGCAGCCATTACGGTTCCATGGCTGATGACGTGCCAAGTGCTAGAAGATTGAGGGGTCTGGGGTGACATCCAAGAGATGAGAAAAAGGGTTTATTTACAAATTTGCATGATGAGAGTTTGCATGTAATAGCACGAGTACGAGTACTAGTACGAGCATGAGCACATGTAGGAGCACCCATACGACTAGGAGCACCAGTACGGGTCGCAGGACACTCCCGCAACACTCAAGATCTGCTTTTTATGCATTTATTTTTCCCCTTTATCTCATTGGGGAAAGTCACTGTTCTTCTTCTTGGCCAACCACAATTGCTGAACTGTTCGCCAAATTCGGCCCATCACGTTGCATTATTCTGCCGGGCTGTGCCTCCAACGTTACACGTTCACCCCCACATATTATGAGGCAACGACATGGCAAACTGGGAACTTGTTGTCAAAGTTGTTCCCATGGAAGTCCTTGATGTTGGCCCCTTTTATCAATTAGTGGTCCATAGTGACTGTCCGCTTGTCAAGGACAGGTTTGGGTAGAGTAGTCTTCAAGTCATTGCTTCCATAAAGAGCGGCGGCTGTGGTCGCCTCAACACGAGTGCCTTTGTTTGCGTGTCACAGTCTATGTTGGTTTCAGTCTAGTCCAGGTGGGTGCTCGTCTCGCCCGTCAGCTTTGGTTACGTTGATCTAGTCGCCAGCTCTCTGGTCCCGAGAAAGCGATGATGCAGCGTGAAGGGCCTTTGATAGCTACATGCTCGCTGGTGAAGCATTAATCGTTGAGAAAGGAGGCCGGGTGTAACAATGCTAAACGCTAATCATAACAGGTCCCACATTGTCTGTCACATTAGAAAGCATGTTGGGGAGTGAATTACAGCTGAGTTCACGTGTATTTGTTACACATTTAGGTAGAGCTGTTGTGACATTTATGCAATTATGTTACAGAGCTGTGTGTCATTATGCTCCTTTCTTGTTTTTCTGAAATGTGCAGCTGCTGATTGGCTTTGAGACGGGAGCACTGGTTCTCTGGGACTTGCGCAACCGTTCTGCCGATGCAAGGTTTCAGCACTCTGAGGTAATGTGGCGTGACAAGATGGGATGTGGGTCTTGTTTATTAAAATGCTCTACTTGACGACAAGGGAAGTTTAGCTTGTAGCAAGGTGCCAGTTGAACAATTTTATAGACATGCGCTTATTGACGTTTTCCTAAAAATTAAGCTTTGAAAACGATTTACCCAAATGGTCAAATCAATAGAATTCCACTGTGTTGACCACTCGGGTAAATGAAACTCTCATGCAGTTCAGAGGCTGGCTTGCCAAAGTAATGGGACAGGTTGATTATACAACCATTGCAGTGTGCCACATAAGCAGTGAAGATGTCATAGATTTTTAAAGTCTCGTTGAGACATTAGGTTTGTGCCATCTGCACCCCAGTTCAACTCGCAGAAATGAAAATGGTGGCTGTACATTGCGATGCTGAGCCTTTGCAGCATGCCTAAGGTGCACTTACTGCTTTAATACGCCCATTTAGCAACTCTTAGTCTTATTCCACTGTCCTGGCAAGGCCATGTCAGGTCTTTGGAAGTTTCGCATTCATTCTTTGCTATGCTGCACCAAGCTTTCAGGAAGCAGTCACATCACATCAAGAAGCAATCGTATGCTTAACTTACGTGTCTTACTCATGCTGCAATGACTCATTCTCATACATATTGCATGCCTGGATGAGTGAGAAATGATGTAAAACATCCAGTAATGTCCACTCATTACCATTACAAAATGTTTTTAATGCTGTAAGATTTTTCCCTTGACTTGTACTTTTGCACTGTTTGCATCTTTGTTAAATTCAAATAGTACACTGCCTGTCTGTTATCTTGTATGTACCCACCTCTGCATTAGCCCTAACAAAGGGCTGTAGTATGCAATCATAGGCGTATAAGTAAAAAAAAAAAAAAAACTAATATGGTCAGTTGTTCAAATGAATGTTGAGCTCTGGGATTGCTTAGCCAAGGACTTCCTTGCTTTCTTATGTGTATAAAACATAGCGCTTCTATGTGGAGGTTGCGTGCTGCTCACGTAAGCTACTTCTTTTTTTTCTTTTTTTTTTTGTAATAGGCTCTTCATTCTGTGGCATGGCATCATGAAGGCAAGCAGTTTATGTGCAGCCACTCTGATGGCAGCCTCACAACGTGGAACATACGAGTTCCTGCCAAACCGATGAACATTATCTTCCCGCATGGTAAGATCTGTCGTGAATGTCAACGTTGTGCCAGCTTGGCTGGTCCCTGTATTCATTGATAACCTAAATGTGCAGAGGCAGACATGCCACTGTCCAACTCTGAGAGAAATTGTCTCAGGATATCTACCATCAGAAAAACCTGAAATTTTAAGGGATGTTTTGGTTGTGGAAATTGCTGAAAAAAAAAACGCTGGCTGCTTTGAATCAAGGAAATTAGTCCCTACATTGGTTATGATAAAGCTAGTACTATGCCAGAAGGAGCAAGATTCTCAACTGAACCTATGCAATCTGTAAATAATGGTGTTCTTTACCGGTTTTGTGAATGTGAACTTAACCAGGTGGTTAGAATATTGTGAAACATGTGGTTCAATCAAATATGAGAGTGCTTCCCACCTGATTTACTGCTTGCTAGTACTGGTAGTTATTCAAATGTGTTATTATTTCCTACATTGTAAAGGTGAGCTAAATTTTAGGGCTATTTCCAACAGCAGCACCACACACTTGCTTTGTGTTCATGGCTTCATGTTCGCAGCCAGAAAATGTTGCAGCTCAGTGTGTGTAGTTTGGTATGCCCTGTGCAGAGAGAAAAATGAGGTCTTTTGGACAATCTACATTCTTTTCTATCTTTTGCTCCATTGCTATGCATGTCCATAGCTGCATGCACAGTCACTTTTACTCATTCTTTTATGTTCATTTGTTCCAGTGCGGAATTCTAAAGAAGGCAAGCCTGATCCATGCAAGCCCATTTACAAGGTGGAATGGAAAACAGTGAGGGGGGCGTATGTATCCGCAAGTTTTCCTTTTTACTTTGCTTTCTTTGTTTTTTTTCCCACCTCTTTCTTTGTTTTGTTCAATATCGAAGTTATCACTTGTAACACCCTTGTCATTGGGTCTGTGTGGCTGACCGAAGTACTATAACTGTTTTCTTCTTTCCTTTCTGAACAGGAAAGCACGGCATGCAAGTACCATAACAGAAATGATTTGCATGCTGCCATTTGCCCAGGAAAAGATGTGTGTCTCACCTAGCTGAGGCTCTTTACATTTTGCATTCTGTAATGTTGGACTTTGTTGAGTGCCGTGATGTGTGCCGTGTCAGCAGATGAGAGATTTCTAACATTCCATTGAGCTTTATTGCATCCTTGAATGTGGACTCCATGTCTAAACTCTGAAAATTATCAGGTACAGAGCTCAAAGCTGTTAATAGTAGCTACGTGGGAGTGCATGGTCGACACTACTGTCAGCACTGTCTGCTGATAGCTGCTTCCAAGAACCAATAACACAACTAATGGCACAATTCTTTTATTAGCATGATTGCTCAGGTACGTCATGGATTGCATTTGGTGCTTTAGAAAACTTCCTCAGATACTCCTATATACCGATATGGTTTGAAGCTGCTCGAAGACAGTTGTGTACTTCTTGCAGCACGTGCTTGCGCCCTCACCAATAGCATTGGCAATTTGCAGCAGATGGCGCCAATGCTACTGTTGTATGCATGCTGGTATGTAGCTTGTAACAAATTTCAACTCAGAGCATGGAGCAAAGTAAACTGCTATTTTGTGCGCTATGTACTTGGAAAGTACCCAGCAGTTCAAGAAATTCTCCTGATTAAGTATTCATAGTGTACTATTCGAAGTGGCAAGTACGCACATATTTTGTGCTTGTAAGAAATGAACAACAAAAGCTCATTACTGTGCAGTTCATATATGTAGGAGCAGAATATTGTTAGCCCTGAAGGCACTTGATTACACGAAAGAATGTATTTTTCAACCATCTTTATAATAACTTCCACATACCGTAATATCCAATGATATGCAGCAATACAGCAACAGGCATTTGTTGACGTACTTGATGACTATGTAACGTGACAAAAAAAGGATATGAATGCTTACATTAAGTGAGATAGCCAACAAGTTTCTTGTTTCAGTAGTTTTGACTTGCTTAGGGAATAGTGAACCAAAGCTGGATTTAAGCTAGTGTTGTGACTGTAGTTATGTTGGGCACATTCGAGTGAAACAAAACTTTAGACAAAAAGCTATACACAGCTGTTTCACTGGTGTTTTGAATGACAGAATACAAACACTGTCGCATTTGAGCTTTTTCGTGCCTAGCCATAGAAGACAGATGTATATTTGTATCCTGGGCAGAAGTTGGGCAACAGCAGCTCCAGAGAAGTAATAACAGATGTTGTCGTGGAACATTGCAATGCTTATTTCTTTAAGTCATTGGCAATGCCTTGCTGGATATGCTTGTTCTTGTCAGGTCATTGAATCGCAGTCGCTGATAAACTTGGTTACTTGGAAATGTGAACCACTCATGGCTTCTTACCATAATTTATGACCAGCATTTAAAGGAGGCAATATGACATGCAATGACTGTTGTCGATGTACTCATGGCTCCTTTTCTGCCTTGGAATAGTTAAGGTGTCCAGCTCAAGTGAGGCAATTATGGTGTCTATGGTGGGAAATGCCCCTTCCTGCACCTTTTCTTTACTTATTTATTTTCATTAATTTAGTTGTATATTACCACTGGCTCCTATTCGGAGTAATACGTGAGTGGGAATGGTACATTAATATTGTAAAAATATGGAGCACATGAAAGCAAGCTAACAACAAGAAAGAGATGGACATTGTACGAAGGCTGAATGCAATAACAGAAACACTCTCTAGTTATTATAAAGCATGTCATTGTACAAGAAAAATTTATTATGCCAAGTTAAAAATGAGATATTTAAGCAATAACCATTATGTTAGCAATCACTAAACAGCATTATAGGTGGTTAATATTGCGTTTCTGAGTGCAGCATGATAGCGGATGTCAGTAGTCTGTTACTGTCTGGGAGATCATCTTCATTTGTTTGCTGGGCTGCATGTTACTGCTGCTTACATGGTAACAGTCAGCGCTGGTTACCTGTTGGTAAACCTAGAAATTGTCGTAAAAAATTACCAGTTTTGGTAATTTTTTACATTGGTTTTGTAATGCGTTGTGGCATAGTGTGTTCGAACTGAAAGTTCAAATTAGTTTCCGCTGTGTGCCGGCTGCGAATCACCTCTTATGTGTGTTTTATTTTTGTTAATTTATATTTTTTACTCTCCAGGGACTCTTTTGTTATCTTTTCGGGAGGCCTCCCCTTCGACAAGAGTGGCCAGACACCAGCCTTGACCGTTATTCATGGAAAAACCACAACAGTTTTGGAAATGGAGCACAACATAGTTGATTTTGTTACCCTCTGCGAAACCCCATTCCAAAGTGGTACGTTCTGCAGTGTGTGTGCATTGTAATTTGTCTTGACAGTTGGTCATATACTGCAGAGCGTCGCCTAGGTTGAGTGCTGTATAACTAGTCGAAACCTTTGGCAAGGCCAGCATATAGTGAGTCAGCTCAGCTAATTGTTGGCCAGATTTGAACGACAGATCTTGTTTGCTTACAGATTTCCATGAACCCTACGCTGTTGTTGTTCTTCTACAGAATGATCTAGTGGTGGTTGATCTCACAAGCCAAGGGTATGTTTCATAGACATCTTTTTTTCTTTTCTTTTTTGTATTTCGGTGCCACTGGAATGCTAAGTTGCTGTTATTGGATGAACTATGCTGAATTTGCCTCTTAATACACCTAAATGTGTCAGTTGGATAAAGTGACAAAACACCTGTCGTCTGTTGAAGTGTTTCCAACTTTAATGCAAAGACACTGGAAGTGGATCGTTTTACGTTCTGCACATTGCATTTATCATTAGGGCTACTTCACATCCAGAATTTTGAACTGTCACTGTCTGAAACTGCAATCGGATTAGACTGGCCGCATTTATGCCCTTAATTCACAAATGTATGCCAACTCGAACAACCCTGATTCTGACCTCTTTAATAATTCTGCTGAGTGAAGAGCAGTGCTGCACTCTGACTGAAGTACAGATTGTGCGTCAATCATGCTTTTCGGCAATTAATCCGATAAGGAGTTGCTTTAGAAATGCTCCTCTACTTGAATGCCTTTGAGCAGACACTGAGAGTACTACTTGTTAATATGGAATTGGTAATTGCTGAGAACATTATTTAAGGCCGTAGATCATATCGATTGAGGGACAGCGCTGGCCCCCTCATGACAAAATTAAGGGAATGCATTGTGTCAACGCCAATTTGCAGATGCGACCATTTAAATGGATTCATACAATCAATGGCATTGCCAATTCTTTACCTGGACTAGGTATTACTTGATTTGTGGAGGGTAGAAAAAAACCCGGGGTACTAGGGCAACCAAAGTACAGATTTAATAGAAAAGAATGTTTTGGCTCCCACATATTTTGGCTCCCTTGTTCACAGCTCACATTGGTTCACTGTTCACATTGGTTCACTGTTCACATTGGTTGGCATAGTACCCTGGGTTTTTTCTACCCATCACAATGTTTCATACCGACCAGACAGGTTTCTGTCAAACCTTAAACTTCATTACTTGCATAATCTACACTCATGGTACATTCGACTGGTCTCTACCGTGCTCCGACTTGGTTTGCCGTGGTACGGAGCCTTCTTGTGACAGAAACCGAACCAATGAAAGCTTGTTTGAGCTGAATATTAAGCTCCTTCTAGAGCAATAAAAGGAACCAAATGACCAGAAGTTTGTCAGATCGAAGTCATACTCTCACCTTGAAGATGAAAGTGCCTCTGAGTACTCTGAATGAAACAGGTGAATGTGTTCCAAGTGATCAATTTCTACCAGCCGATTGTAAAGCATGCCACCAGAGCACTCTGGAACACTTGAAGGTAACCACTCGAGTGTACCATTAGTCTCAACACAAGCAGCTAGTCTGCGATGCCCTTATACAGTGTATAATTAGGTGTCATAGGGCCACTTAGTGCACGACATACAGAGTAAATAGGAATACTGTCCATCACATCAATCCATCTTTAGTCACCAGTGAGTGCGTTTGGTGACAACATCCTGTGTTGCTGGTTGCAGCTACCCGTGTTTCCAGAACCCTTATTCGATGGACCTGCATGAATCTCCTGTCACCTTTTGTACCTACTTGGCTGACTGTCCAACAGACCTCATCCCTGCTTTTTACTCAGTGGGCAGCAAGGCCAACAAGAGGGGAGGGTTCTCGGAAAAGGTGCGCACATTGCATTGGCTAAATAGCCTCCACTTATTTGTCTTTAGTACAGTTACATGCATTGGTTATGATTATGCTGATGGACATTACTGACAATGATGCGTGATATACTAATGCAAACTAAGTGAGTACATCTGGGTCCCTGCAAAAACTACTTATGTATTAGCAATTTGTTCAGTAAGAAATAAGGAACAAGCAACATTTTGTAGAAGAATTTAAAGTGCTTGTGAAAAATATTGGTGCTGTGCTGTCTTCCTAATGTGTGAAAGCATGCCAAATGTGCTTATTACTATGCACTGGTGGCCTCTTAGGGGGAACTTGGCTAGCCGTGATTGAAAAAGATTTGTTAAGCTACTTCTTTGCTTGAGATCACTTTCAGAGCTGATGTGCTTCAATAGTATTGGATACATTTGGTTGTATTGCGAGCCGTGCGCACCAACTAAATAGAGCTGAAGCAATTTTGAATCTGCAACAGAAGTTGCACTCGGCGCATGTGTGCAAAAACCTGCGCTTGCCTCTTGTAACCATAATAAGGCCTTTAGAAAAGCAGTTGCACAGACCCAGCTGTTACCTGTGGTCCTTGAGTTCTATGCAATCAAAGCAGGATTGTCTAGTATTAGATTCCTGTACTTGAGCCTTATGACTTCTGACCTCCTTTCATCTTGTTTCCACAGGAGTGGCCAATCAGTGGGGGTGAGTGGGGCACATCAACAGTCAGCTATCCAGAAGTGATCATCACTGGGTAGGCTTCAACTTTTCGCTCACTGAAACTTTTGCTATGTGTACGCCAAAGGTACGAGATATCTCTTGGTATCTCTTGAAATAAAAGCAGTGCAGCTGACCTGAAGTTGGAGCACAGCTGATTGTTAGCACATGAAGTACATGTTAGTTCAGGAGTGACAGGGCATTTATATATGCACAGCACGTGAAATGAAAATTGGTCTTCAGTCATTGTTTTCTATTATTTATTTAAATGGTGCATTTATCTTTGTAACTTTTCTTTTCCAGGCATGCTGATGGCTCCCTAAAGGTGTGGGATGCATCTTCAGGTAGAAACTGTTCATTCAGCTTAATTTTCTTATGTTTACTCCTCATGTGCAAGCACGTGAAGACAGGTCTAGGGCCTTTTGGTGACAAGTGATACTGCTAGTAATGTTAGGGCTCCTAATCGACCATTATGCTTGACCGCCTCCATTTTACTAGCTCTCCATAGTCCTCCCAGGTTTTTGTGAATTATAAAATGTCAACTGTATCCATGCCATACATAGAAATAAGTTCAGTAGAACCATTGTTTTCTTATCATGCTATGTTGTGTATTTCCATGCTTTGTGCTTTCCTTTAGTTATACCTATACTTTCGAACATTCTATATTTGGAGTATTCAGCCCACTGTTAAAACCACATTCGATTTCTGTTGTTGTGCCTACAGTGACGCTTCAGGTGTTGTACCGGCTCAAGACCTCCAAGGTGTTTGAGAAGCCCAAAAACCGTGGCAGTCAGGAAGTGCAGGATGAAGACCCCTTTGCTGTGGAGAAAGTGGCCTTCTGTGCAGACAGTCGTCTGCTGGCTGTGGCTGGCTCCAGCTTCTACGTCATTGTGTTTGTGTTCAGGAAGCAGGAAGCCTCTGTGGAAGTGGACGTGAGTGCGCAGTGTGTTTTGCAGCTCCTTTCATTCTACCATGCTTGTTACTTTTCTAAATGTGTGTGTGCATGAATACTTCCACAGTAAGCAGCCGTCCTTACTGCACTGCCTAAGTGCCGATTGTGTCTGCATTCTGTCTGTGCATTGATACCCTTCCTCTCCTCATCGCTCGCACCTTATGTGAGGCTAGTGGCCTTTTTGCCGAGGGTGCTTCACTTTCTTCTGAAGTTTAAGACAAAATGCGATACAGCGACGTTATTGAAAATTTCCAGTGCTTAGTGGAAAACAGGAAAGGTGAAAGGATAGAAAACAGAATTGCTTTCTACAACCTTCCTTACTCTTGTGCTGGAAACTTTTAATAATACACATTTCCAGCTAACCCGACTTTCTTTATTAACTGCTGCAGTACAGCCCTTGCCATGCCTGGACACGGTGCACAAGGCTTATGTAAATCAGCTAAATGGTGAAAGAAGTTAAAGAGCAGTGGCCACTATTTGCTGTTCACACAGTTTAGTTACTGAAGGTTTCACAGCCATCTATAAACTTTAACATTATGGTCACATTTCCGCAGTAACCTCGACAGAAATGTTGCCTTATTACTATTCAATTTTGCTTGGTGTAGACATGATGAAGGCTAAGTAGTTGTAGTGTTTATCCTTTTCAAGCTGTGAACATATTGTTGATTCTGTTCTCTTACTATGGCTATAGCATTACTGGAATCTTTCTTAAAAAGTGAACGTAAGCAGGTTGTTTATCTCAACAGTGCTCATTGCATGTAGCATTTCCGTGCAGGTTCTCGAGACACCGATTCTCTATGAGGTTGATGACGATGGTGACTGTTCCCCTGAGTGCGAGTATCAACGTCAATCTTCGCAGCAGAGTTCCTGCCCCAGTGCCTTGGAAGAGGGTTGTAGAAAGGCAAGGGCCACCCACAGTCACATTTCTGTGCATATGGTGTTGTAAGAAAGAAAAAGTGAGAGAGAGGAGTGGTGGTGCATTAGGCACTGGTGAAAGGAAGCCTAAACTGGGTACACAGTATGAATTTCTTGCCCACATTCTCTCTCTCTCTCTTCTGGCCTCTTAGTGCCTTGTATTCATAACTGAAAAGCAATGCTATAGACGATGCAGGGAAAAAAAAAGGAAACATGTAGCGATGGGGCGGTATTTCAAGGGCTGTACCTGTGTTGTCTGTAGTGCTGCTTTTCAGTGATGAATGCAAACCAGTTCACCAAACATTTACCATATTTACTTGAATCTAGACCGACCCCGATTCCAAGCCGACTCTCTAAAGTCCGAAGCCAACAAAAAAATATGTATATCACTTCAAATGTAGGCCGAACAAAAGAAGCGAGGACAGCGTTCACAAAATGCAAACAACATTTATTGAATCTGAACGTGCATAGCTCATTCATCGTTGTCGTCGCTGCTAGACTCGTCGCTGTGTTCCTTGTCACTGTCACCTTCAAACAGTGCACTATCTTCGGTACCATCAAATGCATTAGATATGCTGCACTTTTTAAAGGCGTGCCCGATCAAAGTACCTGGGATGTTGTCCCTCGCTGCAGCTACTCAGCCTGCCAGCTGTGATAGCGATGCACGTTTGATGCAGCCCGTTGCTGTTAGCATGTGGTCTTCGTCAGTCAACCAGTCCATGTAATATTTCTGCAGACGATCCTTGAAAGGTTTGTTGATGCAGACATCAAGTGGCTGCAACTGGCCATGCCGCCCAGTATGACAGCGAGGTCCGCGTTCGCTTGGGCGAGTGCAGCCTTCACGTTGTCGGTCACGGTAAGGGTCGACGACAAGGAGCGAGTTCTTTGTCAAAAGGGCTCCTGGACGCCGTCGCCACACAATCTTAACCCACTCTTCCACCATCGCACCCATCATCCACCCGTTCTTATTTGTCTGCACAATGACATTTTTTGGGAAAGTTTCTCGAGCAGGCAGTGTCTTCCTTTTAAATATCATATAAGGAGGGAGTTTATGTCCATCAGCTGTGCAGCACAGCATCACAGTTGCGCGCTGCTTCTCGTAGCCCGCAGAGCACACCTTAACCTCCTTGGCACCCTTTTCATTCACGGTGTACGCCACTGGCATATCAAAATACGCAGCCGTCTGGTTGGCATTGCCGATTTGCTCAAGGTTGTAGCCTGCCACTTCTCTCTTTCGCAGTACATAGCGCTGAAATGCAATGAGCTTTTCTTCGAAATCGCTTGGCAGCTTCTGGGTGAATGAAGTGTGACGTCGGAGGCTGAAGCCGAAGCACTTCATGAATTTCTGAAGCCAGCCCCGGCTGGCTTTGAAATCCTTTGGCGTTAGGCCCCGCTCCCTCAAAAGTTCCCTAGCTTTTGCTTGGAGCACTTCTGTTGTCACTGGAAGGGCAGCTGCTCTCTGTGTCCGAACAAAGTCGGTCAAAACTGTCTCCACTTCGTGGTGACGGCCTTTCTTTGGTTCGCTAAATGCCATCCTCGTTGCGACGCATGCAAAAAGCTGCTGTCATCCCCTCAAACGACGGAGGTTTTTCTCATCGACCCCGAAGACCCGCCCGGCTTGAAGGTTCGACGCTGCCTCTGCGGCTATCACAATTTTTCGCTTGAAAGCGGCACTGTAGTGGCATCTCCTGCTTGGTGCCATCACAATAACACCATGCCGCACATTGATACGGCCGACACGACACAGGTCAAAATGGCAACCTCGCTTGTGTACGGTTGACTACTGGCACGGCTAGTAGCGGCTGCGATTCTGACTTTTCTAGATGGCACTAGCTATGCACCATATTTAGCAGTTTCAATGAAAAACTGGCGCGTTTTTTAAATCCTCGAATCTAAGCCGACCCTAGAGTTTGGAATATGATTATTTGAAGAAAAAAAAAAACTGTCGGCCTAGATTTGAATAAATATGGTAGCTTAGTTAAAGTAGTTAAGTTAATGTAGCTTAGTTAAGGAAACAGAATGGCACATACATGAACAGTCGTGACAACATGAAAAAGGCGGTTGTGCCATATTTGCATAACATATCACACGCACTAAAGAAACAGATAAAAGGTTAAAGTAGATGTAGTATTTTCTGCTCTGCAGAAATTGCTCAGGTTATGCAGTGCTACAGATCCGTTTGCCAAAAAACACAGAGGTTGTAAAAAGAATTATCGGCCCCTTCTTGTGTCATGTGTAAAGAATGTGATATATCACCTTCCATTATTGTGTGGGATGGTTTACATTGGGCAGTCTGGGAGTTGCCTGAATGATAGGTTAAGAGAACATAACCAAAAACTGAACCTATACCGGCATTGTCATGTGTCTGTGCATTGCGGTGATTGTGGATGTAAAACCTTGTTTAAGAAGTGCTCTATTTTGTATAGAAATGTAAAAGGTACGCTAGAAGTTGTTGAAGCTGCTTTGATAGCGAGGGCCACTGACAACTGCATCAGTTCCCCTTCAGTTGCTTTGACTGCAAGTGAATTTGCGTTCCTGGAAACAGCTGGTTTTCATGTACGGTGATTGGGCCTCTTCGGTGTGGGGGCCTACAAATATGATGTTTATCTGGAAATAAATGCTCTTTCCATGTCTTCCAGCTCTAAGACCACCATTGCTCTATCTAACCAACTGGCCCATACAACCATACTTTTTAATTTAGCTTAGTTGCTTGTGTCCGACTTTTGCAGTTGAACAGCAGCACTAAATTTCCGTGATCTAGCAGACACCAATGGTCAGGGGACGAGGCACACAGAAACGCCATGGCTGGAAATGTTTATAGTGCCTGGGTTTCCAGTTTCTATGTCTGCGTCATAACATGCATAGTTCGTTAACCCTTTCAGGGTCAATGACGTAAATATACCGCGCCGCGAACAAGTCCAAGATGGTCGATGCCACATATTTACGGTGCCAACTGTACGTTTAAAAAGCGCACCAATTTCCCAACTTTTTCTTTCCTGACATGTGTTACCACTATGCGGGAATACAGGGAATTTTTTTCTCACGCCTCCCTCTCTTGGTTTTCATTGCCTGGCTTGTTTGCTCTGGCGTGTCTATATATTACCACTCGCGCATTGGTGTGCGCGCGGGTGGGCAACGGTTAGTTTGGGTTTTGTTCCGTGGGCGGTTTCAGCTTCTTGGCCTCGCAAAAGTGATGGCTATCTCATTACTAATCGCTCAAAGGGTGACCGCCTGTTACTCGCTCGTTTATTGTTCACAGGGGTGCGCACATGAGAAGGATGCCGCCGTGCATGCTTTTCCTTTTTTGGAGACTCGCAAAAACTAATTGCCTCTGGTTGGTGATAAGATGAAGATTAGTAGAAGTTTGTCAAACGTTTTGCTTTTGCGACGGGCACACAACGACACAGTTTTCTTGAGTGCGCCCAGCTATGCAGTTCGATTATGCTATGAATGTAAATGTTAGTGTAAGAGCAGGAATATTTGAGACTTGCGAAATATTCTCGTGTGCACATATTCTAAGCCTTGAACTATGTGTATAACAATGCATCAAATTTTTAATTCTTATAAGTTTATTTCTTTTTTTATTGTTGTTATTCATGAATAAACAGTACATATACCAAGGCAAAATATTTTTTTCTCACTTTACAACACCCTAGAAACATATGGTAAACTTTTTTCGAAATAGGTCGCTCTGAAGAATATAAATCTGCAAAAAAATAATAATAATAATCGACCCTGGGCGAAAAAAATCGACCTTGAAAGGGTTAAAGTGTCAGTAGGAATAGACGTATAAGCTGTCATCATCATGTGCACATGATGGTCTACTGTACTTCAATAAGCATGCTCTTGTGCACTTGCCTTTATGCCACATAATACTGCAATGTCCTGGTCATGCATAAGGTATGTTCCTGGGGTAATATTTAAAGGGACACTAAAGGAAAAAATATTAAGTCAAGCTGTATTGAAAGATTAGAGTACTTTAATAATGAATTCGTCATTCCACAGATTTTGTAAGTGAGAAAATGAAAGTTCAAAGTGGTGAAGTGACACCACCTGTAGTGGACTATGGTATCCCATGGTTGGGGAGTTACAAGCAGCACAAGAAAATGCAGAAAAAACACGGTCTTGTCTGTTCTCAGCCCCTTTGTCTGTGTTTTCTTGCGCTGCTTGTAACTTCCCAACAATGAATATACTACCTATGAAATTGGCCAACTTTTGGTGCTTATGGTACCTCTCCTGTGAGGTAAGCACTGCCTGATTGACAGAAGGGTGACGTAAATGGAGGTCACATGGAAATTACACTACTCAACTCGTCCGTTTTGGTGTGGGCAGGTCAAATAAAGGAGCGGCAGAGGGACCTTCGGCAGCAATTTTCTGTGCAACAGAGTGATATATTGGCACACAGAAGACTATACCAGACTCCTAGATGAATAATCTGTCCATCTAACTCTACTTAATATTTTCCTTAAATGTCCTTTTAGGAAGCAATGCGCGCTATTTCGCCCTCTCACCTTCGTAGTCTTTTTCTTTTTTTCGAGGTCTTTATGAATCTTGATGTTCACAGGTTTGCAGGTATGAAGATGTGATGGGGACCAAAAGATTAAAAACATTAATATCGCAAAGGTGACTTTCTTGCAGATGTATGTTGCAATTCACAGTTGAGCAGGAATAATGGTGCTTTGCCGGTTCTCTTGTGCAGGCTGCTTCGGAGAACTACACCTCGTTGAACGTCAAGTCGGGCCCACAGAAGTGGGGCACAGGCTTCCAGCCATCCTTGGTGTGCATGCTCCCATGGGTGCGGGGGGAGACACCTGGACACATCACTTCTCTCAGCGTCAACTCTACGTACAATCTGTGCGTTTCACTGCTGTACATTACTCCTGCCTGCTTGCACGGTGGAGTCTTGCTATAACGCTGCCTGAAAAACTGCAACAAGTGACTACATGTGACTCAACAAAAATAATAAGCTCAGGGCTTGTAGAACAATGTAGAACTTGTCACCATTGTCTTGTTAGTATCATTACTGTCATCAACCCATTGAAGTTGTGTGGGATGAAGGTACCTTACAGTGATCTTCAGTTTACAAGTCCTGCATCACTGCTTCCCAACCTATGCGTGCAAATTTTCTTATCTCAATGCTCCATCTAGTCCTCTGCTGCCGTTGACTGCACTTTCCTTCCCTTGGCCAACATTCAATCACTAATAGGTCACCAGCTACCTTCTCTATGAATTTCAGGGCACTCCTGGCCCCACTTGCTTCACTTTTTATTTTTTAACTCTCAACTAGAGTATCAAATATTTTTAGTTAACTAGAGTATTCGTTACCCACATTTGCTGTTTGATCCATGCTAACATCCAAATGTGTTACAATGTGTGGGTTTACAATGTGTGGATTTTTACCACTTATGGTTTTATTGTGGGCAGGTTTACTGTGTGTGGCTTTACAGTGCATTGGTTAACTGTGCTTGGGTTTTCTGTGGGTGGGTTTACCATGTCTGGGTTACCAAACTTTTCATAGTAAACAACAGCTGCTATTTGTGTCTAGTACAACCTATTTCACATCATAACTATCTTGTTTCGTGCTATAGAAGAGCATTGTAGATTCTGAAGTCAGTGTCATTGTATTTTTGCTTTCTTGTGTCTAACCATCTGTGTGCTTGTTTCCTTTTTGTCTTGCAGACTAGCCTATGGCAATGAGTGTGGCTTGGTTGTTGTGGACCTTTGTACGAAAACCTGTGTGTTAAACCTTGGTACCCCCGATTTGTATGGTGAGTAGTTTACTGCAGCAGTTCTTGTCCTCTCTTGGCTTGTGCTGTACAAGAACATGCCATGTGTTTGAGTTTTCATCATTTTTGCGCTAAAGCACTCGGCAAGTACCATATTTGCGCGAACGTAATGCGAGTTCTCTCTCTCTTTTTTTTCCCTCTTTAATTACCACCTCGAGAAAGCACCTTGCGTTACATTTGAAGCCATGTTTTACATATAACACAAGGTTTTTTTTAACCCCAAATTTTAGCTCAACCACTAGGCAACTAAGCCGTTCGGAAAAGCCAACTTCTCTGGATTCTTTTTAGAACACAGAGGCACATAGGGAGGATCGAACTCGGGTCGTTGAGGAACGGAGTGCACAACTAAATGCTATGAAAGGGAAACGGGTGAGGACGCAAAGTAGCCATACTGTGGTCCCACTTTAATGAAACCTTATCTGGATTTCAGATTCAAATTAATCATCAGTGCCGCCACTACTGCTGCGCATGTCTACACGGCCGCATCTTCGTTAGTGCATCTGTGCCATTGTGCCTGCATCAGGTCCCCAGTGTGATGATTGTAGTCCTTTCAGAATGTTCAACATGATGGGCAATACACTACTGTGATGCAGGCCTGCGCATGCTCTTGTGTATGTGAGAACAGTCCTGCACAAATGCGTATCATTGTAGTGGATCATGCATGACACTGTGATAAATTGCCCTCTTCGAGACCCAGAGATACTGTCGCAAATTATGGTTGTTAGTTCACATTATAACCATAATATTATTTTTTAAGTTGCCAGAGCCACCTGTAGTACCCCTCGTCATCTTGTATTTGTGTAGATATAGTACGTTTATCACCATTGTCTTCATGAATACGATGGCTGTGACGAGAGTGATAAGACGATGATGATACTGACCATCACCTGGAAACAATCACCTTTATGCTGGTGGCAATAGATGCTTCAGCCGGGGCTTTCTTTGTGCTCGTGGTGTTCCTGTAATGCACTTTACGGAGACAGAAAGTGTACTTGAACAATGATTCCGTAAAGGAAGCACTAGTGCCCTGTGCATTGATGGTGTATAGTTAGCAAATAAATATGACTGATATAAAAATAAGAGGAAGAACACAGCAGAGGTCATGTCTGAAGTAACGTATCATGAAAGACTGAAGCAAAATCAAGGCCTTATTGGTAGATTACTTTTTTTTTTCTCCTGTAATACCTAAAAAATTAAAGTGTGTCTTGTGTGCTTGCCAAGAAATTTGCATCTGTCCACACTGAGGTGTCTTTCTGCTGTGGTATGGAATACATCAAGTGTTTGCTCAGAGCCATTAATTAGGGAAATGGTACTGCTGAATATGCATTGGGTGAAAATGGTAACATCCCTTGCTGTGATGCCACCAGAGCCTCTGCTTTTCTAGGGAACTACTTTTGGTGACTGTTGAGAGCTGTGCAGTAAGGCCGCTTTCTCAGGGGTGTGTCTGAATTGTCCACAGGTTCGTCTGACCCTTACCAAAGAATTGCCCGATCACCCAAACGGAATGCAATACTGCCTTCTTGTGACAACAACTCTGGTGAACAAGAACAATGCCGTTCTCCCAGTGCCGACCAGGTCAGGTCTTTGGCGCATTACTTTTGTTCACTTGAAAGTTTAACTGCCTTGTTTTGTGGTAATGTGTCTCTGTTAAGTTGAAGTGGTCACAACCACTTCTTCGTGGTGTTATAATGCAGCCATGCGCTTTTAACTGAAAGTACCAATCTTCCACTGTGGATTATCTGGCTAGTTTTTGCTAATTTAACTTAAGTTATTGCTCACTTTAGAATCTGGCTTCTTATCAAAGCAGCTTTTTTTTTGCCTGCCCCATTTTATAAGTCATGCTTGGTTGCTTGAGCTCTGAAACTGCGTTAAGATCTTGAGTGCACAGTATCCTCGTGTGTCAAGTTTTACATGAAAAAACTATGTTGTTGTTTTCCCCTGCATAGCTTGAGCCATTATAAAAGAAGAAAGAGAAAAGCATTTTATTATGCATGTATTTGTGATGCTATGTAGAATACTACTGTTAACTAGTTGAGTAGTGGACACTAGCTGTTCTAACCACTGAGTAAACCATGGTCAGCGTTTGAAGCCAGATTTCTGTAGCTAGGTGCCGTTTCAAAAATGCTGATATCAGTGGTTCTTTCCTTTTTTTTTTTTGGTGCCTTACAACTTTCTAATTGAAACCTATCATGTATGTCTGATGCTTGGAAGTTGATTAGCACTAACTGTCTGGCCCGTTATCAATATTTAATTGAATTTGCATGTGACAGCCATCAACGATACTGCCTAAATTTGGCCCATGCAGCATACATCAACTTATCCTATAACCTGGCTCAAACGATAGGACAATCGGTATTCGAAGTGTCCCAGCAATGACTGTCTGCAGTGATTAAACATCAGAATTTGAGACATTATTTTTGCTGGTCAAGATTTATAGCAGCTGGGGGCATCAGAAATTATGTGGGGATCATGATAAACTCACTATTTAACTAAATTACATTAACTATTAATAAAGACAATCCGACAAAAGAAGTGGTACTAGTCAGTATTTGAGGCATGTCCACATAGTAGGAATCCTACTACAGTTGAACCCACTTATAACAATATTCAAGTGCCACTAAAATTCCATTGTTATAACCGAAAATTGTTATAACTGGATTGCATGAACAAAAGAAATCAAAGTGGGGGATCGCATAGCTGTTTTGAGGAAACTGTAATGGCAGGGAGGCCAGTTCTCCTTCCTACCACATTTCTCCGTCTGACTTCTGATTGTATTGACTCACTTAACTGTTTAACTGTGCTTTTTGGGTGCTTCGATTTCGTATTGTTAACAAGCTGCAGCTGTCGGCATTGAAGAATGGCACTGCTGTAGCAACTGCAAACAGGGGTCACGGGCGGCAAGTGACATATGAGCTCCGCCGAGGCATCGCTTTGGTGGCCCCAAAAGGTTTCTTTTGAAAAATGTGAGAAGGTTGCCACGGCAGCATCTCAGCTTAAGAAATCCAGAAGAAATGCTGGGACGAGATCGCCACAAGCATCTCACCACGTACGTCCCACTGGCTTGCACAAGAAAACCGCATGTCCGTCAGCCTTGCTTGATTTACACAAAGCTTGCCGACATCCTTCTCCAAGGCACCCATGGGCTCCATGTAGTGAAGCGGAAGGTCCCTCGCTAAAACAAGCCCATGAGGGGACAGAATCACCTGCAGGACATCCCGCAAAGAGAATGTTGAGGCAGCCTGCCCTACCGCATCAGCGCTGCCATCGTGGCCATCACTGTCGCAGTCTGATGCAAGCACTTTCACGACGATCGTCTCATCGGTTAGAAACACTTTGTTTCCAAATCTGTAGCAGTGTGCTTTCTTTTCACCGGCAACGCCGTGCATTGCCGATGACCAGTGGGCGGATCAGCCATGTTCCGTTTCGGCGGCGAGTCGGAACGAGGCTGATAAGCTAGGTGGCCAGGAACGATTTCGATGCACCGAACAAAGACAAGCACGAGCGACTTAATCAGCATAATTGCACAGAATGAAGGCCCAGCGATCAATTTGGGAGCAGCGCCGGCAGCATTGTTGGCACAGTTTGGGCAATCCATTCATGTTTCGGAGGGTGGCGCGGTGCAGAGCTATGGGCACAGCCCATCAGTGTTCGGAGGGGTGGAAAGGGCGACGGCAGAGAAGGCTGGTGCGTCTCTCATGGAGGGAAGCGCGCGGTGGCAGTTGGGGTGGGGGGCGATCGTGCAGCGGCTCGCATTTCACATTTCTTTTTTCGTTTCAAGGATTTCGCATTCCATTACCTTTAGGCACGGGCACCCAGCAGCCAGACTTCATCGTTATAACTGATAATGCGACATGGGGACATCGTAGTAAGCGGGTTATTTTTCTATAGAAAACATACAAAAGTTTACGGTGCAACAGCTTTTCATTGTTATAACCGATATATTGTTAAAACCGGTATCATTATAAGTGGGTTCGACTGTAGTAGTTTCAAGATATTGGTCCCCAATGTTTGCTATGAAATAAGTTGGTGTCTTGCATAATTTTATCCCACAACGTGGAAGCAGTATTTCTTCGCAAATTATTAAGCAGAATGCCAGCACTTTTCTCCTCAAGTCTGGCATTATGGATTTTTCAAAACTTTTGCTAGTCTCTTGTCTCTTATTATGTGGGCATGTCTAAGCACTGACTGGGTGCAATTTCATAACTGCACTGTGTTCTATAAAGCAATTCCTTGAAAAGTCGATCAATAAGTATAAGATATTTAAAGAGTGATCGAGCGATTATCGTATTACCTCTGGTATCTACCAATGGGAATTGTGTGTAGAAAAACCAAGCTATCTTTTTCTACTCTGGTGTGTTTAAGAATTGCCTAAAGTTGTTGCTGAAACACTTGATATGCAAAAGTGTGCACTGAATGTTTTTCTGCATGCCATCGCTGCTGTGTGTTGTGCATCTTTCACAGCCTGCAAGCTGGCTTCCCTATACAGTGCGGCTATCCACAACATATGAGCAATAACTAAGCATTCCTGAAATGTTGCATTGGCATTTCATATCAATAAATATTCTGTGGAGTGTGTACGTTATTACCAATGTGCCGTTCACTGTGTGAAAAAAAAACTGACATTTGTGCTGCTAAGTGGGATGAAATTCTAGCTTATTGTATAGCTTGCATCATATTTTTGTGCAGGGATGGGCTGTCTTGGACTCTGCTGTTTGTATTGCAGCAATAGCTGTTATGTGCTCTTCCCAGCACTGGGTTTCTTTTGGAAACTTTTCTAGCACGAAAGGAACTGATATATAACAATAAAAAATGAGTCTGTGATATTAGATTTTTGGTAAAGTTTTAGAAACAAAAGTTCACCATTCCTTTTATCCACTAGTAGTCCACCACTCTGCACGTAGTTTTGAAAATTTTCCGTTCTTGCGTAAAGCCTTTTATCATTTCGCTGGCGTATATGTCAGCTCGAGGACATCTTCCCATTGTGGGGGGATAAGCAGGGCTGATTTGTTACACTTGCATCACGTGAAGAAGCTGGCTTGCTGTGGTGTGTGGAAGGTGCCTGCTGTTTGATTGCACTGGCTATTTATGGTTTCTCACAAGCTCTATTAAACACACTCAAGCTTTCTCGGAAACAGCTTTGTCGCGAAGCTGTGCTGCATAATTGGGGTTCTTAATGTATGTGACATTTGTTTATAAGACAGCTTATATACTTGGCAGGAATTTCCAGTGGAACAAGAAATGAAAGTAGGGCTGCTTCATTCTTGCTTTAAGCTCTGTGTAAAGTTGTGTCAGTCTTTAATTTTTTGTTTGTGCACTGCTGGCATATTTATTTTAATCTGTGTGCTAACAGGTAAGGATTAATTCATGCTCTTTATTCCACTGGACATTCCTTGAAGAGACCCTGATGTGGTTTGAGGTGAATGAAAAGTATGCGCAGTCAAAAATAAGCTCGTACTTAAAAAATATATATATGTTCAGAAGATTTTGGCACCTCATAGAGGTGCCGGCTAGTTTTTGTGCTCATTATGGTATTGACAGTTAGTGACATCACAAAAGCAGTCATTCAAAGTTTATTAAAAAGGCACTGATTTGGGTGAGTTGGAATTGCAAATCTATGGAAGGCTTCAGCACAGAATTACACAAACATGCAAGTATGAAAAAACATGGAGCACTCGCTGTCTTTCAGCTAACTTTATCACAAACATGCACAGATGTGCCGCACACAAATGTGTGAATTTAAAAAAAATAAAGTAAGTTGAAAGACAGCGCTCAGTCTACCGTTATTTAAATTCCCATGTGACTGTCATGTTGAACTGGAAGCCTGCCATGGGTTCAGAGTTCTACTGAAAGTTTTATAAGCCTTGCACATGCTTTTTACAGTGTTCACTACTGAGTTCAGTACCATGTTGAGCGAGCTTGTTCAACAACAGCTTTAGAAACTATATCAGGGTCCATTGATAGGCCAGACTGTTGTCAAGCATGCATTAGTGGAGGTTCTGAAAGCAAAGCATGACATTCCGCCTCACATGCCTCGGGAGCAGAAAAGCAACTTTAGTGAGCGGCGCTTGTGACAGCTGCACACACGACATGCTTTGAATGAATAATGAGAATGCCATTGCTGCCATGTCACGAGCTGTTGCACGCAGAACCTCTGCTTAGACAAGTGCATGGCTTTCGGTGTTGTCCCTAATCTGTAAACTGTGGCCTTCTCCCTTGCTCCCGCAACCTTTATTTTAGAATTCGGCTGCCCATAACATTAATGTGCTTGCCTGCAGTGCTGTAGCTACATGTGGTTCTTACCCTGGTTCAAAAGATTGCCATATTTGCACTGGTATAGTTCCTTTAAAAACAATTCTTTGGTCTAAATGTTGCCCTCTCAATACATTAGGAAACTGTCCTAAGTAGAACTGAAAGCAAAACCTATGTAAGCCCTACTTGAGACAGCCAGCGCAGCCTGCATGTGAAACCAACTCTGGCCCATTGTCAAACCATTGTTTATCTATTGCTGGACCAATGTCTAATATCACTTAGTACTTGCCTTACATTGGTCTGGTGTAGGACCTGCGTACCATCTGCTTCCTGCAATACTTGGGATGCTACAAATGTAACATATGTACTCCTTTTCAATGCCCTTGGCTTGAAACACCGTGCACCTAAGATGGGAAAGAAGGCCAATCAATAACTGTCCTTAGCATATTGTTGAACTTCTTTACATATTTAGTATTGACAGTCTTGCAAAAACGCAATGGTGAGAACTTGGCAATGCTGGCCGAACTCATTTCCTGGGTAGCAGGGCTAATGAGTAGTGTGGAGGAGCGAAGCAGAACAAACCAATAGAATGAGCAATAATCTTACGGGCACTTGCCTTTCAAGTGCTTATGCTTGCGACTTCAGTTTTTCCAAGCTCAAGGCTTGTGTTGTCGAACCATGGGTCACATCGTTGTTTGAATATATTAGAACTGTAGTAATGTATTTGCTCAGTGCTTAAGAAATAAAGTCAGTGCCCTTGTCAAGTTTATGGTTATTGTATACACGTGCAAATATGCAACTTTTTTGGACCCAAATATTGAAATATTGAGGTACAACTGTTGTTCTGTGAATAGGGGTAAAGCAACTCTCTGTTTGACTGGTAAAGTAAGTGAAACGAAATGTTCCATTGCATACATTTTTGCCCCTATCTATGGACGCTCTGTTTTGCTAGGTGATTCGAAGAGATATGCAGCCACCAATGTTGTGCAAGCGTGGCTTTGGTGTTGCTCGAGGTAACCTGAATGCTTCGTTGCATTTACTGCATTTGGAAGGGCATGCATTTCTCAATTACAGAGGAAGTTGTGGCCAACTTGCTCAGTGAAATGGCAAGAAAAAGCCTCTGGCCCACTTTTTTAAAGCGTCACCCTATTTTATGCAGTCTCCCACTGTTAACATGTGATGGGGAGAGTTATGGTGAGAGTTATGCTTAGAGTTATGCTGAGATCGAACAGACCATGCGGTATATGTGTGGTGAACTGCTATTGAAATCTTCAAGGCACATAATAAAATAAATAAATAGGCCTTTGTAAATCCGAGTGCAGTGGAAGGGTAACAAATCATTATACTTAAACAGCCTTTATTTACTCTTTAAACAATCATCACTCTTAAAATATTTAAGGCATTTGTTCCATTACAAATAGCAGCTTGTAAAACTGTAGGTGCTGTGGAATTGAGGCAAAAAATGTGGCACTGCTTCAATACTTCTCTTGAATACTTCGTTTTCTCCACAAACTGTTTTTGGCAAAGCTATCAGCTGCATAGGCCTTTGAGGCTGAGTATAACAAAAAACCTCGTCGTTTCTGACCAAGCTTGTGCAAGTTACACTCACTGCTCTTTTCTCTCCCTCGTGCTGTGATCCACAGTGAAGAGTTCACATGCGTGTGCATTGCCTTGCCGGCACCTGTTCCGTGCTCCGTGTGCCTCATTTTTTTTTCTCCTCTGCCCACTTCCCTCGCCATCACCTCATGCCCACTCATCTTTTGTCACGTCACCCTCACATCACCTTCACCACTACCACCACCACCACCACACCACCACTGGTTCCTGACTGTCCCGTGCTAATTGTGCCCTCCTGTATTGGCTGGGAGCAGAGGTCTATAGGTAGGTGGCACCTGCTTTCAGAACCTTGAGACAAAGACAGCATTTGTGAGTTTGTATAAACCATGCGTTAGGTGAAGCAGCACAAGGTTTCAAAGGTGTAATGATGTGGCGTGCGAAGGCAGAAAGCATTCAAGACACAGATTTTACTTATATTGGATGGGTTTCTCCTCCTCAAGAATTACGTTCTAAGGAATTATATTATCACTTGTGTACCAATCAGGTTTTTAGTATCAGATAAGGAATAACCTAAGGCAGTGAGCACTGGTCATGCTGACAGCTGAATGGCTGGTGCGCAAATGAAATTGTTACTGTAATACAGTGCCTGTGACCTAGCACCGGCAGACTTTGCCAAAAATGGATAAGCCGGCACTGAAAGAAACTCCTCTCAGTATTACCTTAAGCATAGTAATCGTTTAAGCACCATTTGAATGAACTCGTTCTGCATTGCATCACATGAGTTAGAAATGTAACCGTGTGCCTTGATCTGTGTCCTGAAACGCTTGTCGTGCTTGACGTACCCTGACAGACTGCAATGCCATCGTAGGGGATGGGCGGCTGTGTTCCTGACTGGTGACATTTGTCCTCCTCCTTCCTCAGATTAACGGTCTTTGCAATAGTGGCACGGTTGCAGCCCAGCCAACTCACTCTAAGCGGCAAGCAGACTCCCGCCGCAATAAGTCACGCAAACTTCAGAAACTTCCCAACTTGGTTTCCACTGAGGAACCACCATGTTTCAACACTTTACCAGGTGGCTGAAGAGTTCGGCTTCTATTTTTTTTACCCTCTCTCGCTTTCTATCTGTGGCGCCTTCTTGGCAAAGTCTTTTATGTGGTGCAGGCTTGGTGCAGGTTTGGTGCTTTGTGCAAGTGTGTAGACTGTGTAACTGATTTGCTGTGCATAAAGTGGGTGCGTGATGTGGCAATAGTGCTGCAAAACTCATGGTAGCTTTTTGTATGGAGATAGAAACGTTTATTAATAAAAAAAGTAATATAGAAATAGATGTGTGGTACTGTGCAGCCTTGTCTAGTGATGGTTTCTGGTGCATCTCATTAGCTGTATTAAGCACTGTACACGGTGTCCCATTTAATGCAAAACAAGTTTTAAACAATAAAGCAAAGCAAAGTTCTTTGTGTGGGTGAAATCAACTGTATGTTGGCAACCTCTTGGAGAAGCTTCTGATATTTTATGTTCAAGTTCAAGTTTATTCATCATCACCGATGTCAGTTTTACAAGAATTGTATGCAAAATTAGCACTACACAGGGAGTCCCAAAGTTACAAACTGTCAGGGGGACTCCCATAATTGAACAAAATGAAAAAAAAAAAAGAAACGATACAAATCAAGCATTGGTTATGGTGGCTTCACAGACAATTTGAAAAAATGAGAAACAGCGCGAAAAAACAAGAATATAAAACTGTTTAGTAAGACAAAAAAATGCGAAGAAGACTTCTTTAGTGAACAAGCAATGCAAATGTAAAATACAATAAAAATAGGAGTAATATAACATGTAGTATAATAGCTAAGTCAATTATGATTACAATCACAAAAGTCAGTGGTTAGGATGAAGAGAGTTGCTGCATAAAGTATTTCTTAACTTGATTCTTGAATATATGCTCTGTGGGGGATGATTTAATGGTATGTGGAATAGAATTCCATAGTTTTATTCCCGCAAATGTGGTAGTGAACTTACCATAGTTTGTGTGCACTTTAGGCAAAAGACGATTCTCGAGTTCACAGAACCTAGTAGTGTTAGTATTTACAAAAGTTTCAGTAACAAAGCCATCTATGTGTGTAATATTACGAAATAACTTATAGATTACGATTGTTAACTTTAATTGAAAGAGCTGATGAAGAGGATTAATGTTTAAACTGCAATAAAGTGGCGTTGCATTCGATAGGAAATGGCTGAAAGTCATGAGGCGAATCGCCTGATTCTGTAGGCGTTGCAGTTGGCTGAGGTGAGCGAGGTATGTGTTTCCCCAGGCTGATATTCAGTAAGATAAATGGCTGTGAATATGTGCATGATAAAGGGAATGGATAATGTGTGACTGAAAATATGAGCGGGTTTTGATTATGGTACGTATTCCAAACAATATCTTACGCACAAGTGACTGCGCATGAAGATTGAATTTCAGCTGCCTGTATAAAACTGCGCCAAGAAACTTAGTGCTATCAGATATTGGTATTAAGTTGTTTTCAAGACACACTGATATAGAGTTCGAAATTAGTGTCGGAAAGGAATGAGAAACCATAAAAACCGTTTTTAGCGGATTGATGCGCAACATGTTCTTTTGACACCAGGAAGTTATGTTATGCAGATCAACGTTAACATTTCGCTGTAGCTTGTCGACATTGTTAGCAAAAGTAAAAATTGTCGTGTCATCTGCATTTAATATACAGTCCGTAGTGGTCAGAACATTAGGTAGGTCGTTAATAAATAGCGGAAACAGCAACGGGCCAAGAATCGAGCCCTGAGGAATGCCTTGATATATGCTCTTAGCAGATGAGAGTTTGCTGTCAATCTGAACAACTTGAGTACGATTAGTTAGGTAGCTAGAAATAGGCTGAAGTGGCAGGCCAGTTATGCCGTAAGATTCAAGTTTGTGTATTAGAATTTTGTGATTAATGGTGTCAAAGGCTTTTTTTTAAATCTATAAATACACTTCCAACCAGCAAGCCTTGGTTTATTGCCTTCTTGACTTTATCTGTGAAGGTTAGAAGCGCAAGCTCAGTTGAGCAACCCTGCCGAAAGTCATACTGTTTAGGTGATAGTAGATTAAATTTTGCTAGGTAGGATGATAAACGTGTATGAACTAGTCGTTCAATGGTTTTACTGAAGAATGAAAGAATAGAAATATGCCTGTAGTTATTCAAAATTTCACGATTGCCTTTTTTGTAAACAGGTGTTATTTTACCAACTTTCACAGAACTGGGAAATATGCCTGCTTTAAACATTTTGTTGACAATATCTGCTATGATAGGAGACAGTTCATTAGAAACTAACTTGATACGAGATGGGTGAACGGAGTCTAGGTCAGGTGCAGAAGACCTAAGTGAAGATATAACATGAAGAACTTCCTTTGCATTCGTAGGTCACAAGTAGAAAAGAATGAAGATGACGAGGCAATGTCCGTAATGGGGGATCTGTTTGAGAATCGCAAGTGCTACTAAAATACTCACTGAAGGCATTCGCGATATCATCTGGGTGGCAGTATGTTTGTGTCTGTTTTTATTTTTGTTAAATGCTCACGGCATTTATTATTTAAGAATTCGTTGATGACCTGCCAGTTGCGCCTCGTATTATTGCCATTATTCAAAATCTTGTTCTGAAAGTAATCTCGTTTAGCACATTTAAGTGTGGCTGCAAGCCTGTTAGAATATTTTTTGAGACGAGATTTAAGTTCATAGTTAAATGGCTCACAAATTACCCTTTTGTGGAGCCGATTTTTCTTTAATATACATCGGAGTAGCGCTTTCGTGACCCAAGGTTTTCGAGGGGAACTGAAGAAACGAGTTGTGATAGATGTAGTAGTGCATTCATGAATGCAGCGTGTAACTTCAGCCAAGAACGACTGATAAGCCTCTTCAGCGGAAGATTGACATAGTACTGCGGTCCAGTCATTTGACTGTGTCATAGAGATAAATTTTTGAGAGTCAAAATGTACTTTCTCCTTCTTTTCAGTCAATTTAGAATTTTCTGTACCTAAAGTAAAAAATATAGCCAGTCAAATAGCCAGTCAAATATAGCTGCCAAAAGTCTTGTGTTTATTAAAAGAGTAAATAATACTGATTATTTATTTACGTATTTCAACATACTGCAGCCTCAAAAGGCTATTACAAAAGTTGTGATACAAAGATTGCAAAGATAGAAACAAGATACAATGCAATATCAATTATTAACAACATATTAGAAGACTTGAGAGATGGTAATAAAGATCAGGCATGACCAGGTAAAGTGTTCCAATGTTCTATAGCATGTTTAAAAAAAAAAAACTATTTAAGTGCTTCAGTGTGGTGAGGAAAAGAAAATATATTCAACTCATGATAGTATCTATAGTCGGCCACAACTTTAGAAAAAAAGGGGCATTTACTCCTCCAAGGCGGATGCACATGAGCCTCCACCAATGGGCGTGCAGTCTAGACTTGACGTCACGAGCCGGACGGCCGGTGACCCCGCCGATGGAGAAGATGACCGCCCATGCATTGAACTGGGCCGAATTGCATCAGTCATGTACGTCTGCCCGTCGTCAGAGTGAATTCCCAAACTGTTTCTGGTGATCTATCATGCCGGAAATATTATTGCGATATTACGATGCACCATTTGTGCCGCATGTGGTCATTCTGAGCCATGATCTGGCGACGAAAGATTGTAGCAAGCATCACTGATGCTTCGCTACGTGAAGTGGCAAGACTGCAGGCTTGCAAAAAAAAAAAAAAGTTGAGAAGGAACGAAAAAAAAAAATACCTATCACATTCTTGAAAATAACTTTGTGAAAACAAAACCAAAAAATATATAAATCTTATGCTATTTAAAATTATGAATGAAGCATTTTTGTATCTTTCCTGCCTCGATCGTCTTCTCACTCCAGGTTTGTAATGATTTCTATAAACGCATTGTCTTTTTAAGTACTTGTTAAACAGCAACTGATTAATTTAAAATCTGAAAACAAGTAGTAAATGTGCCGTGTACATGTAAACCAGTGCAAAAGCCATGTAGAGCTGCTATTTCTTCTTTTGTCCCTTGCAATGAAGCTAAAAAGCAAACAACACGTAGCGTTGTAGAAGGCAGGGAGTTTGATTTTTCTCTCGCGATCCTGCTTGTGCTGTAGCATTGCAATCACGACAGTTCTACCAAACCAGTCATCAAAATACAAAAGTCTTTGTTTATATAGAAAATTATGCATTTTAGAAGCACGGTTTCTTGAGCGGCACTATTTTAGTTGCGGAGACAATTGGCTGTCCTGCTTCAGTCCTCCGGGCGGGGCCTCCCCTTTTTTCTAAGGTTGTACCCGACTACAGTGGGTGTAGGTTTAGCGGGCGTGGTGTAGTAGTTGCTGAGCAGACGAAATTGTGGAGAGTTAGTAATCAGAGCATGAAAAAATTATTCAATGCGGCAACAGGGAGCAAGAGAGAAAAGCTGAAGATTGCAAAGATGGGAGCTACATGAACAATACCCGTCGTGAATATACCAGCAACCTTATATTGACATTTTGGCCATAATAATTAGAGATAGTTATTTAATCAGAACTAAAAACTCCATTATTAAGGACACAAAAGATAGTGGAGATTTGTCCAGGAGATTTTGCACAACATGCAGTTGGTTCCATCTACACCAAAGCCTTTTTTGTTTCTTGAAACTTACTTCACGTCAGCTGGGACACCCAGTATACGTTGCATAATTATTTTTTAACTGTCCAGAGTCATTTTAAGTAGTGGCCTGTGCACATGCCCATAAAGTAACATGTCTGGCTAATAGCAACAACACATTGTTTCAGTTGTTGCATTAAGAGACAAGCAGATAATTTAACCCAGTTTCAATCATGAGATGGGAAAGAATGTGCAAGATCAGTTGCCTAGCTGCTATTTCCTTGCTGCACAGCAGTATTGCGCAGTTTGCAAATCAATTTTAATTTGTGCTTTGGTTCAAGCCAAGCTGGTAAGGAAAATTTTGTAGAATGCCTTTGCTAATACCTTGTCCAAAAGATTTAGTATTTATGCAAAGACAGCCCTTTCCAGGTAATTGCTTTGTTGCCTTAGAAGTCTTTTAGCAGCATGTAAGGACTGTAGTTTCTTTTCTTTCCCCTTTTAATAGTGGTTTGTAGATTATAGATGGCCTAGGTTAAGTTGTTAAAACTATTATTGAGCTATCTTTTTTTTTTTTTAATTTTGACAACTTTCATGTTGAACTACCTTCTAGAAGCAGAGTTTAGTTCACAAGGAAGATAAGTTAATGCAGAGATTAGCCAAAGTTCAATTGGTAGTGTTTGCCTGCTTGTCCCTTCTTCACACTTGATTCTTCTATAACAGCTTTGTTTAACATTGTCTAACTTAATATGCACCTGTCCAACAGGAGGTTTTGACTATTTTGAAATATTGTACTGTATTCACTTGAAAAGTAGTATTGACTTTTTGGAGATTCCAATACCAATAGCGTTTAGTTATAAGTCTGAGCATGCTAATGGTTGCCCATTTATGCTCCACAAGGCTAGGTTGCAATGCCAGTTTTAATGTATCCTAAAGGACAAATGGCAGTTTGAGTGCTATGAAGCTTTCACATGTTGAGATGGCCATTTGTTGCTTTAGATATGCACCCGGGAGCAGAAGTTAGGAATACCTTAAAGCTTGTGCTTTGCTCATAAAATATTTTTGTCGTACCTACTTTTGAGACCTGAGTTGTGCACATGTGTGTCTGTGATCCTTTCTGAGGCTTCCATGGCAAGGTAATTGTGTAGATGTGTGAAGTCACGGCGACAGGTCAAGAATGCAGGATAGGTGGTCCCACACAAGTGTGCTGTGCGGATTGCATGGTATGAAGTGAAACATGCTGTATCAACATGGCTTCAAAACACGAGTTTTAGCTTGAAGGTGAGGCCTTTCCCAAGTTCATAGCACAAATGCACAAGTTTCAAACAGTGATACTGTAGTGATATGGGAAGGTTTGAAAAGGGTAGAATGATGTAGAGGTGTGTTAGTCAGCTAGTAACTGACTTTGTCTGATGTCTGAAGAACCTGTTCGCTTACCCTTCACCTCTAGAACATGAATCTCAAGGTGTGCCCTGCAGCCGAAAAGATTTGCCATTGAAGGCCGAGTTAGTAATTTCGAAGGCATGGGTATTGTCTTGACCTTGCAAACAGACAACACTCCTCCCTCATTTCCCCTAAAGTGAGGTCGTCAGTGCCAACAAAATGCACGAGGAGTGGAGATGTGGATAGCATTGGAGAGGAAAGGTGAGGGAGAATCAGATGAGGTAGTTCGCCAGTACATGTGCAAGTTTCCTTTCGAGAGGAGCTTTCCACTGCATTCTTGACCTGTCATTGCCTATAGTTTTGTCCCATTTAGCTTTGCTATGGAGCATACTTTACACAGTTACCCTTGTCTTCTCAGTCGTGTGAACTTGTGTATTAATGAAACCAGTGTGTAGTGTGGCTCTTGTGAGGGGCCACTCGTAAGTGTTGCTTTTTTGTTAGGAAATCCTCAAACGCCTAGAAATGAGCGGCAAGGTCTGAAGTCTCCCAGTGTCGCTTATCAGCGAGATGGTACGCCCCACTTGTTCTTGGTGCTGGGTATGGCCAGGCTTTTGGTGTGCTGCTTTCTCTATGTCACCACCACCTACCCCCACGGCCGTGCTGACCCATAGTGCAGCGTTGCATTTTGGCCCTCCAGCTGTGAATGTTTTGTCTTGCATGGGCTATCAGTGCATAATGGTCATAAAAAGTGTATTCTAAAGGAGTACTAGCATGGAATTTTCGACTTGTCACTGTTTCCCATTAAATGAAGGCCCAAATTCAGTAAGGTCCAGAGCAAATGAGCGCCTAAATCCTTTTAACCCTAGAAAAATTACTAGTGCCAGAGCTGCGTGTCAGCAAATTTTGCTTTATGTTGTAATGTCATAATGCCACTAACATGATGATGATGCCAGGTCTGACATTTCAAAGAAAACTTTAACCATCACATTAAAATATCTTACAAGTCGGTCACAGGCTTTATACATGCCAAGTGTCAGCCTTTTATGCACAAGGAGCGTCTGGTAGAGTTTGACAACTTCGAGATTGTGTGTCAGTACTCCTTTAACATGGGGCTTGTGCTGTGCAGCAGTTCTTCATTTTCATTGCCAGAAGTTTGTTTGACTGCCTCTGACGTAATAATTTATTATATGCTTCAGCGTTAGTGCTCCTGGCACATGTTAGTGCTGGAAATTAAAATTAAGTTAACAAGTGAACTGCTACACGACGCAACTTCGAAATTCATCATTTCCCCCTTTTCTTTGTGTTGCATGTTGGCATCATTGAGTTAAGCTATCACAAATTTCAGGATATTTTTGATTGAGGGCTTCAGCTTTGATAAGAACTAAAAAAAAGGGCCAGATGAATGCATGTGTTGTAGAGGTTCATGTGGGCTCTAGGTGCTGATGTAAGTGTGTTTTTGTTAGCAGGCTTTTTTAGTAGAATTAGGACTAGTCACACATGCAGATCTATAGTGGCAGCTACTTTGGCCCTTTGCAAGATTTTTTGTTTTGTTACATAAGTACTTAAGCTCATCTATACTAAACCAGTGGTCCTGTATAGACTTTTTAACATAGACATTTGGAACAGCTGCAAAGTATTCAAGGCTCATAAATACATTTTTTGTTGTTGTTCAGGCAAAATGTTTGCTACCATAAAGAAGTGTTTAGTCTTGCGATGCTGTCAATGACATGCATCCTAAAAAAGAAAAAAAAAAGGAGACCTTCATTCACATCATCAGTGCATTAGATGCAGTCCCTCAATGAACATGCCAGCACTGCATGTGTCATGTAACACGCACCCCTGTACATGTCTAGCATAGCAGTAGATGTCCAAGTATATTTATTGTTCGAGTTGTAATACGTTTGTTGGAGCTTTTGATGTTGTTAGGTCAGTAAATGAAGCTTTTGTGATGCTATGCATGTATTGTGCAGCAGCTGCCGGTCTTTGCCTATGTGAGCTGTGTGTGTTCATGATGATTTTTTGCTGAATACATTTTGGAAATTTATTACAGCAAAGTTCAATTTGCAGTAGTGCTTATAATGTGAGATCTCTTGGTAGCTTGAAATATTAGTTAAAGGAAGCCTACTGAGTGTAACTGCTACCACAATGTTCAAGAATTGTAGCAATGGAGGACTTCCAAGTGCTTGTTTCGCCAACTTAATGTCTCCAGCCAGTGGCATCAAAAGCTTAAATATTACAGGAAGTAATGTGTGCAAAAGGTGTGAGCTAGCCTCAGTGGGAGGTTGTCATCCAGCCATGTGCCATAACAGTTATGACACTGTGAAGTGTTCTACACCTATGTTTAAATCTCCAAGTGCAAAAGAAAAAAAGGAGGCAATTGGACAGAATGGACTTACATTAGCACTAAAACTGTCTTCTGTATTCGTGTATGTTAACCTTTTAAAACTTGATATGTTTAAACATGTATTGCATCAACAAGGTGAAACTCAACATTTATTAAGTTCTACATGTAGTTCCCAGGCTGTGATCGACAAGTTTTCGTTCGTTATCCCATACATTTTTAACTGCTCATGCTAAGTAGAGTTTGCACCATTGGTGCTTATCTTGTCCCCAAACCATAATCATCTATCTTTTAATTTCATTTCATTTTCATTTATTTACTCTGAAGGCTGTACAGCCATTACAGAGAGGGGTGGCAATAGAAAAAAAAAAAAAGGGGCTAATGAGGCAGCACATGGTCACAGATAACCGAGTTGAACACATCATGATCTGTGATAGTGATGACGGAGGCGAGAAGGCGATTCCAGTCTTGACTTGTTTTCGGGATGAAGGCTTCGAGGTATACATTGCTTTTGCACTGGAAACCCCAACCTTCATTCAATGATCAATACGGAATGACAAATCGCTCGGAGGCAAAAAAATGTCATTTTTAGGTCATTATTTGTGTAGTATAATTTATGAAACAGGCGTAAGTGGGAAATTTGTTACTAGTAGAAAGAAGAGGTAGGTCAAGCTTTTGCTTCATGCGAGAAATGTTGGCTAAGCGATAGTAGTTAGAGAGGATAAACCTAACTGAGCCGTTTTGAACCGATTCTAAGGACTGTATTAGCGAGCTTGTGTACGGGTCCATGCATGCCTTTCCTTCCTTTAATGCTGTGAGCTTGGTGTTTCCAGGTCCTGAACAGCATGGGTGCTATAAGCATGGCATAGCATTCTTGAAGGGAAATTAACAAACAGAGTTTTCAAGAAAGGAAGCACGGGGGAGACAGATGACGATTATTGCTTAGGCACATGATACAGGGTTTGTCCATAAAGTATGCAGATTGCCTGCTGCACGGCGCTGCGGTCGCCAGTAGTGTGCTCCCCAAAGGCAGGATTGGTGGTGGGGGTTTAAAGGTAAGTAATGCACCGGGCAGCAGTTGCATCCGATGTGACGCAAAAGCTGTTTTCGCGTTTTTGTTGCAGCAGAAAATGTAAAAAATGGAGCATTCGCTGGAGCAGCGGTACATGATTAAATTTTGTTTTCACCTGGGCAAAACCGCTTCCAAGACGCTTGCCTTGGTTAAGGGGGCTTACGAAGATGGCGCTCTTTCAAGGGTCCAGGTTTTCTGGTGGTTCAGCGAGATCAATAAAGGACACGAGGCCGTTGAAGACATGGAGCTATCTGGATGTCCTTCAACGAGTGGTTTGGACAAAAATGTGGCCAAAGTAAGAAATCTTCTGGACTCTGACCGGCGTTTGAGTGTCAGGTTAATCGCCGAAGACCTTAACATGTGCAAAACAACAGTTCACAAAATTATTTCTGAAAATTTGAATGTGGTGAAGGTTTGTTCAAAATTGGTGCCAAAACTGTTGAGTGATGAACAAAAACAATGAGTTGACATTTCCCATGAGATGTTGGTACAGCTAGAAAGTGAATGGGACTTTTTTAGACATTGCAATAGCAGGTGACAAATCATGGGTGTTCCAGTACGACCCCAAAACCAAGCACCAAAGTTCAGAGAGGCACACTGCAAGCTCCCTGCGCCCAAGAAAGTGAGAACGTTGAAGTCCAAGGTAAAGACAATGTCCATTGTCTTTTTTGACAAGCGTGCGGTGGTTCACAAGGAATTCGTACCTCTGAGACGTACTGTCAGTGTCGTGTTCTACCAAGAAATCCTTGAGCACCTTCACAGAGCCGTGCTCCACCACAAAGCTCCACCACAACAATGCTCCAGCTGACACCCCCTTCGTTGTGACCACCTACCTGGCCTGATATGGGTTGCAACCTTGCCGCAGCCACCATACAGCTCTGATGTGAGCGTGGCAGACTTTTTCCTGTTCCCAAAGCTCAAGAGAAGCCTGAAAAGTCATTGTTTCAACAATGTTCCCACCATCAAACTGGCTGTCACAGAGTCTCTGAAAGAGGTTATGGCAGCTGACTTCTAGGGAGCCCTTGCAGCATGGGAATCGCATTGGCAGTGGTGTATCGATGCCCAAGGAGACTATTTTGAAGAGTTTTAATAATATGTACCAATCGGATCAATTCATACTTTTCACCAGACCCAGTCTCATAACTTTACGGACAAACCCTGCATGCCGCAAAGGCTATAAACTTTTTTTAGAGTGCTGTGCTTCATGAACATTTGCGCACATTCTGCTTATTATGCGCTGTGAGCTTGGTGGCGCCCACATTACACCATAATTACACTGTTGGATGGCACCCTGATTTAAGGCTTGCTAACACCTTTTGCATACGTTATGTGTTTGGTCAATGATTTGCCCCTTTTGGAGGAGACAAGCTGTCATTTGGGCAGGAGCTAGCTTTTCTAGTCAGGATATGTAGCTGCTGTTGGATATTTAGCCACTGTATGTAGGTGCAACATGATATTCTCGCATATCAGAGAGCAAGTGCATGTTGTAGAAAAGAGTAGATGCACTCCTATCTCTGTAGAGCCACAATGCTGTTGTAGCAGACTTTTGTTCAGTTTATTATGGGGTGCCTGATTACTCTGTGATGTCTGTTTCAGACAAGCTCGACAGCTCTTTCTCCCGGTCACGAAGCTCAAGCATGTCAAGTTTAGAAAATGTTAGTTCTGAAGCAATCCTTTGTCTTAGCTTTGCAGAAGCCTTTTGTCGAAAAAGTGGTGAGTTGGAGACGTCTTCTTTTGTTGTAAATTTCACAAAAGTAGTGTGAAGTGGGTTTGGTGTTAAATTGTGCATGTATGTCAAACTTCTGTGTTTGTTTTTAGACACATGTAGGTCTAGAATTCTTCCTGTTTTATCCTGAAGACACGCTGAAATTTTGAATATTAAAAGAAAAATGACTTCTTGCAGTACTTTCTAATAGGCATTATGCAGCTGCTGTCCATGACCATGTGAAAAAGCAGTGGACTGCCCAAAATTTGTTCTTCTGAAGAGGGCAGTTACCGGTAGGCTGTGTGAATGCATACCAGGCATAGAAAGCATAATTGTTTTAAAGATAGCTACATCTAAGGGCATCTTGCAGATGCATGGAACATACGCTTCCATCTTCTGCTAGTAGTAAACTCATTTTTCCTTAAGGTAATGCTAGCTTGGCAGTGCAGTCAACTTTGCAGTCAGTGTGTGAATGCACAATTTGTACACCTTATGACATAAAAAATGCAAATGTCGCTCTCATGATGAAGCTCTCTGCAAAATGACAGATACCACCATGTGCATTTCACACTTCATGTCCATTTGAGAGACTGCTGGTGCTACCAAAGGTTGGGAAAATGACCGCTGCAGAAAAGTGCTCTTGGGGATTGGAGAATGCATATATTGCACATGTCAATGCAACTTCTTGCTGTGCGAATCTCGGCGCACCTCTGAATGCCTCTGTAGTTCTACATTTTGTCATCATAAAACTGAAGCCCCTTTTGACTTGCTTTTAAATTTAACTGAGTCACTCTTCCTGTACCATGACAAGGAGATATTTGCTGCAGGATACTACCATCTGCTCTTGTCATCCTGTGCACCTACATTTGCGAAGGTTTTTGCATTCTTGACACATTTTTATAACTGCCGAAACCATGCAAGAAACAGTGTTGTTGCATGCAGTGAGGACTGCCCTTAGAGGGGAAAAAAATTGCCTAAATTTGATGGCTCCAACTTGAACAGCTCACACTTTTTTCATGAGGCTTATGTCAAAGTATGGTGTATGTACCATGGGGCTTCTGTTGCGTATATCATCAGCATAAGTTGTGACTTGTTTATATTTAATTTTATATTGATAGTAAGTTGTTCTCCTGTCTTGTGGAATAGTGTACAAGTCAGGCGGGTAGATCTGCCACTGGTCACTTTAAAGAAAACGGGCCTACGAATGCATAGGCAAGCGTGAGTGTTGTTAAGCTATTGCTTGCACCATGATTTATCACAGTGATCCATTCTTCAGAAACACAAAAACTATTCTTAGTCTTAAGGAGAGTGTGTTGGGAGGCTAGTTGGTGAGACATTGTTTTGTAAACTTAAACTGCGCTAGGAACGAGACACTGAGGTAGAAGAAGACAGGACGAACACAGACTAACTGGATTATTGAAATCGCACAAGCTGCCTCTTCGAACTATGCGCTTACCTAAGCCAGATGATAATCGCGTGACCATGGAACACTCTCTCACCAAACCCCTATCTACACCAAAAATTCAAGCTCTTTCTTTAAAAGTTATGCTGACAGTTTGCGATGCACCTGTCTGGGTCATGTCTTGCTATCAAGAAAGCTCCCAAGATTTCACGTGCCCTTTGGTCCTTACTGCTCCAAGTGTCTAATCATGAAGTGCTAACATCGAAAACACCATGGAAAATTTTTTTATCAGAATTTTTCTATATGCAGTGAGGATTTAGTTGTTCACTGAAAGCACACTGAAAACAGTAACAGGCGAGTACGATAACGATTATAAACCAGCATTATTGGGAGGCATTTGACAAATGTAGTCATAGCTGTAACAAAGTATGATTTTCTGTATAAGTTGATGTTCCTTCGATTCATGTTATCCGAATTGTTAAATTATTTCTGCGATAATAGCTACATGTTTTCAAGGTTTCCTGTCCAACTGCTTTGGTATTTAACCAGTCAAAACGAAACCAATCGAATCGAAAAAAAACAACGCCTTTACACATGATACAGAATTCAGTGTATTGCCATAGCCACGCATCTGTTCTGGTTTCTGAAGCATAGAATAATGTGCGAGTGTATAATAATATACCAACTGCAATTTTAAGCAATAATTATGCTTAAATAATTATAATTATTGTACTTACGTACAGTAATCTCATAGAATACATCCGAAGTACCAAGATTTCACTGCCAGGTATTGCCACTTATTGGTTTTTGAGACTTTCGTTGCCAATTTAAAATTATAATTCCTACTTAAATCACAAACAGCGTGCTGGATTCTGTCACTATAAATCATGGTAATTTCATTTCCACCAACGTCTCACAACACATTCTGGCCAGTTGTCAGTCCCTTTAAAAACAAGTTGTTGCCAAAGTCGAGTCTTGAAGCAGCTGTGACTTCTAACAGTAGTGCTGAGGTTCGGCTTCAATGTCCTGTTGTAATTTTTTTCGCCGGCAATAACTGCTTTTGGTGTTTTTCATGACGCAAGTCACCAGAATACAGGGGCAGTTGGAAATGAAATAAACAGCAAAGTACATCCCCAAGCTTTTCCTTTTGAAGTACTACATACTATCAGAAAGTGTGATACATGTTACAGTTTTGTGACTCAAAGATGCCCTTTGCCTGCTTCACACAGACACATCAACATGCCCTAGTCTTTGGGTTGGCACCCACCTTGGATCTGTCCTCGCTGTTTCCCTCAGTGTGCCCGCTGAATCAAGGCACACGCAACCTGTCATTGCCTCTCCAAGTGGTAAGTTGCATTGGGACTGAACGCATCACCAGTGTAAGCTTAGCTAGGTCGTCTGACACCCGGGGCCCATAGGTCTTCTCTACCCCCCCGGGTGTAGTCGAGGAAGGCGAGGATATCGACAATTTCCGAGTTTCAGCACCAGTACAGCCGCCTTAGATACTGTGCGTGTCCCCCGCGTCCCCCTCTCCTTCGCTTTCTATCCCAGAGATCGCGAATTCAGCAGGTATACACGCTGTTTTTTTCTGCGCCAAATAACACAGGGTGCTGCACTGATAACTTGTGATAAGCGCATGTGTGTACATCTTCTGTCAGACTCTAAGGCTTGGCAGCCAATACAAATGCGGTATCGTGGAAAATATGGCTCACTAAATTGCCAGTTTTAGCGGCAATATTACATTTGCAAAATTGAAGCGCGACATTCATATCTTGCCCAACAACAACTTCACAAAAATCGTCATAGGTACTATGGCGTGCAGTATTTTGGTTGTAGGCAGCCCCGAACGAAAACGAAAATTAAATTGTGTGTCAGTGACGCTGATCTCCCCACCCTATTAGAAAACGCCACCTGCTTCCCTGCTGCGCGGGTGCCAATGCTGTGACAATTACGAGTTCTCTTCATTCTGATCAATAAAGCCTTGTTTTTATTTGCTGCTATATGGACAAGTGTGATTATACAAGCTGCGGTACCACCACAAGATTGGGAACAGAATAGAGCACGCTTCGCGTCGATTCTTGGCGTCAGCATTTAAAAAAAAGAAAAAAAATGAAAAGAAAAGGCCATGGTGAAGCCCGTGCCAGCGAAAGTTTGCACTAGTGTTGGTCTGCACTCGCAATGGAGAGGATTTGGGGATCAACGTCACTGGTCCACTATTTCGTATTTTGCTGCTGCCATACTGGGCGCCACCCGTGGTGCTAAAATACTGTGGGCTGTAGCACCCAAAACGATTTTGTTTAAGAAGTTTTTGTTCAGTTAATAATATGACTTTGAGTCCTCAATGCTCGAATTGAAGTGCTTCCTCTATAAGTGCTAATTAAGGGATTATTCAGGATATGGTTATTACTTATCTACCATATTTTTCATGCTACCGAGTTCCTATTAATCACAAAGACACATAACTTCGTAGAAAACGGGAAACATCCTTACAAAAGTCACCTTTTTTTTTATAAAATTCCGTGCAGCTGACACAGGCACTGTACTTGTGACATGAAGTCACACAACAACAAAATGATAATTATTAGCTAGGACTAGGAGAAAGATCTTTTATTCAACACTGCGAAACTGATAAAAAACTAATACAACAATTCAAAATTTATAAATAGGACATTGTATACATATTGCCGATGCACAAACCATGGTGGGACATCGAGCCTTTTGCACTGAAGTAATGAGCAGTAAGGACACATTTCCTTCAGATCTTTTTCCGACACTTCGCTTCTGCAAACTCATTAACTACAGTAGTAAAGTTTATATTTTTTACGTGTTCTTTTTCTATGGTCAGTATCGCCAAGTTTGACAGCCTTTCACCACTCATGGTGGAGCATGGAGACGTTTTTATCAGCTTTAACTTGGAAAAGTTCCTTTCGGATGATGAAACTGACATGCAGATTGTGAGGAACAAGCGAAAGATAGCGGTAAGATTAGATCATATACAGTGTATGACTCCCCCCCCCCCACTGGCCTCTTGCACCCGGGTCCCACGGCCCCCCGGCCCCCTTGCTACGCCACTGCACATCACTTAATGCCAATGTGCTGTCAACTAAGGTGCCTTTGAATAAAGAAGTCCCAATTCTTTAGTTAAAGCATACTTTGCGAATTTTTGGTTTTTTGCTTTCAATCCTAATGTCCACTATATAATTGCCTGCATCTGTTTGTTTCTATAACCCTCTTTAGGATTCCAGGAGCGCATTGAACCATAATCTTTGAATGAATTTGTTATTTTAAGGGCTCCAGGATTGACTAGCAGAACGTTAAAGTTGCAAGACAACATGCTGATTGTACAGAACTTAGATCTGGTGTCAGTACTCGTGGCTGTAGGTACCACAACAGGTTGGAAACATGTGAAGCTCTAGTGAAATCTTTGACATTTGCACTGCTGCCAAAGGGGCTGCGGTTGGGGAGCAAAGTCAAAACAGGAAGATTGGCCTTCACACCTGTAATTTTTGACATTTCGCACCAAGGAAGTGGAAATAGAACCTAAAATGAATACATCCCTGTCTTTTTGTGCGCAGGGAGCATATTCCGGTTGAAAGGCCCGATCCTGTCCATCTCCTTTCTGGACAGCAGCGGTGTGCTGATGCTTCCACTGAGCGAACAGTGGAAGGACAGACCAGACTCGCGGGAGCGGGATGAGCGGCGGTTGCGCAGTATGCCGTCGCGAGGCGCCCGCATCTCACCCACAACGTCCCAGTCGCTGGAGCCCCGGGACACCCAGTTTGTGGTGATGGCCTCGGAGAAGCAGGCGCGCATCGTGGCCCTGCCCTCCCAGACTTGCCTGTACAAGGCGACCCTCACAGAGACCTCCTTTGTTGTATGTGCTGAAGTGCTCTCCATCAAGAGCATCGGTAAGTGCATCGAACTGCATTTTGCCATAACAAAACTTGTGGCTGTTCCTGGCATGTGCTGTAATATGGTAAAGTGATAAAAGCACTATCGAAATGTGATGACAGAAGGTTCCATTTTTTCATATTCTTAAAGGGGTGCACTTAAAAAAGGCTACTGTGTTGAATGTGACTAAACAGACTCAGCTGTCTGGAAATTAAGAGGGAAAAATGTCCTAAACTTTAGAATAGGAAGAAGCTGCAAAGAAAACCTTTAAGGGTTTCCTTTCTTAAATTTCCTATTTCAAGAGGCTTTTTGTTGTAGAATTTTCCCCTATGTAGAACTTCTTCTTTCCTGTAGATTTCTGCAGAACTGATGTGGCCATGTCTGGAAATTGAGATAGCATGTTCCACAATGCATGCTGCTGATATTTGCAGCAGTCACAGGATGTATGGTGACTATGGTTGCTCACTTCTTGGGCATTGACCTAGCACTGAGTGATATACATTTGCTTGGTGCTCATGAAACTAGGGTAGGAAATCATTTCATGTGCATTTGCCGAGCTGACTGAATGAAAGGAAGCAAAAACTTTATTTAAGTAGACTCGCTTTAGTTGAAATCTGTTGAGCTGATTTCACTGATAAGCTGTAAAGCTGGGGAACTTTTGTTTGTTTTTGCGTACTTTCTTATAAGAACACTGCCCTTCATAAATTCCTGAAGAGATGGATATATTTCCACTCACTCTTCACGTTCTACTCTAAAGGCAATGTTTTAACAGCCACCCCTCCCAGTTACCTCAGGCATTCCACAAGGGTCTGTCCTCGGCCCCATCCTATTCTTATATATTAACAACTTACCCCTGCATGTTTCCTGTAGTATTAGATTGTTAGCTGATGAATGTGTCATTTACTGTGCCATTACTAATTGTCATACTTCTGGCAACATACCCTTCTGACAGATCTGAACAGCGTACTAAATTGGTGCAATGATTGGCTAATGTCCCTCAATCCTACCAAATATAAGCTCATGTTTTTCTCTCGTCGTCACAATCCCTATCGCTTTGGTTATTCAAATTCTACCACATTGATTGAGCTAGTACAATCATATAGATATCTAGGAGTCACCCTCTCTTCTAATTTCTCATGATGTGCCCATATTAGTAACATCATTTCAGCATCAATCAAAACACTTGGTTTTCTTAAGCGCCATCTCCACCTCGACCCACCAAATGTTAAATTGTTCACGTATAAATCACTTGTAAGACTCAGATTATAATATGTATCTGCCATCTGGAGCCCGTATCAAGCGTATCTAATCACAGCATTGGAAGCTGTTCAACATCATGCTGCCCGATTCATTCATTCCTTATGTTCATGCAACGTCAGTATTTATTATTTTAGAGCACAATCTGGACTACCGTCCCTCTCCTATCGTTGCTGCATTGCTAGCCTCGTCCTTCTTGACAAGTTTTTTTATTCTTCTTTCAATCAAGCACAGTATATTACAGCCGCAGCACACATATCCTACCACAACAGTCATCCATTTCAAGTTGCCCAACTGCCATCACACACTACTACATTCTCTGCTTCGTTATTTTCTAGAGCGGCTACAGACAGACTGGAACAGCTCACCCTTTGACACAGTCTCCATCGCTACATCGTCCAATTTCCAAGAATGCGTAACTGATCACCTTCAATGTTAAATAATCTTTGCTGTTTGTTTTCTTATTCTAAATGTAATCCCACCCCTTATGTAACACCCCCTGAAATGGGTTCCTTTAAGGCAATAAAGTGAGCTGAATTGAACTAAAGTAAAGTGAATCTCCCACAATATCTGGCACCTGTACTAAAATTTTAAGTGTGACTTGTGCAGCAGATAGCTTCAAAATATTTCATGCAAGCCTAGTAACCGTGGTGTACCAGTAAGCATGTCCTGAACATCCAGGCATGCAACGTTTGTGCTTTAGAGTATATACTACCATTATGTGTGCTTTTGATGTAAAATTTCTGCAAGGATTGGTTTTAAAGTTTTCACCTGCCATAACATTATGTTCTCTCCTGCTTTTTCATTTACAGATACTGCATGTTTGGTGTGTTACATTGCAAATGGCAACATTGTTGTGTACAGCCTTCCTAGCCTTAAGCCACTTTACGAGACAGACTTCCTGCCACTTGTCGATATGAGGTGCGTGCTTTTTGAAAGTTTTGTTGCTCTTGCATGTTTTATCATTGATAAAGTTAAAGTCCAGTTGCTGTTACTGTTGGCACCAGTGGGCAATGCTAATTTTACAGGGGTTCATCAGAGAAATTCTTTGTCTGCCTCCTTTTGTTTCTGTTTGCTGTTCTTTCTTTTGTGCTCCTCTACCTACATAAAATGTTAAAGAATCCCACTGCTTGAATGTTTACATTGTACAGTCAGCTGCAAAAGCTTACGGACCACGGGATCTGAAAAAATGTTCAATTTCTGAGCAGCCTGTAATAGCAGTCAGCGAAACCGAACATCACATATACTGGTAGAGGCTGTAAATGCGAGTACTAGGCTGTGTTGTGAGGCTGCATAGATATTCAGCTTTTTCTCAGATTTCATGTTCAGTAAGATTTTGGGATTGACTGTACATGTTTTCAGTCATGTCATGGCCACTTCCTGTAAAATGGCTTTCACATTCCTTTGCAGAATTGCACGGACCTTTTGCTTTAGCAAGAATGGGCATGGAATGTTCTTACGCTCCCCATCAGAGTTACAGAAGTTCACCATTTCTTCTGATTTCTGGTGAGCCTTTATACTGAATGCGCCTCTGTGGAGCAGTGAACATAAAAAGCGTGCACTTGGGTAAACACCAAACACCACATTGTATCACTGTGTACAGTACACATTCTACAACCTACAAATACAACTTGAGATCCAACTTTTTCAGTGTGGGTAATCAGCCGTTACTGCTTCTGTGCAGTGAAATGGCTGTAGCTCAAAATATTCCTATTGTGCGTGGTTGGTAAAAATTGAAATGATCCTGAAGATGTTAAGGCGTTAACTTAATTAAGATATACCCGTATTTGATGCACACAATGCCCTTCTTTATTTAGAATAGTTCCATGCCTTCTTCTCTAATTGTTATAGCTTCACTTGAATTTGTGTTTTTGTTTTTCAGTGCCAACTTGCAGGAAATGCTTGGTACCATATTCTTAAACAAAGACATGCCAGAAGCGCCGAAGCAAAGCTTTTTCAAAGGTCTATTTGGAGGTGGACCAAGTGTACTGGACCGAGAGGAACTCTGTGAGTTTGCAAGTTAGCAATGTGGTGCCATGTCCCTGCTTTTTTTTCTGTGTACACTCTCTCTGAATTTAGGTATGTTTTCGCCTGGCCGAGTGAATTTATCTAAAGGAAGAAACAAGAAAAAAAAAGAAGCTATCTGTAAGCATTATTTTCTAATTCCTCACGTTCATGATCTCGCCATGGTGCAGTTGGTGAGGCAAGCGGCAAGCCATCAAAGACTGTTGCTCGCCACATTCCTGGGAGTACTGGCAACATGGAAGCTGTGAGGGCACAGGCAGGCACACTGGCTGGAGAAGTGATGAAGGCTAGGCAGGTGAGTTTTCAAGACATTTTGCTTCATATCCAATTTGTAAAATTTCAAATAAATATATCTGGTACTTCCAGTGTTGTACACCTTAAGGCTGTGTGCACAGTTTTAGGCTCATAGCCATGTGAACAAAGCATCAGAACATCTGTGGGCATTTCTGCAGTAGTCTGCTGTGCTCAGCATGATGATTGCCCTAAACATTCTACATTTCTCTTTTTTTTTTTTTTGCCAGTATGGCCTGCCATTTCGTGACATTGTATGATTGGCTTCTTGCTGAACAGATGATGTGCAGACCATCATCAAGCCCTTTGGCATGGCTTCAGTCATGCCTTTTTTACCCCTCCAAAACTGTTAAATGTTTGGACAATAGCTATGCTCGCCCTACACAGCTTTTGAGCGGTTGGTACACAAATCAAGCACTACCGCATGACTGACTCAACTAAGTGTTCTGAGAACTTTTGAAGAAAGCCTGTACTTTTTTGTTTGTGCCTGTCAGTGGTGCCGTAGTAAACTCTGGCTTTATACTGAACTCCTTGCTTGTTTTATCAGCGTTTAAATTTCAATTTTAACAGCTAACACTTAGCAAATGATTCTCTTTTGTCAGAATTGGGTATTAATTGTTTAGGATGAAGTTGAAGTAAGACCAAAGCCGTCCGAAATTCTGTAATGAAAAAGCCAGGAAATGTGGTTGTTGTAACTCTATATCATTATGTTCAGGCTGGTTTTGTGCACCTTTAATATGCATTGTAATAGATGGTATCCATTGTTAGAAATGGGCTATGCTGTACTAGATTTGCAGTACCATAGCAGGCCTAGAGGTAATACTGTCCAAACAACACCCAAATATAGTTCCACATTACGCTTAGGTGACATAGCGATCACAAAAGATTGTGCACTATGTTGGCTGTACATTACCCACTGGGGTGGAGCCCGTGTTTGAGTGCGAATGCTTGCTGCTTGTTTTTTGTTGCCCGATATATCTCTCAACTTGCTCCGTTGTTGCTTTTCAGGGGCTGGTAGAACGTGGTGAGGCCCTCTCACAGCTAGAAGAGCGCACCGCTCGCATGATGTCTGAGGCTGAGAGCTATGCCAACACTACGCACCAGCTCATGAACAAGTACAAGGATAAAAAGTGGTACCAGTTTTAAAGGGGGGAAAAAGGAGGAGGAGGTCTGCAAACCCCCTCCCTCTCACTCGCTCTCTCGGTGTGTGCCTCCACTCTGTGATTTCACAACAGGGTGACAAATGCCAGCTTGATTCGCTGACACTTTCGACGCATCTCTCAGAACGGGGAGATTGCATCACCCAGTGATTTGGACGACGAGAGCAGGAGCAGTTCGTGCACGGCCAAATCAATCTTGTCCTGTGCTCTCTTGAGGGAGCTTTACCGGCTTAGACCCGCTTGCTGTTTTTTACTGAAGTGGCTCAAAACAGTACCGAATAACAGCAGCAGGACAGATATAGCGCCATAGAAAGGCAGTTACCTTCACTGCATGCACTCTTTATATATTGCATACTCTCAAGTATTTCCTCTGTCATTGCCAACTGCTAAGAGTTAAAAAAAAAAGTATTGGCTGGCTTGGCAGAGTGTGAGAAGTTGTAGTAAGGCTTTCTAAGCAAACTTTGTGGGTAGTGGAGGGAATGCGCTAGGGGCTGGAGAGAAATGAGCTGAAATTCTGTGTGTATAATGCCAATAGCAATAGGCAGTCTTCGCCTGCTTTTTTACTGTCTGGATGCAAGTCACGCTGACATGTGGTTGGCTGAGAAACTTCATCGTTCATGTGGAACGCAAGTGCATGACTTGAAGATCTGCTCTCTTCAGATTTCTCAGTCGCTGAGCAAATACCTCACAAATAAATAAGGCACTGTTTTTCTTTCCCTTTAGTATCACATGCGAGTGCTCCCTTGTCTGCTGCTTTATTACGAAAGGAAAGTTGTGAAATGTAAAGTTGTGGAAAGAAAGCAGTGGCACAAAGTTTGAAGAAGCGCATGTAGTACTAAACAGCAAATCAAAAAGCATATTATATGCTCTGTTTCTTTAACGAGCGAGATCAAAACTGCGCTTGTCACGATCATGTTGGCAATTTTTTCTAGCCTTGACGGCCGCAAGTGGTCTTACACAGCCTACGCAACAAAAGCCTATTGCTTTTTCTGCCTGCTGACTTGTGCACGGCTCTGCAGAAAAGCACGGAGTCTCGTATAGCTGTGGAAAAGGCATTAGCTTTGGAAGCAAGAAGTGTATGTCCAAGCAGCGCATCTCGGCAGCAGCTACCTTGACAGCGATCACCTTCTGTCGCAGCTGAGCTGTCATGTAGAAACTGTTTTTTATGAATGGCTCGACTATAACTGGCTCTTGGTGGATGCTACAACGAAAAAAAAAAAGATGTCTTCGTAGCCGATATTGCTGAAACATATAATATCCCTCACTATAAACTGCAATCCTTTATCAGACAGTTCCCTTTATAGTTTCTTATGTATTAATCAGTGTCTGGACTACCATCCTGCACAAGAGTCCTTCATCAGCTCGTTGATACTAAGCAACTGCTACAACACATTGCACACTTCTCATTGGCTGAAGTAGGCATAAGAAACAACTATGCTATTGCGCGGTGTGTGCCATCATTGATAAAGCTTGTTTAAGACTATACTTTGGAGAGTGGGAATGTTGCATGTGGTCATGCCTTTTCGAGGTGTTTCTTCCCACATCTTACCGTTGGTGTCTAGCACTGTTTCCTTGCGGGAGATGCGTCGAAAGTTGGCGACTTCTGCGGTTTGCTGCCCTGTAACGTACATTCCTCAGTAGGAAGGTCGAACTTGATTCCACTGCTGTGTGTGCCGTTCCTTTACCTCTTTCTAAAAAAAAAAATTTAATTGCAGAGAGCATTTGTTGTTCAGGTCTTATTTCTGCTTTTTAAAATTTTTCTATTTTACCTTAACGTTTGTTTCACGTGCCCGGAGCGAACGAAAGAAAAAAAAAAAACGTAATGTGCACTACCAACCACCACACAGTCCCGCCATGCAGCAGAATCACCAGCACCACCACACCACCAACTGGATGTGTACGATGTGTATATATGTAGCATCAGAAATGTTGACTGTTTAAGTGGTTCCACTCACTTTTTCTGTAGTGTTTTGCCGTTTCCTGTATTGTATTTCTTGGGGATCAGTGTTACGAGGATGAAGTCAGTGAAGGCAAGATGCAGGGGTCTAAAATACGACATGCCTTTTTCTTCTTCTTTCTGTCCTTTCTTTTCTTTTTCAACTTAATTTGTTCACTTGTGTTATCGCTAAAAGTCTCCTGAGGTATTTTTCTAGAAGAGGCTTTGAAACCCATATATGCAATTTGCCAAGACACGTAGAGGCGCTCTTCGCAGTGTTGTTTTCTGTTCTAACCTCCCGGTAGACTACAAATGCTGCAGCTATCTCTCTGCTTTTGTTATTTAGACCCTTGTCTTCACTGCGCAGATTGTGAGCAAACAGTTCTTCCATGGAAAGGTGTGAACTCTTTTCAACCATTCTGCTCTTGAGTAGGCGTTTAGGGATTTTTGGAAGGTGTAGGCACTCTCTCCAAGAAACGATAGCGTGCAATCTCCTGCTCTCGTGAGAGAGATGCAACTTAAGGTGAATAATATTAAAAAAATATGTGCATCGATGATTCAATCGTATTAAGCGGTGGCAGTTTGTTTTCTGCACTTGTTTTTGTAGCGAGATTATGAAAAACTGTTTCTGTGATCAGCGGCATCAAGTACAATTGTAAATAAAGGATATGTACGAGTTGGCGCAATGCCATGCTTTGTCTGTTGCCGTTGTGTGTTAAGTATGAGGTTGATTCAATTTTTTCTTGTTTTGTTTTTCTACACACTTGAGTTTTCTTGTACCCGGTTGTCATCCACTGGACAATTAAATGAATAGAAATGTTGCAACCTCTGCTCTGTCTGTGCTTTTTTATTGTTGTTGTTGTTTGCAGCCATTATGAAGTTGTGTGTAAATGGCCTTGTGGTAAAACTACTGGCTCATTTGAAGACGTATTTTAAACAGAAGCGGCCCTTCACAGCACATCTTGCTTGCCATGTTCTGATGCAGTAATTATCTGTTGCATCCAGAATAAATTGGGAGTACACATTGTCTGTGAGAGCAGATGAAAAATTTGAATTTTTATCAGCGGAAGGAAGATTGGTGCCATCTGTTGTCAATAGGGCCAAACTGCATCACCCTGTCCTCTCTGCAGCAGGCATTTCGCACATCCAAAGCAGGACACGACTGCACAGTACTGGATCTAAACATTGTTAATAAACAAAATGCAGACCAAAAAATGCTATTTCATTCCGAAATTTTAGTGCAAACATAAAGCATTCAACAAGTGCTTTGTGCAAACATTACTTCAGTACCATGGTGCCATTAGTCGCACTAACAGTAGTGAACCTTGTCTTGAAGCAATGTAAACTGATTGGCCAAAGGTGTGCAGTGGAAACTTTTGGGTTTGCAAGCCGCACATTTCCAGAGTGACATCATTGGGACTTGACTGGCACTGTGACGCATTGGACATTTATCAGTGACCATTTTTGGGCAGTTCATGCCACATATGAATACATCTAAGTGGTTGATACTGTTATCTGATTAGTTTCAAATATAGTCAAACCTTGGCATAACAAACACATCTAGATAAATCGAATTTTTGGATGTAATGAAGAAAATATAAAAATTTTCTTGTAGATATTAGTGTGCAGTTAATTTATGCTCGTAACGAATGTATTTTCGCGTCGGATCCGACCACTGTAATGAAGGTTCAACTTCATTGCAAGCACTGCCACTATAGTTCAGACCAGTCACTCACCATGTTGCCTATGACGGCCACATGGCACAAACAGTTGTGTTTCTTCAAATATTCCATATGTACTTCACTTAGTATCTCTGATAAAATTATCCAGCGAAAAGAAAAAGTCAGCTGAAAGTTCCTGTAGCATATGTTTGCATGAGCATATTCGAGGTAGTGAGTAGTTGCAAACTACTAGTGCAAAATTTTACAGATGTAAGCTGCCTTATAGAGGTAAAGGTAGAAGTTTTAAATTGTATAAAAGGCATTTCTTTGAGTCTCTGCCTTGGCAATAACTGTTTGTTTCCATGATGGCAGGTTGCTTTGTCTAAGTGTGGCAGTGAGCTTGGGCTTCGTATTTTCAATCATAGCTCTTCCAAATTCCATTCATTGCGCATTACGCGGGCTTGGAAAAATGTGCAACCATACCGCTCAAGCATGCAGTGGACAAATATGATCATTCTACAAGTTCTCACTTGGCAACGTGTGGCTCACAGTTATGGTATTTGTCTTGGGCACATCATAAGAAGCCAACAAACACTGACACCAAGGACAACATAGGGGAAATAACTTGTGCTTAATAAATGAAATAAAGAAACGATAAATTAATGGAAATTAAAGTGGATGAAAAAACTTGCCGCAGGTGGGAACCGGCAAAAAGGACGTTCCACGTCCGCCGCCAAGGTCTTTGAGTGGTGGCGCTGGCTAACACTCCCAGGGTTCTACTAGGACACAGAAATACCCAAGAAAGTGAATGGGGGAACAGCGCCGCGGTAGCTGAATTGGTAGAGCATCGCACGCGAAATGCGAAGGTTGTGGGTTCGGTTTCCACCTGCGGCAAGTTGTTTTTTCATCCACTTTAATTTCCATTAATTTATCGTTTCTTTATTTCATTTATTAAGCACAAGTTATTTCCCCTATGTTGTCCTTGGTGTCAGTGTTTGTTGGCTTCTTATGATATGACTAATAAAAATCGGGCCCCTCGGTTAACCCCCTCTTGTCTTGGGCACGTTACTTTTGGTTTGTGTTCGAAACGCTTAATTGTATATTTTGCTTCATAAGATGAGTGGCACAGCTAATGCACATACATTGTACTGCTCTGTGCCTTAGAGTTATTACTGCTTTACTTTGCACCATGGTGTCATCCATGGTGTACAGGAGCTGCCACTGATCATGTGGCTGTGTCGGGGGCTGTAGGTATGTAACATGTTACATCCAAATGTAACATGCAAAGTTCTGCACGAAGTGGTGACTTAGTGTGAAACTTGAAGGAGAAGAGCCATTGGTAGGCACTGTGAAATGCTGGAATGGGCAGCGAACGTTAGGTTTAGAACCAAAAATAAAAAGCGCTCACACAGTTTCTGTGGCCGTGTGACTTCTTCTACTTTGGCTCTTCTGAACTGCATAGCCACTCTCTAGCAAATGTCTTCGGTGTGATTACACTTTACTGAAACATAGAAGAATTGGAGGAATTAGTCAACATTCTTGCCAGGTGATCTGCCGTTTTGTTCTAACAATTTTGAGTAATAATTTTACTTTCGCTACTGTTTCATTTTATTGCAATAGAAATGATATGGACACTCCAAGCAAATTATTGCCGCCGGCATCGCCGTGAGGTTCCGTATACCGGGTGTCCCAGCTAACTTGGACCAAGATTTTTTAACCCTTTTGAGGGTGGATTTTTTTCGCCATATGCAATTAGTTTTCGCGAGTGTCAAAAAAAAAAAAAAGCAACGGAAACGCATGCACGTCGGCATTCTTCCTATGCGCACCCCGGTGAGCACTAAACGAGCGAGAGACAGGCGGTCGCCCTTTCAGCAATTAGTAACGAGATAGCCATCAGTTTTGCAAGCGCAAGAAACCAAAACCGCACGCGGAACAAAACTCGAACCGCCGCCCGCTCGTGCGCGCGCCAATGCGCGACACGCGGGAGCAAACTAGCTCTAAAACCATGCAGCGAAAACCGAGAAAGGGAGGCGTGCGAAAATATTCCCTGTATTCCCACATAGCGGCAGCATCATCATCATCATCATCATCATCATCAGCCTAGTTACGCCCACTGCAGGGCAAAGGCCTCTCCCATACTTCTCCAACTACCCCGGTCATGTACTAATTGTGGCCATGTTGTCCCTGCAAACGTCTTAATGTCATCCGCCCACCTAACTTTCTGCCGCCCCCTGCTACGCATCCCTTCCCTTGGAATCCAGTCCGTAACCCTTAGTAACCATCGGTTATCTTCCCTCCTCATTACATGTCCGGCCCATGCCCATTTCTTTTTCTTGATTTCAACTAAGATGTCGTTTACCCGCGTTTGTTGCCTCACCCAATCTGCTCTTTTCTTATCCCTTAACGTCACACCCATCATTCTTCTTTCCATAGCTCGTTGCGTCGTCCTCAATTTCAGCAGAACCCTTTTCGTAAGTCTCCAGGTTTCTGCCCCATATGTGAGTACTGGTAACACACAGCTGTTATACACTTTCCTTTTGAGGGATAGTGGCAACCTGCTGTTCATGATTTGAGAATGCCTCCCAAACGCACCCCAGCCCATTCTTATTCTTCTGGTTATTTCAGTCTCATGATCCGGATCCGTGGTCACTACCTGCCCTAAGTAGATGTAGTCCCTTACTCCTTCCAGTGCTTCGCTACCTATCGTAAACTGCTGTTCTCTTCCGAGCCTGTTAAACATTACTTTAGTTTTCTGCAGATTAATTTTCAGACCCACCCTTCTGCTTTGCCTCTCCAGGTCAGTGAGCATGCATTGCAATTGGTCTCCTGAGTTACCAAGCAAGGCAATATCATCAGCGAATCGCAAGTTGCTAAGGTATTCTCCATCAACTTTTATCCCCAATTCTTCCCACTCCAGGCCTCTGAATACCTCCTGTAAACATGCTGTGAATAGCATTGGAGATATCGTATCTCCCTGTCTGACGCCTTTCTTTATAGGGATTTTGTTGCTTTCTTTGTGGAGGACTACGGTGGCTGTGGAGCCGCTATAGATATCTTCCAGTATCTTTACATATGGCTCATCTACACCCTGATTCCGTAATGCCTCCATGACTGCTGAGGTTTCGACTGAATCAAACGCTTTCTCGTAATCAATGAAAGCTATATATAAGGGTTGGTTATATTCTGCACATTTCTCTATCACTTGATTGATAGTGTGAATATGGTCCATTGTTGAGTAGCCTTTACGGAATCCTGCCTGGTCCTTTGGTTGACAGAAGTCTAAGGTGTTCCTGATTCTATTTGCGATTACCTTAGTAAATACTTTGTAGGCAACGGACAGTAAGCTGATCGGTCTATAATTTTTCAAGTCTTTGGCGTCCCCTTTCTTATGGATTAGGATTATGTTAGCGTTCTTCCAAGATTCCGGTACGCTCGAGGTTATGAGGCATTGCGTATACAGGGTGGCCAGTTTCTCTAGAACAATCTGACCACCATCCTTCAACAAATCTGCTGTTACCTGATCCTCCCCGGCTGCCTTCCCCCTTTGCATAGCTCCTAAGGCTTTCTTTACTTCTTCTGGCGTTACCTGTGGGATTTCGAATTCCTCTAGGCTATTCTCTCTTCCACTATCGTCGTGGGTGCCACTGGTACTGTATAAATCTCTATAGAACTCCTCAGCCACTTGAACTATCTCATCCATATTAGTAACGATATTGCCGGCTTTGTCTCTTAACGCACACATCTGATTCTTGCCTATTCCTAGTTTCTTCTTCACTGTTTTTAGGCTTCCTCCGTTCCTGAGAGCCTGTTCAATTCTATCCATATTATAGTTCCTGATGTCCGCTGTCTTACGCTTGTTGATTAACTTAGAAAGTTCTGCCAGTTCTATTCTAGCTGTAGGGTTAGAGGCTTTCATACATTGGCGTTTCTTGATCAGATCTTTCGTCTCCTGCGATAGCTTACTGGTTTCCTGTCTAACGGAGTTACCACCGACTTCTATTGCGCACTCCTTAATGGTTCCCATGAGATAGTCGTTCATTGCTTCAACACTAAGGTCCTCTTCCTGAGTTAAAGCCGAATACCTGTTCTGTAGCTTGATCCGGAATTCCTCTAGTTTCCCTCTTACCGCTAATTCATTGATTGGCTTCTTGTGTACCAGTTTCTTCCGTTCCCTCCTCAAGTCTAGGCTAATTCGAGTTCTTACCATCCTATGGTCACTGCAGCGTACCTTGCCGAGTACGTCTACATCTTGTATGATGCCAGGGTTCGCGCAGAGTATGAAGTCGATTTCATTTCTAGTCTCACCATTCGGGCTCCTCCACGTCCACTTTCGACTAACCCGCTTGCGGAAAAAGGTGTTCATTATCCGCATATTATTCTGTTCTGCAAACTCTACTAATAATTCTCCTCTGCTATTCCTAGAGCCTATGCCATATTCCCCCACTGACTTGTCTCCAGCCTGCTTCTTGCCTACCCTGGCATTGAAGTCGCCCATCAGTATAGTGTATTTTGTTTTGACTTTACCCATCGCCGATTCCACGTCTTCATAAAAGCTTTCGACTTCCTGGTCATAAAAGCTTTCGACTTCCTGAGATAGCGGCAGCACATCACAGTAAAGAAAAAGTTTAGAAATTGGCGCGCTTTTTAAACATCCAGACGGCGCCGTAAATATACGACATCGACCATTTTTGGACTTGTTCGCGGCGCCGTACTGTTAAGCAGTGGTACCACGCTAATTAATTAGCGTGGTACCACGCTAATGAACTGCTCTTCAAGAAGACATTCATGCCCTTCACGAATGTTCAGGGGCTCTATTCTCGACACGCATGGGGGCTGCACGGCTGCCATTATCCGCCATGTTGCCTCTCTGAGAGGTCAGGTGTCTTGAAATTTGTGTCGGGAAACAGAAGTTCTGCGAAATGCAATTTTGTGTTTTCATCAAGATGACGAAAGGTGACGTGGAGCTGCAAATTTTATCGACTGATGGTTTTTTCTGGTCCTTGGCAGCTATATTGCGGAGTTAGCGCTTTAAAAAGAAAGTGACCGGTAGCGTGCAGAAGTCTGCAATGCATCTGTAAATTTCGTGAATATGTGGTTAGTGGTCCATGATAGCAGCCATGTCAGCTTGCTGATTGGCTGAAGGAATATCCCGCGAGCAGCGTCACAGGAAGGGCCCTTTCGTAAAGGTCAATGGGGAACCAGCGCTGGAGTTTTCACGACGCCTGCAGCGCCGCCCTGGCGGTCAAAACGGGCACAAAGCCGCCGCTCCCGTGGACGAAAATTGCTACTGGTAGAGGCGTTGCGTGCGCTGAAAGTCGAAGGAAAACAAAAGGACGCCGACGATACTATTTCGTATACAAGTGCCACAACTACGTCGACATGAGGCAGGATGTATCCTTCTGCGTCTTTCCATCTAAACCCTACGAACAAGAACGGAGGCGGCGTTGGATCCAAGCAATCAGGCGAGCGGAGTAAGCTAGTTCCCGTCTTGTCGCCCTGTCAAGCGGTGTCGGGCTGGTTTCTAAATCGAATTTCGCGTGTGTGCTTGGTTTATTCGATAATGAAGACGGTCAGCCCTGGCAGCCAGTACCAAATAGCACAATCTGCTGTCGGCGTTTCGTCGGAAACAAAATGAGCAATAGCATGCGCCATCCGGCATATGTACCAACCATTTTTCCTTCGCAATACCACCGCCAAGCCCCTTCCGTACATTGCCACGGCACCAAGCGAACGATACGAAAGGTAAATGTTATCCATTCATTGCCAAGAATTATGTGGGAGAGAAGCTGCCTTTTAATACGAGTTGTGTGCGCATACTGCCGGCGCACGCGCGACTAAGCCGCCTATGTGTTTTTAAAATTGCGCATGCGGATGAGGACTAGGCGCTGAGATGTATCCGGTAAATTTATGTAATTAGTGCTAAATGTAGCCAGGGTTGTTACGGATCAAGCCGCGGAGCGCTCAAACCTTTGCTTGCGCGAGTCACCTGATGCGATAAAGCTTCCTTCTCCATTGTCTACTGTGGCGAGGTAACATCAGAATTTTTTATGTCTAGCCAGAGAAGTATGGAGGCCAATTAATACTTCCGAAACCATAGCGCAGCACGACCGGCGCCATAGCTGCTAGATTTGCGAGGCAGGCTGCCACACAAGCATGGCAACGGCACACGGCGCAACCGTTAAAGAAACACACGTGCTCGCCGCGACACACTGTGAAGGAAGCTTAAAAAGCTTCCTTCGTCATTTCTTCACGTGATGGCGCTAGCTTCATTACGAAAACTGTCCACTTGAAGCGGCGCGAAAACGGAAACGTACGCACTATGAAACGGCCGCGGACGTGTCGTCTGGTCGAGCGGCTGAAATATGCCGCGTTTCGTCGCCAGGGCGGCGTGCAACTCACTCTTTTCGACCCGCCGCCTATCCAGCGCTGGTTCCTCATTGGACGTTGCGTGACGTTGCGCTGGGGCGCCATTGCAGATATTTCCCGCCATAATGTGTGGTTCGACGAGCCGCTCGAATTATGCTTATGAGCGGCCATATGCAATGGCGACTGAGAGGCACACCTATCGCCGCATTTCCTCCGTCGTTTGGGGCCATGCAAATCTTTTGTTGATAACGCGTGCCCATAGCATTTGCATCGCTCTCGGGTGGTGTTGGCACTTGTGTTTTGGGCCATAATTTTTTAAAAGAACGCGTTTATTTGTAATAATATATTAGTTGAACATTGCAAAACTTCTGCGACTTTTTGCACTTTTCACTGCTATGTTTGTAGTGTAATCAAGATTGAGGACTTTTCACGTCATCAGAGGTTATGACAACGGCGACTTTTAATTTATCAAAAGAAATGTACGCAAGGCGGCGCCTTGTTTCGATTGCACCTTTTGTTGCACCTTTTATAGACCAATGCCTGCTAGCCGCGTTGCTATCCACAAAACATGCCGATGGGCGCCCGACAAATCGCGGTAGTCCGACTCACCGCGACCGGATAACGAGCGAATATGTTCGCCCCACGCTGGACACCAACGCCTGGTTGTTCGCGCGTACGGTCACGCGTCCGATCGAGGCCTCGCGAGACGGTCTCGCAGAAGCATGGATCGGCGCACGCGCGGAACGTCCGCGCCCCTTGCCGAACCCGAGCCAAAGAGGAAGAGCCTTCTTTCCGCGCCCAAGTAACCCCGCCGTTAGTTGACTTTAGCAGCGCAACACTCGCGCCATCTCTAGTACTGCGCTTCGACCATACCGACTGCCGCGGGCATCAGGCGACGCGGCGAAGCCGAATTACAGGATACGGGAGCTATGCGGGAAAACAACATATAAGGGGACGCGAGAGTCGCGCATCCCCACAGGTGGAAGAAGGTGATCCAACTCTAGCAGTTGCAGGTTCGTGCCATGAAATGTAGATAGCAGTCGCTGACCATTTTACCTGTTCTTCAGTCTCGTTTCGTGGTTATCTTTGTGGGCTTTAACCAGTGCTTCCACTGTCGGGAGGCAGGAATGTCTATGTAGCTCTTCTGTTTTCGCGTGTATTGGTAGGCCGGTGATTTCCCTCATAGCCATGTTGTGTAGTTTGTCAAGTTGCTTGTAGTTTGCAGCCGTCAGGTCGTAATGTGGGGCTCCGTAAATTGTCTTGGCGATGAGAACAGCTACCGTAAGCCGTCGTGCAACCTCTGTTCCAGCCCCTCCACTGTGGTGGGTTAGCCTCTTGATAAGGTGCACCATTGGTTTCCATTGCTGCTTCATCTGTTGCAGCCATGTGCTTGCCGTGCCGTCCTTGTTGATTGAGATGCCCAATATTCTGAGGTATCTCTCTGCCGGTTAGTGAATTTGGTGGCCGTCGAAGGGTTAAGTCGGACCTTCCATGTTTGACATGTATTGTGATGTAGTGCGCCTTCTCCGGCTAGAGCCTCAAGCCTCTTGGCTTCAGCTCCTGATCAGTTATGTCCAGTGCGTTTTGCAGCGTTGCTACTTGTTCAGCTGAACTGAACCTATAAGTGGTCCACAGGTTGATATCATCAACGTACATTGTAAATCAAAGGTTTTCAACTGCGTCTAACTTGCACGCGATCTTGGCCGTGATGACATCAACGAGTGTAGGGGAGATCACCAACTCCCAACCACCTTCACCAACTTTACTTCACCAACTCTGTAGGAGTCCCCTGTGGGATTCCTACAGAGTTGGTGAAGTGCCTGGCTAAATGACGGGGAGATAGCTGAAATTCATGTGTCCTGTCTCTTAAGAATGCCTTGACGAAGTTTATCATTCTGGTGCCTGCTTGGGTGCTTTCGGTTGCTTTGATAATAGCAGGGTGGCCAATGGTATCGAAAGCTTTCTTCAAGTCAACTGCTACTAGAATGTCTGATCGTCCTCTGCAAAATTTCTTCTCGCGGTTGATGATGGTATGCAGAAGATAGAGGCTACCCTGTGTGCCCAACTGCGACCGGAATCCGGTCCGGAAGGGGTGGAAGTACCCACACTCCTCGAGGCGGTGAGGGAAGCGTGTGGTAACCATATTTTCCATTAACTTACAGATGGTCGGAGTAAGTGAGAATGGTCGCATGTTGTTGAGTTGCGTCGGTTGCTTGCCAGGTATAGGTATAGGTATGACAACGGAATGCTTCCAGTGCTTAAGCTTGGAGCCGTTTTGCCAATGCTTGTTGATCAACTCTAGGAGCTTGTGCTTAGTAGCTGTGTCTGCGTTGTGGAGCATACTCCAGGAGATCCCGTCTTGTCCTGGGGCACTGTTTCGTTTCACTTGCGAACTGGCTAGCTCTAATTCAAGCACGCCGAATGGTGAACTGATGCCGTCAGATTTCTCAGACGGCAGAGAGGTGTATATATCGGATGGTGGCAAATGAAGGTGCATGCTGCCTCATGTTCTAGTTCCTCGACGGTCTGAACGGTGCGGATCAGGATGTTCTCTATGTTATTCCTAGTCTTCTTTTGACCATTCATAGTTCGGAAGGTGCGCCACAAGCGCCGTGGACCGGAACGGTGTGACAGAGTGCTACATAAGTCTAGCCGTCTCTCCCGGCCGAGCTGCTTAACGTATCTTCTCGCCTCTGCTGTCCTTTTGCGCAACCAATACTTCCAGGGCTAGTTCGCCGTGCGGCTAATTACGCGCTCCACGCAGAGATACACACAGAGGTGAGGCAAGCTACACTCTTGAAAGAATTTACATCTTTTGGGGCTTATCTTGTCCCACAACAGTAATCGTCATCTGTCCTGCCCGCGTTTCCTTTGCTGCGAGCCCGGTACTTCCAAATGCTTCCAAGTCACGAACGGCTTGAGCGTTATCAGCGTGACACAGCATTCTCGACAGGAAAGTAGCGAGCGCAGTGTTTTCAAGAAAGGAAACGCAAGCAAGGCAGATGAAGATTGTTGTTGTGGGACAAATTATACACCACAAGGGGCACAACCGTTTTAAGAGTGTACGACCCAAGGGGTGTAATTTTAAGAGTGCACAAGACTTAAATGATCCTGGCGGCGGCGCATGGCGACAAGAGGAAGGCAGCAGCTATTCACGATATGGCATTGTGGAGGACGCCCTAGTTCGTCAACAATACTTAGAACGTAAGAAGTCCTTTGCGAGACGGGTAGCTTCACAAGAAAGTGACAGAGCACTGCGACGGTAGTTCCAGAAGCGTGAACTGTAATTTTGGCATTCTTTGCTGCTAACCCTCACGGTAGTGTGCGCGACGCCAGTGCGGAGGAAGGAACCTCAAGGTCATCAGTGTGGAGGATTAAAAAAAAAAAAAAGGCCATGTGCACCCGTAGCATGTACATCTTCATCAAAAACTTGAAGACCGAGATTTAGAAAACAGACTTGACTTTGCTAATTGGATTTTCACGAAATGTGAAAAACCGGAATTTCCTACTCGCGTGCTTTGGACGGATGAGACTAACTGAGCACTAAAGAAATGCTTGATTCGGAGGTTATTTGAGGTGCCCTACAACTTTGTAATTGATATGTTTGCGACTCAAGCAATAATTAAAAGTGCACTAATTAAAATTAATTAATTAATACTTCGTGATGAAAAACATACTGGCCGTAAGTACATACGACTACGGCTACTATGAAGTCGGTACGCTTTCTCTAGAGCTCTTGGGTATGTTTAAAATCTTGGTCCAAGTTAGCTGGGACACCATATATATATATATATATATATATATATATGTGTGTGTGTGTGTGTGTGTGTGTGTGTGTGTGTGTGTGTGTGTGTGTGTGTGTGTGTGTGTGTGTGTGTGTGTGTGTGTGTGTGTGTGTGGTCACAACTGGCCAATTCGAATATAATAATTTTTTACTTTCTTTGCATTGTTGCTGTTTTTAGATAGCGTCCCGTCATGGCTACGTAAAACTTTCCGCATGAAAGTGGACTCTGGCACACGGCAACAATCTCTGCAGTTTGCAAAGCGCGTTTTATGAGGCTTGCTCCAGCCACCACCGCTGTACAGGCAGGATTATTGTACGCAAGTGGGCGTCCTGTATGCAAGTGTGTATATACGCAAGTGTCTGTCCACTTGGCTTGCCAGGCTCGTTGTCAATGCCCTTAAATACTCCTATGTGTCTTATCAAAAAGATCGAACGTCATCGGTTTTCGTAGTAAAGGCGTTCGTTGCGACGGAGTTCGACTGTACAGAATAGATGCTGGGCCATCGGTGTGGAAGCATAGTAAAAATGCAGCGCGAAGACACTTGACCGAAGCGCTTTTTGTAGCGACAGAAATGTAGCGAAGTGGCTAATCATGCTTTCTTTCTTTTACCTTTCAAAGGTTTCTGCGAGATAGTGTTGGGATGGCCTCATCGCGACCAGCTGGAAGCAGTGGCTATACATATACTCGGATTTCGAGGAGATCAAACCTCGGCTCTCCAACAAGTCCGTCTTTTAACATCTCGCTGAACTTGAAAATGACGAGGCTGCCTTGGGCCGTCATGCTCAGGGTGGTCGGTGTTCGCTGTAATGGTGCAGATATTATTTAAAGGTGCCCTCAACCACTATTTATCGAAGTGGAGAAAGGCATTTGAAGTGAAAATAGGCTATTTCAGAAATACTTTGCCGGCAGGAAAAAACTACTACTATGCGTTCGGCAGAAGCGCGATCAAACGCGGCATCCGCTGTGCTCCCGTTCTTTCTTCAATGCCTTGCACTGCGAAGGCTACGGCACCGTGTGGCGCGCCCACAATGTTCCGCCTTCTAAATGTCACTGTGGCGTGCAGTTCAAATTTAATTTTGAACGTTGACGTAGACGCTACGACTTCCGCGTTTGGTGCGCCTGAGCTGCAGTGCGCTTCCAGTGGACTCGTGGCTGCACCCCGCCGCGGCCGCGGTATCTACGCCATGTAGCCGACCGCAGCTTGATGTCAGCTATCGGCCGTCTAAGGGAATAACGAAATAAAGCGTTCGGTGATGAAATAAAGCGTCCAGAAGAGAGTGAGAAGAGTGCCTTTTGTTGAAAAGAGAGCGTTTGAGAGAAAGGCAGCTCCACGCACCGCGTACGACAGCAAAGCTTGGCTGAGATGTTCACAGCAGCGTATGCTACCTGCGGACTATGTTATTTCACCAAGCCCGAGGGGTGGTTCAGGGCCCCTTTAACCCTGACGGCGCGTTATCCTGGCGACTGGAAGAACATTGGGGCAGTAATGTCTACCAAACAGAACACACATCTTTATTCTTATCTTACTCGATCGATCATTTATCTACATGTAACTTATTCAAGCATCTTATGGCAGGCAGCGCATTTAAAAAATAACGAAAGGGGCAGGCGCCCCATATATCTTTTCGTCTTCAGAAAAGATAGATAGATAGATAGATAGATAGATAGATAGATAGATAGATAGATAGATAGATAGATAGATAGATAGATAGATAGATAGATAGATAGATAGATAGATAGATAGATAGATAGATAGATAGATAGATTCAAAGCGCCTGAAGTTCGCAAAGGAAGCTTCGCATTAAAGAAAATGATATTCCTATAACGCAAGCTGGCGTCATATGCCAAGGCCTGAGAAATCCCCACCAGAACGCTCGAGCGCCAGGAGAAGCGAGAGCATTGGAAACGTTTCACTCAGCCTCATTCGCAGGTACATGCGGAAGTCCAGTAGCCGCCGCCAGGACTGGTGTATAGCGCATGCCGCGCCGCCGGGAGCGCACAGACACCTCTCCGTCACGTCGCAGTGTCGTCTGTGCCTTGGGCCAGTTCCCACGATGACGGCGACACTTTCGCCCCTCTAGGGCACCGCCGTATCGAAGCGGCTTTGCGAGCCAAGGACGAGGGAGGTGGGCTTACGTTGCTGCCACTGAATGCGAGAGAGGTAGGCGAAGCGTTTGGCGGGCGATCTGCACGGCGGCATATGCGATTCAGAGTACAACGGTAAACCGTAACATCCGCTCGGCGACAAAAAATGTGTTGGAAGCTGAATGTTTATTTGACAATCGGCAACGTGACGATACATGCAGCCAACGTGACGGGCGCGCTTATTTAGTGCAACTTATTTGTCTCTTCCTGGATGGGGGCATGCATTGTAACAACGAAGCGTCAGTATAGAATGTCGTGCTAGTCGCACTAGGCTGAATTTCTCGCGTGATCACATGTGTAATATGATACGACTTGAGAGAAAATATGCGGATCCCACGCACTGTGGGAATCGACGTAAGCGAAGCTTTCTATGCTGTTTGCTTTGATTGACGATAATCAGCAGCGGTATGCTGGCGGCGAATGTGTAATTTCTTCAGCGTTTAGTCCTATACGAGAGTGGTGAGTTGATGGTAAAACTTACCTTGCGTGCGCCACTGCTGTTTGTCTGCATAGTCCACAGAACCCACTAGGAGATGTGTTTGCTTGAGGCGTTCTTGTGCGTCATTGTTAATAATCTCTGAGAATTGATCGTTATCATTACCTCACATGGCACATCGCATCGGCGCAGAAGTGTTAAACTTTAATTGAATTATAGCGTTCTACCCAAATGAATTAATTGTTATAAAATTGTATGTATACATTGTATAGATGCACTCGCGGTCTGCATCACGTTTCGCTGTGTAGCGAAGACGCTTCTCTTCCGAACGACGTTTATTTCGGACCTGGGTGTCCTCGACGCTGAGTGCACGCTCTGGAGCCATTTTGCTGGCGCGTGTTTACGTGCTCCTTGTGCATACGTGACCAGCACGCTGTTGAGACGCCAAGTCCTCGCGCTCTCTTCGGTATATGGACGAGTGTAACGCTTACACTGTGACAGCCCAGCACCTGCATTTTTTGTCGCATAGGAAAGCAAGCACAGAACGTGCCATGGGCGCAAATTACGCGTCTAGGCCCGAGGCGGCGCCGGCCGGGATGCGCGGAAGCGAGCACCATCTGGTGGTGTTGCAAGGAACCCAGAGCGCAACGCGCGGCGAGACCCTTGGATCAGTGCTCGGGAGGAGATGCAAAGAAAGCTTCGCTTTGAGAAGTTTTGGGCAGGATTATTAGCTTCGTATATATAGGTATACCAGCCGTTGCGCAGCGTTCATGCGCGACTGAGCAGAAAGAATAGCCTTCTTAATTAGAGAGCACAGCTGTTTCGAAAGCGTATTTTCTCTTTCTTCCTTACGCACACTGACAATTGGCGGTGTGTGTCCTTTATTTTGTTGGATATTTAAATATATTTTCATCCCTCTGCCACGTGCGCCGCGGCCTCCCGTTGTCAGTTTCCAGCGTTGTTGTGTCGACGACCTGCATAATATGCACAGGAAAGAGTATAAAAGTTTATAGACCTCCGGGGCACACTGTTGGCCAGAGACGCCGTGAAGTCAAGCATTTATTCGGACAGCAACATGAACATAACAGACAGCAACGATTCAGTGGCTTCGCGTTATAAAGGGAGCATGGGTGCAGCCGAGGCATGCGATTGGCTAGCGATACAATAGCACATGTGAACAGTGACCGCGTGCATCAGATACGCGGCGCACAGTGACAAGAGACAATACGCTTGATAAACGTTGCACAGATACAACACACATCAATACGGTATAGAACAGGCGCTGCCTGCAGCGAAGTAGCGGACTCGTATCGATGAATTTCCGAGCTTGGAAGTTTCCTCCGTTACGCCTGGCACTTCCCTCTGCCAGGTCGGTGACCGGAAAGCTTCAACGCTCCTCGGCCAGAGAAGATGCTGCGTGCTGAAGAGTGCTGAAGTTGTGCGAATGAACAATTAACTTGGTTTACTTCACATTTTTGCCGGCGTTAGGTCAAGAAGAAAAAGAAATATGAAAAGAAATACAAGGCACCAGCAAAACCTGCACTGGCTTGAAAAGTCCGAGGAATGGCTTTTTCCCACCTCCGCGCTGCGGGTTTTTATGCAGTTCTTTTCCTTCTTTCGCTCGACGAGGGAATGCAGTGTCCTTCTCTCGGCCAATTGGAATTGCAACACAGTCCGTAAAATTCCACCCACGGCGTCGCCACACTGCGCCGGACTCCGCCACTGGTGTCCAACCTTCGACCTGCCCTCGATGCAATGAAGAGGCAATTTCAGGTGAAACCGGGGTAGACGCTAGTCCACGGAAATTGTCAGCGTTGGTTCTTTGTAGGCTTGACTGTTGTGGTCACCCTGAAGGGAGGTTCTTCGTCTGACTCTCGGTAGCCTGCACCGCGGTCACCGTCGTTGTACAGGTGGGCACTGGTGCTTCGACTAGAGCACACAAAGACCGGCGTTGCCGTTTAGAGACGCACATTGCCGATGACCCATTGTAGTTTGGGGTCCAAGGACTTGTCTTGTTCGTCAGTTCTGGGTCGTTGAATAGACGAAGACGCCACACATAATCGGTGACTCCTCATGGTTTTGTCGCCAGCTCTTTGGCGTCGACAAGACCATGAAGCCTGGAGGGCATTCCGTAGCTGTACGCTCGCCCATGACGCAGCATTTGTCCTGAAGGACCACCAGGCACAACAACACCAAGCAGCGGCAGCAGGAGCTCGGCGGGCCGTATCTGCTGAGCAAGTGCGTGCGCTGCTGAGCAAGCTCTGAGGACCGTCGTTATACGGTGGTCCCGAAAATGCTTGGCGCTCCCATATATGCGACTCGGCTGCCATCGCCGAAATGTCCCATGTACGTCACCTGCACGAAAATTGTGGCGACACCAAATGTCCATTATTAATGCTGTTGCGTTTCGCCTGCGACACGTGGTTTTGCCGGCGCGACGGCGGCGGGGCGGCGGACATTTTGGCCCGATCGTCGTCACCGCAACACTCATCGCCAGGTGTTTCCAGGCGCGTCTGCGGCGATGCGACCGCCTAGGGATTTCGTTCCAGTCATTGTGCCCGAAACAGGCGAGGCCAAAGAGGGATCTCCTTCCAGTTATTGGGCCCGAAACAGGCGATGCCAAAGCAGGGATCTCGTTCCAGTCATTGTGCCCGAAACAGGCGATGCCAAAGCAGGGACCATCTTCTCGTTACAGTCATTGTGTCCGACCGGCAGCGCCACGACAGTGTGCTGCGCAGCGCCACGACAGTATGCTGCGCAGCGCCACGACAGTGTGCTGCGCAGCGCCACGACCAGGTGCTACGAGATCGTGCGCAGCGCCACGACATGGTGCTACGGCATCGCTACGACAGTGTGCGTCACCATTAGCCCATTGTACATTCACGTGCTCGTCTTTTGAGGGGTTCCTTCTTGCCCTCAACTGCGAGAGTATAAAAACAGCTGCCCCCGGACGCCAGAGGAGGGCTCCGATTTCTTCCGTTGAGTGAAGTGCTCTCCCGTCTCTCTACTTCGGTCAAACCTGACCGCCAACTCTTTGCGATGTTAAAATAAACAAGTTGTTTCGTTGTTACCAGTCGACTCATGCTTTGCCGGGACCTTCGGATGCTTCGAGTTGTACCCCAGGCCGCCAGGCCAACGCTACCCTTGGGGCTTGCGACCCAGGTACAACCACGGGCGTCAGCGCCGAGTTCCCAACAGATCGTACCAGCAGTCGGATCCAAATATCTGGTTGCCAGCGGTGAGATCGCCTACGACTTCAAACAACGGTCTGCCAGCGGCGAGATCGCGACAACGGAGGCCAGCAGCAAAGAGATGCAGTTGACTGTATGCTGAGCAGCTCAACGTCGATCCGGGAGCAGTGCAACGAGCCCTGTGTGACGACTGGTTGCCTGCAGCGGAACGACTGCGCGGAATTCCTGCCTGCGAGGTTTGGTGAGTGCGGGACTTTCTTCTACTGAGCTTTGCCAGGCTTTTTGTTAGTGTCAGAAACAGAGCTGGTAATTGTGGTTGTCGTTGCTGCCGGGTTAGTTTGCGGCAAGACAATAGTAAGCAGTAGAGAAAGCAGCATTCAGAGCAGCCATGGATTTGAAGTCGTTGCGCAAACCGAAATTGTTGGAGCTTGCAAGAGAGTTGGGTCTGGATGTCTCAGACAAACTAAGAAAACCGGAACTGATAACGGCTATTCTTGAGTTAGAGGCTGAGGATGACGAGCTGTCGGAATGCCTTGAGACTATTGAGGAGAGGTCAAAAAGACAGGAGCGCGAACTTAAAGAGCAGAAAGAAAAAGAAGAGCGCGAACACGCTTTGGAAATGAAGCGTCTCGAGGTAGAGATGGAACGCGCTCGTAATGGAAGTCAGGCACACGGTGCAGGAGAACGCGTATTGTTCAAAATGACTGACCTAATGCGGCCGTTTAAGCTTGGAGAGGACATTGGTTTGTTCCTGGTTAACTTTGAGCGAACGTGCGAGAAGCAGGGGTTCTCTCGGGAAACGTGGCCACAGCGCTTGCTCACTTTGTTACCCGGCGAGGCGGCCGACGTAGTCGCTCGCTTGGATAGAGAGGAAGCAGAGGATTTCGACAAAGTAAAATCGAGTCTGCTAAAAAAGTACCGGCTGTCTGCGGAAGCGTTCCGTCGGAAGTTTCGGGAAAATGAGAAAGGCAAAAGTGAGTCATATACAGAGTTTGCGTATAGGCTTATGTCGAACATGCAGGAGTGGCTCAAAGAAGAGAAAGCGTTTGGTGACCACGATAAAGTTCTGCAGTGTTTCGGGCTAGAACAGTTTTATAGTCGGTTACCGGAGAACGTGCGATACTGGGTCTTGGATAGGCCAGACGTGAGTACGGTGGCTAGAGCCGCTGAGCTAGCCGAGGAGTTTGTGACGCGTCGAGCTCGCGGAGCTAAGGACGGTCAAAAGGGTGAATTTGGCTCGAAGTTTGAGAGGCCGAAGTTCACGCCCATGAGATTAAAGGGGGACACGCGTAGTGCGGATGCGAGTGAAAGCAGTCCGACCAGACGTAAAGAGACGGCGGCAGCCAAACGCAGGAAGCGGTTCGAGATGAGGCGAGCGGGCGTTTGTTATACGTGCCAGAAGCCGGGTCACTTTTCGGCGCAGTGTCCGGAAACAACACCAAAAGTTGTGTTTTTTTCAATAGGCAGCACTGACGGGAACATGAAGCTTCTTGAGCCTTACATGCGAGACCTCCTCGTAAACGGGAAAGAGTGCCGAGTGCTTCGCGATTCCGCAGCTACGATGGATGTAGTTCACCCGTCTTACGTAGAACCCCATATGTTCACGGGCGAGTGCGCGTGGATCAAGCAAGCCGTGGAAGCTCATAGCGTGTGTCTGCCGGTAGCAAAAGTGCTTATTGAAGGACCTTTCGGAGCGCTTGAGACGGAGGCGGCAGTGTCATCTATGCTGCCAACCCAGTACCCGTACCTATTTTCAAACAGGTCCGATCACCTCCTGCGCGAGAAGGGGCTTTTGTTTGGTGAAGCTAGTGTTCAGGCCTTAACCAGATCGAAGGTTCGGGAGCTCGCTGCAAAGGCGGTAGTTGCGGGGCCGACGTTATCAAACAACGAAAAAGGGTCAGAGGCGCAGCAAGCTGATATTCAGAGCACGCCCGAACAGAATAGAATTGAGTCTGTAGCGTTGAAGGCGCCAGATACTGGAGAGGAAAATCCCGACGCGGGAAAGTTAGAAGAGCTATCTACTGATTTGCTCATCGCGCCTACGTCAGACGGACTTGATAGGTTGCTAAAAGTCAGCCGGACGGCTTTGATAGCCGAGCAAAAAAAGGATGGCAGCCTGGAAAACGTGCGCTGCAATGTCAAAGAAGGTATCGCCAGGAAAACTGCGCGTTTTGTGGAAAGAGGTGGAGTCCTGTACCGGAAGTATCTAGACCGCCGAGGAGTGGAGTTCGATCAGCTGGTCGTGCCTCAATGCTATCGTCAGGATCTGTTGCGCTTGTCACATGGGGGTTCGTGGTCCGGACACCTAGGAGTTAAGAAAACTAAGGACCGTCTCTTGCAAGAGTACTATTGGCCAGGGTGTTTTCGGGACGCAGACCATTTCGTGAGGACATGTGACACTTGTCAGCGGGTGGGCAAACCAGGGGACAAATCGAGGGCGCCGTTGAAATTGGTACCTATCATTACGGAGCCTTTTAGACGGCTCGTTATTGATACAGTGGGACCTCTGCCGGTAACAGCCACGGGGTACAGACACATTTTGACTGTGATCTGCCCAGCGACAAAGTTCCCTGAAGCAGTGCCGCTTAAAGAACTCAGCTCAGTTGAGATAGTTAATGCACTACTGTCCATATTTGCGCGAGTTGGTTTTCCTGCAGAAATTCAATCAGATCAGGGCACAGTGTTTACTAGCGCTTTGACGACAACTTTTCTCGAAAGGTGTGGGGTAAAGCTGCTACACAGCTCAGTGTACCACCCACAGTCGAATTCCGTTGAGAAGCTCCACTCCGTCATGAAGCGCGTGTTGAGAGCCTTGTGTTTTGAACATCAAACTGACTGGGAGCTGTGTCTGCCTGGGGTGATGTTTGCTTTAAGGACCGCGCCGCATGCGGCTACGGGGTTTTCGCCAGCTGAACTGGTGTACGGTCGCTCGCTTCGATCTCCGCTTCGCATGCTTCGAGAATCATGGGAAGGTAGGGGCGACGACCCAGTCGTGGTGGAGTACGTGCTTAAGCTCCTCGAACGCTTAAGAAGGGCACAGGAGTTGTCAGGTGAAGCAATGACAAAGGCCCAGCAGAGGGCCAAGGTTTATTATGATCGGACAGCCAGGGCCCGTCGTTTTGAGGTTGGCGATGAGGTCATGATATTGCGCACATCGCTAAACAACAAACTAGACGTGCAGTGGGAGGGCCCAGCGCGAATTGTTCAGAAACTGTCGGACGTTAACTACGTGGTAAGTCTGCCAGGAAAGCGGAAAGCACAGCAAGTTTACCACTGTAATCTGCTCAAACCTTATAGACAAAGGGAAGCAGTGGTGTGCATGATGGTAAACGTTCCTGAAGAGCTTCCGGTCGAGCTTCCGGGACTAGGCTCAGTGACGAACAGGGAAGACACCGGTCAAGTCATTAGTGACCTTATCAGTAAAGCACCGCTGTCGCCTGAGCAGAAAACCGAACTACACCAGCTATTACAAGAGTTTCAAGGTCTGTTCTCTGAGAGGCCTGGTAGGACTTCTGTACTTACTCATGATATAGAACTTACCTCCACAGAGCCAGTACGATCCAAGGCGTATCGGGTGTCACCCCGCCAGAGCGATATTATGGAGGCTGAGGTAAAGAAAATGCTACAGCTCGGTGTTATTGAGGCAGGTGAGAGTGATTATACCTCCCCTTTGATTTTAGTTGAGGTACCGGGCAAGGAACCTCGTCCTTGCGTCGACTACCGCAGGCTTAATTCCATCACTAAGGATCAAATTTATCCGATCCCTAACATCGAGGAGCGCCTTGAGAAAGTTAGTAGCGCTCAGTTTATTTCCACCCTAGATCTTGTCAGGGGTTATTGGCAGGTTCCACTTACAGAAGAGGCTAGTAGGTATGCGGCGTTCATTTCACCAATGGGAACATTCCGTCCTAAAGTGTTGAGTTTTGGTTTGAAGAACGCGCCATACTGTTTTTCAAGTCTCATGGATAAAGTGTTGCGGGGACAGCAAGAATTCGCTTTACCGTATCTAGACGACGTAGCGATATTCTCCGCATCCTGGTCTGAGCATATGACACACTTGCGGGCAGTGCTAACCCGCCTGCGCGAAGCAGGCTTGACAGTAAAGGCTCCTAAGTGCCAGTTAGCACAGGCCGAGGTTGTCTACCTCGGTCACGTGATTGGTCAGGGTCGTCGCCGCCCCTCTGAAATAAAAGTGGCCGCTGTGCGAGACTTTCCGCAACCGCGCACAAAGACCGATATTCGGTCGTTCTTAGGTGTCGCCGGCTACTATCAGAGGTACATCCCTAGGTACTCTGATATCGCGGCTCCCCTGACGGATGCTCTAAGAAAGACAGAGCCTCAAACAGTCGTCTGGGACGAGACAAAGGAAAGAGCTTTTAGCGCCCTAAAGAGTGCCCTAACAAGCCAGCCTGTGCTACGATCGCCAGACTATACAAAAGGGTTCATTGTTCAGTGCGATGCTAGTGAGCGAGGCATGGGCGTTGTACTGTGCCAACGGGAAAATGGAGAAGTAGAACACCCCGTCCTGTATGCTAGTCGTAAGCTGACCAGTCGTGAGCAGGCGTATAGCGCCACCGAGAAAGAGTGTGCATGTCTCGTGTGGGCCGTTCCGAAATTGTCATGCTATCTAGCCGGCTCGAGGTTTATCATTGAGACAGATCACTGCCCTCTCCAATGGCTGCAGACCATCTCTCCCAAAAATGGCCGCCTCCTGCGCTGGAGCCTCGCTTTACAACAATATTCCTTTGAGGTGCGTTACAAAAAGGGGAGTCTCAACGGTAACGCCGATGGCTTAAGTCGAAGCCCCTAACGTAGGAATCAGCCTCAAAATTGTTTGTTACTGATGTTTTTCTTCCTGAGGCAGGATTTTTTTTAACATATTGCTTTTGTTTAGTGTTTCAAAGTGATGATATGCTTTCTAGTGCAATTTTTCAATTTGTGGACGCGTTCTGAGTGATGCTAGACTACTGTAAGGAACTAGGCAGTGGTATAAAAGGGGGAAAGAGCCTGGCGGGGCTTAGTGAGGGTTGTGCCGTGCTTGCTGACTGAGCGGTTGAGTTTTCAGCGTAGTTCTAACGCTTGCCGGGAACGAGAACAAAAATGTGAACTCTCCCGAAGTCACTTTGCAGTGTCCCGTGCGAACCTGAACGAGAGAACGAGGCCTTCTCTGTGCGCTGCGCTCAAGAAACGTCAAGGGACGCCCGACTTCGGTTATGAGCATCATCGAGCGACATCCCTCCGGACAGCGGATGCAGTCCCCTGTCCATCGGGATCTCCTTTCCCCGGCGGGGCGGTCTGTTGCGTTTCGCCTGCGACACGTGGTTTTGCCGGCGCGACGGCGGCGGGGCGGCGGACATTTTGGCCCGATCGTCGTCACCGCAACACTCATCGCCAGGTGTTTCCAGGCGCGTCTGCGGCGATGCGACCGCCTAGGGATTTCGTTCCAGTCATTGTGCCCGAAACAGGCGAGGCCAAAGAGGGATCTCCTTCCAGTTATTGGGCCCGAAACAGGCGATGCCAAAGCAGGGATCTCGTTCCAGTCATTGTGCCCGAAACAGGCGATGCCAAAGCAGGGACCATCTTCTCGTTACAGTCATTGTGTCCGACCGGCAGCGCCACGACAGTGTGCTGCGCAGCGCCACGACAGTATGCTGCGCAGCGCCACGACAGTGTGCTTCGCAGCGCCACGACCAGGTGCTACGAGATCGTGCGCAGCGCCACGACATGGTGCTACGGCATCGCTACGACAGTGTGCGTCACCATTAGCCCATTGTACATTCACGTGCTCGTCTTTTGAGGGGTTCCTTCTTGCCCTCAACTGCGAGAGTATAAAAACAGCTGCCCCCGGACGCCAGAGGAGGGCTCCGATTTCTTCCGTTGAGTGAAGTGCTCTCCCGTCTCTCTACTTCGGTCAAACCTGACCGCCAACTCTTTGCGATGTTAAAATAAACAAGTTGTTTCGTTGTTACCAGTCGACTCATGCTTTGCCGGGACCTTCGGATGCTTCGAGTTGTACCCCAGGCCGCCAGGCCAACGCTACCCTTGGGGCTTGCGACCCAGGTACAACCACGGGCGTCAGCGCCGAGTTCCCAACAGATCGTACCAGCAGTCCGATCCAAACAATGCCTTCAGTAAGGACGTAGCAGCTGCTGGTGAAATACGAGCGGAGTCTGTATGGAAGTGTCACGCACACCTGCTTGATGGCGCAGATTTTGTCTCCAAGGGACAAGCGATATTGCACACTGAGCACACCACGCTACGGAGCATCAAGTGTATCGAAGCTTTTTGTAAGGCTATAACCTGCTGTGGCGGTTCAAGGGTTCCCAGAGACAAGGTGACAGGGAGGGGGCACAAGAGCACCTGCTGAAGAGACACTGGTCAGGTAAGGACTGAAAATGTGAGCGCACATATGTATTGACAAATATCAGAATGAACGAAATAATATGTTCCTTAACTTTTAAGAGCTGAGGCGATTTCTCAACGTGCTCAACGTGCAGTCGCCTTGCACACAAGCGCAAGTGGCTACGTGTTCCCGAGAGGATGCTAGATGTTTAGGAGGGACTCAGGGTTTCGGCTGCTCCTCAAATTCTTTCACAATACAAAGCTGGAGCGTGAGTAGTGAGCCGTGTAGGGGAAGGCTATAGCAGGGCTATAGTAGGCATGGATGGAAAATCTTGGTGGCTAGCGTTCGCATCCAGACATGAGCACAAAGAGTGGGTGAGAAAATCTACTGCACGTGAATGCGAGTTGCATATAAAACATAGAAATAACACACAAGTATATAAGATTACGTGCTTACGTCGGATCTATTATTTACACTAGGCATATGACTGTTTTGCTTATATAACGAGGCTTATACTTTTGTCAAACTGGCAGAACTTTCGAAGTTAATCAACAAGCGTAAGACAGCTGACATAAGGAAGTATAATATGGATAGAATTGAACATGCTCTCAGGAGCGGAGGAAACCTAAAAACAGTGAAGAAGAAACTAGGAATTGGCAAGAATCAGATGTATGCGTTAAGAGACAAAGCCGGCAATATCATTACTAATATGGATGAGATAGTTCAAGTGGCTGAGGAGTTCTATAGAGATTTATACAGTACCAGTGGCACCCACGACGATAATGGAAGAGAAAATAGTCTAGAGGAATTCGAAATCCCGAAGGTAACGCCGGAAGAAGTAAAGAAAGCCTTAGGAGATATGCAAAGGGGGAAGGCAGCTGGGGAGGATCAGGTAACAGCAGATTTGTTGAAGGATGGTGGACAGATTGTTCTAGAGAAACTGGCCACCCTGTATACGCAATGCCTCATGACCTCGAGCGTACCGGAATCTTGGAAGAACGCTAACATAATCCTAATCCATAAGAAAGGGGACGCCAAAGACTTGAAAAAAAATAGACCGATCAGCTTACTGTCAGTTGTCTACAAACTATTTACTAAGGTAATTGCAAATAGAATCAGGAACACCTTAGACTTCTGTCAACCAAAGGACCAGGCAGGATTCCGTAAAGGCTACTCAACAATAGACCATATTCACACTATCAATCAAGTGATAGAGAAATGTGCAGAATATAAGCAACCGTTGTATATAGCTTTCATTGATTACTAGAAAGCGTTTGATTCAGTCGAAACCTCAGCAGTCATGGAGGAATTACGGAATCAGGGTGTAGATGAGCCATATGTAAAAATACTGGAAGATATCTATAGCGGCTCCACAGCCACCGTAGTCCTCCATAAAGCAAGCAACAAAATCCCAATAAAGAAAGGCGTCAGGCAGGGAGATACGATATCTCCAATGCTATTCACAGCGTGTTTACAGGAGGTATTCAGAGACCTGGATTGGGAAGAATTGGGGATAAAAGTTAATGGAGAATACCTTAGTAACTTGCGATTCGCTGATGATATTGCCTTGCTTAGTAACTCAGGGGACCAATTGCAATGCATGCTCACTGACCTGGAGAGGCAAAGCAGAAGAGTGGGTCTAAAAATTAATATGCAGAAAACTAAAGTAATGCTTAACAGTCTCGGGAGAGAACAGCAATTTACAATAGGCAGCGAGGCACTGGAAGTCGTAAGGGAATACATCTACTTAGGGCAGGTAGTGACGGCGGATCCGGATCATGAGACGGAAATAATCAGAAGAATAAGAATGGGCAGGAGTGCGTTTGGCAGGCATTCCCAAATCATGAACAGCAGGTTGCCGTTATCCCTCAAGAGAAAAGTATATAATAGCTGTGTCTTACCAGTACTCACCTACGGGGCAGAAACCTGGAGGCTTACGAAAAGGGTTCTACTCAAATTGAGGACGACACAACGAGCTATGGAAAGAAGAATGATAGGTGTAACGTTAAGGGATAAGAAAAGAGCAGATTGGGTGAGGGAACAAACGCGAGTTAATGACATCTTAGTTGAAATCAAGAAAAATAAATGGGCATGGGCAGGACATGTAATGAGGAGGGAAGATAACCGATGGTCATTAAGGGTTACGGACTGGATCCCAAGAGAAGGGAAGCGTAGCAGGGGGCGTCAGAAAGTCAGGTGGGCGGATGAGATTAAGAAGTTTGCAGGGACGGCATGGCCACAATTAGTACACGACCGGGGTTGTTGGAGAAGTATGGGAGAGGCCTTTGCCCTGCAGTGGGCGTAACCAGGCTGATGATGATGATGATGATGATGATGATGATGATGATGATGATGATGATGATGATACTTTTGTCGCGGTGACATTATAATCCACAGGAAACACGTCGACAGGCGACTTTCCAATTCTGGTTCAGGCTTCGCGGATATAACCTGCAAAAAACTGATACAGAATAATTCATTTCAGAAAGCTTGCTTGTGAGCAAATCTGTGTCGATCGCTGCATACTCTTTTCCCCTTTCCCGCTTTCTCTTTTTTTACGGCGAGCGATGAAGTTTAATTGAATCTGAATATCTTAGCTGTACGCAGTGCTTGCTACTTCAGATAAAGTGTTTTCAGAGCGAACCAGATAACACAAGGAACGAGGAACAGACGCTGGCAAGCGCTACGACCAATATTTAATGAAAGAGAGAGAGGCAGAGGGGTATACACACGGGAGGGGCGGTCAGAAAATTACGTGGATCACGTATACGTGTTGCGTGATATGTCATACAGACGCAAATCCGACCAAGAGTTCAATGATTTTATTCTTCTTGCAGTGCCACTTTCGGAAGCTAATGATTTATTTGCCAGAAAAACTGGAACGCTTAGTCTTGGTGAAATAGTCGCGCTTTCGTGTGTGTGTGTGTGTGTGTGTGTGCTTTCACTTCATATTACGTGTCTGAACTGTGAAGTTGCACTTCCATTCGCTCCGTCTGGCAGCGCTATTGCGGATCCGCTCTATATTATCGAATAGCAATTGGATGGACACTCCAGGCGCATTCCTACCGTCGCTGTCACGTTCCGCGTAAAGTCTAAGGAAGATTACATCGTCACCGCGCGCCACATGCTGTATGTGCAAGTGAAAGCGCGTGTGTGTGTGTGTGGGGGGGGGGGGTGAGCCGATGACAGTGGCTCAGTCTTCTGTGCGCAAGGGAGAAAAGTGGGGAGGAAGCGCGCCACCTTCCGACGCCTGCGATGCATCATCGGGGGGGGGGGGGGGAGGTGAGTGGAGGCAGGGGGGCGGGCCTTAGGATTCTGGGATCTATGAATCTATGATTGCACAATATGTTTATTTGCCTTGTTTGACGCATTATATGCATGACTTTCGCTTAGATACGTAGATTTATTGGAGACTTACACGTATATTTAAATATCTTGTTGCGTGGTGTTGTGTATGTATGCAGTGAACTTTGTTTCCAGTGGCACTCTTCTGCCCTTTATCGAGCTCTATATTCGCATTTGTATATTCCATAGTATCTTCGCATTTATACTGTATATATTGCAGAACCCCTGCTTATGTGATCCATGGCGCGGTGCTGAGAGTACACTCTGTAGGGCTGCCTTGGAATCACAGAAGACTGACCATGCATGGGGTGGTCCAGACACAGTGCTTCCAACCTCCAAAACAAGTTCTCCCCCTAACTTGAATAAATATTGCCCCTAGATCTCTCTAGATCTGTGCGAAACGTGGTTGTTCAGCTTGTGGACATGATTTCCGCTATGCGAAACTTTTGTTTGCGTTATGCAAATAGACTGCAAATTTTATAGTCTAAATACATTTTTAAGCTCTTTCAAAATATTCAAGCAACGAAGACACTGGAGTCAAGCTGAAATAATGTCGCAGTACTAGTTGTTACGATGGCAAAACGGCCTCCTGCTTAAAGCCATATTCACGGAAATAAGACGCCAGCACGTATATAGACTTAGTCTGTGTCCAAAGTTGTTTTGCACTTCGGCCAAAGTGCCAAGATTACACGGAGCGTTGCTGCTCAAGCCCCCCCCCCCCCCCCCACCCCCCGTTCAAACACTTTCTGTTCGACCGCTCCTTCACGCTCAGTGCTTCACATCGAAGCCGCACAGGCAAGCCGTGCCCGTCAGTACTGTTATTCGCACGGCAGGCGGTGCAAATGCTTTGCATGCGCGACGTGAATGTAATATTGTGCGAACGGTTAACTAGGGCGTGAGAATGGAGTGCGCTGGGGTTGGTCCTGCAGTATCTTTATTGTAGCTCTTGTTTCTCTTTATTACCTTTTGCGCTCACAGTACGGTTTGTTTGGTTTGCAAATGCTCAGTGAACATGGGGGAGAAGACAAGGAGGTAGAGAGACGTTGCAATGGTTCAAGTTTGAGCGCGGAGAGCTGTGAAATTAATGGATGACAGCCAGCAGGAGGAAATTAGTGCGGCTTATAGGACGGCGCGCCGAGCTTGTTCGAAACCCGTAGGACAGATTTGTTATCCCATTGTTTTTACAGCGCTAATGGAACGTACACTGTGCTTGGTACGCGAAACACGTAATGGACTGGCTCTACAATGCGGGAGTCAGGAGATTGTGCTGTAAGCAGAAATATAAACAATATACCCCGAGATAATCCACTCTTCCAGCGCAGAATTACGAGTCTCATGGACATGATTGCGCTCTTAAGTTACTGCGACGTAAACATATATTCTATCATGCTGCCATCGAGAGTCGATTTGTATTTCAAAAGGAAGGCATTTACCGTGCCTTCCACCTCTAACGCCTACATACATTACGACACTGTGACACTGCGCTCGTATCGTGTATTTCCTTTTGTCTTTCGCCCGGGTTGCGCTGCCCACCCATGTTCAGTCACTAACTCGCCCAGCTCGCCGTGTTAATACATTACGCGCCTGATCATGCATGCCCTCTAGAGCATTCGTCTCATTTTATTGTCCTGATGCGCCGCGTTTTCTTAATTGTTATTGTCATGTGATTTCTTGTTATTTCTATATCTTGTCACATATTCACTTATTCGTGTGTAAATTGTTTTCACGAATTACAAGAATTAACAGAATGTGTAGCCTGAAATATCTTTTCATTTCTTTCTCTTTTTTTTTCCAGAACGAGAAGGAAATCACATGAGCGCATGTCCTAATGATGCCGGACAAAAAAAAAAAAAAGGTATTCGTATGCACTTGCACCTTGATTTGGCCTGCTCATTGAAAGTGGTATAGGTTACATCTAGACCAACTGCAGTGGTCCCGATATATAAGATGCCGAATACAGGAAAGAGGCTCATGTGGCTTAAATGACCAGGAGATCGCCGGACACCATGTGGCTTGGCACCATACGATCACCATAGCGACAACAAAGGCATTCAGCGTTGCTATATTTATCGGGCTCGAGTGCGGCGAGGCCCGTCTCGTTAAGAGGGACAAGACTATAGTTATTCTAATTCACTATATATATAAGACGGACATCGTTTTGCCTCCCCCCTCCCCCACTTGCGGCTTTGAGGCTTTGCAAATTGAACGTTTTCAGTAAGAGATAAACGTCATATAAGTGCAACAATTATCAATGATTATTCACGCGCAGAGACTCAGCCTACGTTTGAAATGTACGAATGCTTGGAAATTTAGGCAAGTAAACCATAATAAAGACGCCACAAAAACGTCGGAAACTGAAAGCACGAAGATTATACAAATCCATATACATGTATATTCACCATTTCCATGGTAGCTGAACGATCGCAGTGCAGAATTCCCTCTAGTAATGTTAGTGGGAAGCTATGTGGCTAAAGCACGGCCTCCGAGAATGGGCGGCGTGCTGAGAGACAGCGCGCGGCCGCCCGATTTCTGAGGCTATGATTGAAGCCAACAATACAAACGGGCCCCGCCAAAGTTACAGCTTCGTACGCCTGTAATTACTGCAATTCAGAACGCAGGCGTACAATACCTGTCGCTCATGCTTTGATATACTTACCTTTCGAGGAGAGGTAAGTCAGGGCGGAGAGGTTAGGGGAGCTGTATATAGCGTGAAAGCGCTCGGCACCATTTTAAGACCACTAGACCTGCTGCTCCCAACATCCGTTTTTGAAACTCGCTTCCTGAACTCCAGTTTCTTATATCTCCCGCTTCTGTCCCTTCCTTGGCGAGGTGGCTGATTGGGCAGGTTGGTGATTCTCTTTTTCTCTCCGAATGTGCGCGTATGTTTCTTTCGCTTCCTTACCCTCATCCCCACGTGTATGGGGGGGGGGGCAACTGGACAAAGTCTGCTTCAACTTCCTGCATTTGCCTCTCTCTCTCTCTCTCTCTCTCTGTTAGCGATCACACAGTGCCACGCTGTTATGATTCCAACCCATTCTCCCATTGTCCCACGGCATTCTCTTCTTTCCATGCAGCCGCCCCCGTGCCACCGGCTTTCACCCCCCCTCCCCCCCCCCTTTTTTTTGACATGATCCCGCTTGACAGCACGCCGCGCACCCCACACGCCCGTCTGCGCCCGGCAGCCAGTGGTCGCACGCGTCGAGGTGACCAACCCTTCGCGAGCGGAACGCGCCCGACGACGACAGCGCTTTCTTAAAAAAACAAAGAAGAAAACCCAGACTGCAGGAGCTCGGCGGAACGGTTAAATGTCGCGCGGAGCGCGGCACCGCCTTGCTTATGAGAAGCAGAAATAGACTGCCGTCTGAGACAGAGCGACGACGTCGTCTCTCGGCCTTCCCAGGCAGCGTCGAAATGAGCGCGGACGCGCGTCTCCGCCCTACGGTCGTGGAAGCTGTTGAGCTCGTGGGCGTGCGGATATTCTGAATATAGAGCCAGTGAGCTTATAGCTGCGAGAAAGCCGCTTCTTTGTGGGTGGTGACTTCGCCCTTTGGTTTGTTTAGTTCATTGAGATTTCGACGTAGTGAGTCAAAATGGGCGTCCGTGACTCCGTTCGAATCGGGACGCACTGCATGCGGCTTCCGGGTTCACCAGGGCGAGTGCGACACCGCGTTAAGAAAAAGTGCAAATGATAACGAGGAGCGCGCTGCGCTCTGCGTCATGTCCTTGGGCACGATTCACGAAGGTTGTCGTTCGTAAGGACTGTTCGCCGTTTGGTCCGCCGCACTGATCGCTTTAAACGGTGCCTGTCCAGCGTCACATTTGACTGGAACCTGATCTTACGAACAGTTATATTGTAAGAAATCGTTAGTGAGAACGGGTCCTTATTCCCTTTCCTCGTGTTAAGAAGTAAGCCCAGCGAGAATAAGCCTAGCGAGAACTTTCGGGTCCACGAAGCATATAGGCGTAGGGCGCGCGTGTTGTGCGGCCACTAATATTTTGGGACAGCACTGCACAAAGTCATCAATAAGGACGTGAAATACTGGGTGGCATAATCGATGCTTCCTGAGATGAAATCGTTTTGCTAAACTTAGAAACATTGTCATGTTGATTGGTACTGACGACATGACTACTTTGCTGTTATTCGTTTAGAATTCCTAATCACGGCACGCCACACTGCATTGCATATCTGTATTTTGGTTTGGTTGCCCTGTAAAGTATGGCGCAAAATCTAGAGGGACGACAAAATAATCTCGTGTCATTTTCATTTAGTCCCTGGGCACAATATCTTATTTATGGACCAAACTAGGTTACCGCAGAAGCTGCGGGCAATGAATGTCAAAGGAGAACGCTGAAAGTATGGTCATTTAAGTATGTATTATACATGGAAGAAGATTCCGTTAGCCTATAGGCGGCGGAGAAATAGGGATCAGAAATACAAACAATGTTTAAGAGTAGTAACACCGATATTTTAACCGCCATTTGCCACCAAACTTGGCGAACAGTCATTCTGGTCCCCAATCTCGCTAGAAATTGCGGCGCATTCCTGCCCCTCACCCCCCCCCCCCCACCCCCACACCCCCCCTTTTTTTTGTTACGCTCTCATATGTACCAGTGTTGGCAGGCGATTTATTAAATTACTTTAACTTACTTTTATATCAATAAGCGCAGGTAACCTGCATTAATCTTCAATATGTATGTGGCCTTTCTTTGCTTTATTTTACCACATCAAATTTATTTCTTTTGACTTCTATGTCGCACGAAACACATAACTGGACTGGAAAACTTTACTGTGGTCCTGCGGCACTTATAAAGCAACAAGCTGAAATCATGGTGGCGTCCTCTTAGTAGCATTACGTCGCATCCAGAATGTGATAGTGCATTACGCACTGTCGCTGACCTCCACTTGTAAGCAATATAAAGGGTGACTTTCAAAATTCTGCGTGAATAAAGACTGCGAGCCTGTGGAACTGAATGGTAAACGTGTTGTGTACTGCGCTCACACATACGCTATGTGTCGTTGGCTGCTGAGCCCGAAAGTTATTGGAAAATATTGAGTACTTTCACGTACGTCACCAACGGATGCAGGCAATAACGTGGCCTGTCTGACTTGTCATATAGGCCATATTGTGGCCCCCACCGTATCACTTATCGGAAAGTTTCACACCTCAATTTAGCTGTTGGTGGCAAGTACGCTTACAAAGGTTGTCAGCACCTTAAAACAGCGCTCGCGTGTGTACGAGTGCGACTCCCTTCAGAGAAGCGAGACACAGCGCCGCCGCCGAGCAATCCAGACTCTACGATTAAAGCACTCGCGCGACAGTATACGCGCGTCTCAGAGAATACCGTTTGCCGTTCGTAGGCGAATGCTCCCCGCGCAACTCGGTTACGCAAGAGAAAGGACCCGAGAGAGAGAGAGAGAGAGAGAGAGAGAGAGAGAGAGAGAGAGAGAGAGAGAGAGAGAGAGAGAGAGAGAGAGAGAATAGAGGCGAAGAAAAATATTCGCTTTATCAACGGGAGAAAGAGCCAAATAAACCGCTGCGGTTTTATTAAAGGAATGATGCGCTTGACAGATACGTGTATATTGGTGCAGCGAGGATATTTAGGCAGTGTTTGTTGCTTCGCTGCGTAATTCCGTAGAGAACATAAGCCACTGACGAGCGCATCTATAGCGGCATAATGTACAGATGGCTATACGTATATACGCCGATGACTTGCATGTGTGCTGTCCCGTGTTGAGCAATGCATGTCGGGCGGTGACGTATAGCCTCCGTGAAACATAAGTCATGCCGGAGTCTTCGAGAAAAACCACTGCCACAAAAAAAAAGAAGAAATATGAATCTGAAGAAATATGAATGCGCCGCAGAAACCCTCCCCCGAAGCTTGCAGGAACAAATCAGGGGGTAGCAGGTCGGCGCACGGTGAAATATCGCGTGCTTGCTTGTACGTGTTCTTCGCAGCCAGGAGTGTTGAGTGGGTTCATGGGGAGAACGTGACTTCCCAATTAATAGGGCAAGGCTTAGGGTGCGTGCCTCGATGTCCTCCTCGCCCGCCGAGGAAGCGCACATTCAGGCAGCCTAGCTGCCTTTCTTAGCTGCCTCTGTTTGGGATCTGACTGCTAGTACGATCTGTTGGGAACTCGGCGCTGACGCCCGTGGTTGTACCTGGGTCGCAAGCCCCAAGGGTAGCGTTGGCCTGGCGGCCTGGGGTACAACTCGAAGCATCCGAAGGTCCCGGCAAAGCATGAGTCGACTGGTAACAACGAAACAACTTGTTTATTTTAACATCGCAAAGAGTTGGTGGTCAGGTTTGACCGAAGTAGAGAGACGGGAGAGCACTTCACTCAACAGAAGAAATCGGAGCCCTCCTTTTGGCGTCCGGGGGCAGCTGTTTTTATACTCTCGCAGTTGAGGGCAAGAAGGAACCCCTCAAAAGACGAGCACGTGAATGTACAATGGGCTAATGGTGACGCACACTGTCGTGGCGCTGCGCACGATCTCGTAACACCCTGTCGTGGCGCTGCGCACGATCTCGTAGCACCCTGTCGTGGCGCTGCGCACGATCTCGTAGCACCCTGTCGTGGCGCTGCCGGTCGGACACAATGACTGTAACGAGAAGATGGTCCCTGCTTTGGCATCGCCTGTTTCGGGCATAATGACTGGAACGAGATCCCTGCTTTGGCATCGCCTGTTTCGGGCCCAATAACTGGAATGAGATCCCTGCTTTGGCATCGCCTGTTTCGGGCACAATGACTGGAACGAGATCCCTGCTTTGGCATCGCCTGTTTCGGGCACAATGACTGGAATGCGAGGAGGATCCCTAGGCGGTCGCATCGCCGCAGACGCGCCTGGAAACACCTGGCGATGAGTGTTGCGGCGACGACGATCGGGCCAAAATGTCTGCCGCCCCGCCGCAGTCGCGCCGGCAAAACCACGTGTCGCAGGCGAAACGCAACAGACCGCCCCGCCGGGGGAAGGAGATCCCGATGGACAGGGGACTGCATCCGCTGTCCTGAGGGATGTTGCTCGATGATGCTCATAACCGAAGTCGGGCGTCCCTTGACGTTTCTTGAGCGCAGCGCACAGAGAAGGCCTCGTTCTCTCGTTCAGGTTCGCACGGGACACTGCAAAGTGACTTCGGGAGAGTTCACATTTTTGTTCTCGTTCCCGGCAAGCGTTAGAACTACGCTGAAAACTCAACCGCTCAGTCAGCAAGCACGGCACAACCCTCACTAAGCCCTGCCAGGCTCTTTCCCCTTTTTATACCACTGCCTAGTTCCTTACAGTAGTCTAGCATCACTCAGAACGCGTCCACAAATTGAAAAATTGCACTAGAAAGCATATCATCACTTTGAAACACTAAACAAAAGCAATATGTTAAAAAAAATCCTGCCTCAGGAAGAACAACATCAGTAACAAACAATTTTGAGGCTGATTCCTACGTTAGGGGCTTCGACTTAAGCCATCGGCGTTACCGTTGAGACTCCCCTTTTTGTAACGCACCTCAAAAGAATATTGTTGTAAAGCGAGGCTCCAGCGCAGGAGGCGGCCATTTTTGGGAGAGATGGTCTGCAGCCATTGGAGAGGGCAGTGATCCGTCTCAATGATAAACCTCGAGCCGGCTAGATAGCATGACAATTTCTGAACGGCCCACACGAGACATGCACACTCTTTCTCGGTGGCGCTATACGCCTGCTCACGACTGGTCAGCTTACGACTAGCATACAGGACGGGGTGTTCTACTTCTCCATTTTCCCGTTGGCACAGTACAACGCCCATGCCTCGCTCACTAGCATCGCACTGAACAATGAACCCTTTTGTATAGTCTGGCGATCGTAGCACAGGCTGGCTTGTTAGGGCACTCTTTAGGGCGCTAAAAGCTCTTTCCTTGGTCTCGTCCCAGACGACTGTTTGAGGCTCTGTTTTTCTTAGAGCATCCGTCAGGGGAGCCGCGATATCAGAGTACCTAGGGATGTACCTCTGATAGTAGCCGGCGACACCTAAGAACGACCGAATATCGGTCTTTGTGCGCGGTTGCGGAAAGTCTCGCACAGCGGCCACTTTTATTTCAGAGGGGCGGCGACGACCCTGACCAATCACGTGACCGAGGTAGACAACCTCGGCCTGTGCTAACTGGCACTTAGGAGCCTTGACTGTCAAGCCCGCTTCGCGCAGGCGGGTTAGCACGGCCCGCAAGTGTGTCATATGCTCAGACCAGGATGCGGAGAATATCGCTACGTCGTCTAGATACGGTAAAGCGAATTCTTGCTGTCCCCGCAACACTTTATCCATGAGACTTGAAAAACAGTATGGCGCGTTCTTCAAACCAAAACTCAACACTTTAGGACGGAATGTTCCCATTGGTGAAATGAACGCCGCATACCTACTAGCCTCTTCTGTAAGTGGAACCTGCCAATAACCCCTGACAAGATCTAGGGTGGAAATAAACTGAGCGCTACTAACTTTCTCAAGGCGCTCCTCGATGTTAGGGATCGGATAAATTTGATCCTTAGTGATGGAATTAAGCCTGCGGTAGTCGACGCAAGGACGAGGTTCCTTGCCCGGTACCTCAACTAAAATCAAAGGGGAGGTATAATCACTCTCACCTGCCTCAATAACACCGAGCTGTAGCATTTTCTTTACCTCAGCCTCCATAATATCGCTCTGGCGGGGTGACACCCGATACGCCTTGGATCGTACTGGCTCTGTGGAGGTAAGTTCTATATCATGAGTAAGTACAGAAGTCCTACCAGGCCTCTCAGAGAACAGACCCTGAAACTCTTGTAATAGCTGGTGTAGTTCGGTTTTCTGCTCGGGCGACAGCGGTGCTTTACTGATAAGGTCACTAATGACTTGACCGGTGTCTTCCCTGTTCGTCACTGAGCCTAGTCCCGGAAGCTCGACTGGAAGCTCTTCAGGAACGTTTATCATCATGCACACCACTGCTTCCCGTTGTCTATAAGGTTTGAGCAGATTACAGTGGTAAACTTGCTGTGCTTTCCGCTTTCCTGGCAGACTTACCACGTAGTTAACTTCCGACAGTTTCTGAACAATTCGTGCTGGGCCCTCCCACTGCACGTCTAGTTTGTTGTTTAGCGATGTGCGCAATATCATGACCTCATCGCCAACCTCAAAACGACGGGCCCTGGCTGTCCGATCATAATAAACCTTGGCCCTCTGCTGGGCCTTTGCCATTGCTTCACCTGACAACTCCTGTGCCCTTCTTAAGCGTTCGAGGAGCTTAAGTACGTACTCCACCACGACTGGGTCGTCGCCCCTACCTTCCCATGATTCTCGAAGCATGCGAAGCGGAGACCGAAGCGACCGACCGTACACCAGTTCAGCTGGCGAAAACCCCGTAGCCGCATGCGGCGCGGTCCTTAAAGCAAACATCACCCCCGGCAGACACAGCTCCCAGTCAGTTCGATGTTCAAAACACAACGCTCTCAACACGCGCTTCATGACGGAGTGGAGCTTCTCAACGGAATTCGACTGTGGGTGGTACACTGAGCTGTGTAGCAGCTTTACCCCACACCTTTCGAGAAAAGTTGTCGTCAAAGCGCTAGTAAACACTGTGCCCTGATCTGATTGGATTTCCGCAGGAAAACCAACTCGCGCAAATATGGACAGTAGTGCATTGACTATCTCAACTGAGCTGAGTTCTTTAAGCGGCACTGCTTCAGGGAACTTTGTCGCTGGGCAGATCACAGTCAAAATGTGTCTGTACCCCGTGGCTGTTACCGGCAGAGGTCCCACAGTATCAATAACGAGCCGTCTAAAAGGCTCCGTAATGATAGGTACCAATTTCAACGGCGCCCTCGATTTGTCCCCTGGTTTGCCCACCCGCTGACAAGTGTCACATGTCCTCACGAAATGGTCTGCGTCCCGAAAACACCCTGGCCAATAGTACTCTTGCAAGAGACGGTCCTTAGTTTTCTTAACTCCTAGGTGTCCGGACCACGAACCCCCGTGTGACAAGCGCAACATATCCTGACGATAGCATTGAGGCACGATCAGCTGATCGAACTCCACTCCTCTGCGGTCTAGATACTTCCGGTACAGGACTCCACCTCTTTCCACAAAACGCGCAGTTTTCCTGGCGATACCTTCTTTGACATTGCAGCGTATGTTTTCCAGGCTGCCATCCTTTTTTTGCTCGGCTATCAAAGCCGACCGGCTGACTTTTAGCAACCTATCAAGTCCGTCTGACGTAGGCGCGATGAGCAAATCAGTAGATAGCTCTTCTAACTTTCCCGCGTCGGGCATTTCCTCTCCAGTATCTGGCGCCTTTAACGTTACAGACTCAAGTTTATTCAGTTCGGGCGTGCTCGGAATATCAGCTTGCTGCGCCTCTGACCCTTTTTCGTTGTTTGATAACGTCGGCCCCGCAACTACCGCCTTTGCAGCGAGCTCCCGAACCTTCGATCTGGTTAAGGCCTGAACACTAGCTTCACCAAACAAAAGCCCCTTCTCGCGCAGGAGGTGATCGGACCTGTTTGAAAATAGGTACGGGTACTGGGGTGGCAGCATAGATGACACTGCCGCCTCTGTCTCAAGCGCTCCGAAAGGTCCTTCAATAAGCACTTTTGCTACCGGCAGACACACGCTATGAGCTTCCACGGCTTGCTTGATCCATGCGCACTCGCCCGTGAACATATGGGGTTCTACGTAAGATGGGTGAACTACATCCATCGTAGCTGCGGAATCGCGAAGCACTCGGCACTCTTTCCCGTTCACGAGGAGGTCTCGCATGTAAGGCTCGAGAAGCTTCATGTTCTCGTCCGTGCTGCCTATTGAAAAAAACACAACTTTTGGTGTTGTTTCCGGACACTGCGCCGAAAAGTGACCCGGCTTCTGGCACGTATAACAAACGCCCGCTCGCCTCATCTCGAACCGCTTTCTGCGTTCGGCTTCGGCTGCCGTCTCTTTACGTTTGGTCGGATTGCTTTCACTCGCATCCTCACTACGCGTGTCCCCCTTAAATCTCATGGGCGTGAACCTTGGCCTCTCAGACTTGGAGCCAAATTCACCCTTTTGACCGTCCTTAGCTCCGCGAGCTCGACGCGTCACAAACTCCTCGGCTAGCTCAGCGGCTCTAGCCACCGTACTCACGTCTGGCCTATCCAAGACCCAGTATCGCACGTTCTCCGGTAACCGACTATAAAACTGTTCTAGCCCGAAGCACTGCAGAACTTTATCGTGGTCACCAAACGCTTTCTCTTCTTTGAGCCACTCCTGCATGTTCGACATAAGCCTATACGCAAACTCTGTATATGACTCACTTTTGCCTTTCTCATTTTCCCGAAACTTCCGACGGAACGCCTCCGCAGACAGCCGGTACTTTTTTAGAAGACTCGATTTCACTGTGTCGAAATCCTCTGCCTCCTCTCTATCCAAGCGAGCGACTACGTCGGCCGCCTCGCCGGGTAACAAAGTGAGCAAGCGCTGTGGCCACGTTTCCCGAGAGAACCCCTGCTTCTCGCACGTTCGCTCAAAGTTAACCAGGAACAAACCAATGTCCTCTCCAAGCTTAAACGGCCGCATCAGGTCAGTCATTTTGAACAATACGCGTTCTCCTGCACCGTGTGCCTGACTTCCATTACGAGCGCGTTCCATCTCTACCTCAAGACGCTTCATTTCCAAAGCGTGTTGACGGTCACGCTCTTGTTGCTCTCGCTCTTTCTGTTCTTTAAGTTCGCGCTCCTGTTTCTCTTTTTGCTCTTTAAGTTCGCGCTCCTGTTTCTCTTTTTGCTCTTTAAGTTCGCGCTCCTGTCTTTTTGACCTCTCCTCAATAGTCTCAAGGCATTCCGACAGCTCGTCATCCTCAGCCTCTAACTCAAGAATAGCCTTTATCAGTTCCGGTTTTCTTAGTTTGTCTGAGACATCCAGACCCAACTCTCTTGCAAGCTCCAACAATTTCGGTTTGCGCAACGACTTCAAATCCATGGCTGCTCTGAATGCTGCTTTCTCTACTGCTTACTATTGTCTTGCCGCAACTAACCCGGCAGCAACGACAACCACAATTACCAGCTCTGTTTCTAACACTAACAAAAGCCTGGCAAAGCTCAGAAGAAGAAAGTCCCGCACTCACCAAACCTCGCAGGCAGGAATTCCGCGCAGTCGTTCCGCTGCAGGCAACCAGTCGTCACACAGGGCTCGTTGCACTGCTCCCGGATCGTCGTTGAGCTGCTCAGCATACCGTCAACTGCATCTCTTCGCTGCTGGCCTCCGTTGTCGCGATCTCGCCGCTGGCAGACAGTTGTTTGAAGTCGTAGGCGATCTCACCGCTGCCAACCAGATGTTTGGGATCTGACTGCTAGTACGATCTGTTGGGAACTCGGCGCTGACGCCCGTGGTTGTACCTGGGTCGCAAGCCCCAAGGGTAGCGTTGGCCTGGCGGCCTGGGGTACAACTCGAAGCATCCGAAGGTCCCGGCAAAGCATGAGTCGACTGGTAACAACGAAACAACTTGTTTATTTTAACATCGCAAAGAGTTGGTGGTCAGGTTTGACCGAAGTAGAGAGACGGGAGAGCACTTCACTCAACAGAAGAAATCGGAGCCCTCCTTTTGGCGTCCGGGGGCAGCTGTTTTTATACTCTCGCAGTTGAGGGCAAGAAGGAACCCCTCAAAAGACGAGCACGTGAATGTACAATGGGCTAATGGTGACGCACACTGTCGTGGCGCTGCGCACGATCTCGTAACACCCTGTCGTGGCGCTGCGCACGATCTCGTAGCACCCTGTCGTGGCGCTGCGCACGATCTCGTAGCACCCTGTCGTGGCGCTGCCGGTCGGACACAATGACTGTAACGAGAAGATGGTCCCTGCTTTGGCATCGCCTGTTTCGGGCATAATGACTGGAACGAGATCCCTGCTTTGGCATCGCCTGTTTCGGGCCCAATAACTGGAATGAGATCCCTGCTTTGGCATCGCCTGTTTCGGGCACAATGACTGGAACGAGATCCCTGCTTTGGCATCGCCTGTTTCGGGCACAATGACTGGAATGCGAGGAGGATCCCTAGGCGGTCGCATCGCCGCAGACGCGCCTGGAAACACCTGGCGATGAGTGTTGCGGCGACGACGATCGGGCCAAAATGTCTGCCGCCCCGCCGCAGTCGCGCCGGCAAAACCACGTGTCGCAGGCGAAACGCAACACCTCGCAGTACATTTCGGGCTTGCCTCTTGCGTAACAGTGGCACATGCCCGATCTGCGGCATTGACCAAGAATGATCACATGCCCAGTATTCGAAGAATAAAGTAGCTCAAGGAATTTATGAAAACGAAGGAAGCCGTTTGTTATGCGCTCTTAAATTAACAGGCGTGTGCGCTTCAGAGATATCATAGGAGCCGCGCGCCGTTATATGTGCTGGTTTTATGTCGTGCTTTATTGTTTTATAAAGGAAAACGGAGGTGCGCTGACTGGCACTAATCTGACAGCCCAAAATCCATGCTATATAAAAGTCCGTGCCACATCCGGTGGCACAAGGGCAGCTGTCCGAGTATGGAGTAGGCCAACTGCAAGAAATCTAAGAAAAAAGAAAGCCGTGAACTATTATGCGCCATTCCATTAAGAGTTCTGTGTGCTGTTAAGAACGGCCCGCTGAGGTGCAAGTTTTGCCAGCCAGCTGCGACAGCGGCGACGACTTTTCCTGGAAAGCCAAACGTCTTCACTGAGTCTACTGTGTACCAAGGACAATACGTCGAGTCCGCCACTCTGCGTCGCGGGATGGCCGAGATGAGTTCGACGAACCATGCAGGCTTTGTGACGGAACACGCCACCGCCGACCCGATCTGCTGTGAGCAAGGGAGTCCCCGAGGGAACGTAGTTCGAGGCCCCTTCCCACGCACCGTTCCTGACGTCAGCCCCGAGTTCTGCGAAGACCGTCTGACCTCGGTTGGGGACCGTGAACCTGTGTGGAAGTGTGTGTGTGTAAGCCGTCCCGCAAAGAGGCGGCTCGTCTACGGTGCCTGATCGGACGTTTCCCTCACCTTGGGATCGAGGGAGGACCGAGTGTTTATAAACCGCTGTTGTGCGGCTGCTCAGTGTACTTTCTCTCGCAGTCATGAGTGTACTTTCTCTCGCAGTCATGCTAGACTGATGAACTGCAACGTCCTTCTGTAGATACTGTAAATAAACCCATATTCCTCGCTCTCGATGAGAAGCCGTCCTTCCCTTCAACAACGTCCTCAGCGTGGATAAGTTGGACGACGGCATGGGCCAGCTACCATCTAATTCATGCCCGACTCCAATCTTGCCAACTGGTTACGAGCAGTGGGATTGACCTCCCAATCCTTGCAGTGCTTAAGATACACTTACGAGGCGACATTATATGTGTAGGTTTTATGTTGTTATTTATTGTTTGATTCCGCAGAACGTAGATACACTCCCTCTCAGTATACGTTGTTGGTCAGCAGTCAGTTATGTAATCTATTCGACGAGAAACTTATGCAAATACGCACTTACGTATATGCTTACACCAAAACCACGCGGTACGCGTATACGTATGGGTTGACAGAAGCGGCCGAAATCAAGGATGCAGAAGCTCGGCGACTAGATAAGCTCAAAATGAAAAAAAACTCAACTTCTTCCTGGGGGGAACTGCGCTGACCAGCTGAGACTCGCAGGAGCAGCGATGGCTCATCCAGCGGCCCCGCGAATACTGGCGCGAGCCAATAGGTTCCTGCACTAGTGGGTCCGTGCGCCGTGCGCCGTGCGAGGAAGATGTCTCACCTAAATACAAGGTTTCCCTCTCTCTCTCTCCCTCTCTCTCTCTCTCTCTCTCTCTCTCTCTCTCTCTCTCTCTCATCAGCGCAGTGAGACGGACAACACATACCATGAATCCCACGGCGTTTCCACGCACGACCAGATGCACTCAGGGTTATTATAGGCAGAGCCGTTTTAGCTATACAAGCCACTTCCTAGATCATTTACCCAGGAAGCAGCCACTTCCTCGAAACATCCTCGAACCGATTCACATAACCGAAACCAACCTGCGGCATCTACACCACTTCTCACCGACCTTCTATTCCAATAGATGCCCTTTATTCGGCGTCCCACCTACATACTAGATTTCATACAACGGTGAAGTGTCAATACCCACCTAAAGGCATCGCTTCTCTACACCCTCCCTCACCGACCTACATATGCAATGGAAGGCCGTGTTGCGCAGCGGCGAACCTAGGGCCCTGCTGGGGCTCAACTGGCGGGCCCACCGTGCCGGCCGGGGGCTATACTGGGGCCCCGGAATCAGACCACAACAACCGGAAATATGATGATTTCTCTCTATTTCCTTCCGAGAAATATGTAATGCATAGGGTTGGTAGTATCGATGAACAATTAATTTATTAAAAGTACGCCGCAAAACGCTTAATCCTCATGATGTCCACCTTTAATTTAATCGACTTAATCGATTAGCCATGTTCGATTAATTGTTTTTTAGAGTTTGGCAGGAATAGCGTGAAAATTTTGAAATCGCATTAGAATGGCGGAGCACGACGAGTGACTGCGCGGCTGTGGTAGAGCGATTGTCGACTGTCCTTGCGAGCCCCGAGTGATACCGAGCCGAGCGCTATCCCCTCTCTCTTCCTCCACACGCCGCCCGAAGCCGGAAGCCTGAAACGTTCTCGCGATTCATGGCATACTACAGCAACCCAGTCGTTGATCGTCGTGCCACTCCCACTCCAGTAAAGACGTGGCACAGCGCTCGCGCCGGTTTGGCGCATTTATTTGACATTAGCGATGGAGTTCGCATGTCGATTCCAGCAAATCTGTAGCTTCCGAGCATCTATCCTCGCGTGCTGGTTGTGTGGTCACTTAAACAACGCGCCGGCTTTGCCCAGCCACCCCAGCCAATTGGCATTCCTTCGCTCTGTATAGAAAAGAGCGTGTGGCTTAAAATCCTAAACCAGTAATTTTCTTTTCCCCTGTGCATATTGCAAGTTCTGGCCACTATTGTGCCAATTCTATTTAGTATTTCAGAAAGTAAAGATTACTCTTTACCAAACTTTATACACTTGTATTTCCAACGTGGTTCCACCTCTAAGACATTAGGTTCATACAAATAAGTTCATACAAAAGTGGATGACTGTGTTTCAACCTTCTTAAAGTGGCCGGCAAAAATTTCGATTAATCAATCAATCGCATAAAAACCCTGCATCGAAAGCGATTAATAGATTAAATGCTAAAAAGATGAATAATTAATCGTTAATCGAATAAAAAAGTTAATCGACAATACCTAGTGATGCGCAGGGCAGACAACCGGTGAGAGTTAGAGGATGGGTGCCAAAACAAGGGAAGCTCAGTTGAGGAATGCCGAAAACTATATGTAGGCGGTACGATAAAATACGAAATTGCAGGCAAACGATATGGTCAGCTTGCGCTAAACAGTGAAATCGGAGATCGCTTGGAGAGGTCTTCGTCCTGCAGTGGCCATATACAGTCTGAAGAAGAAGAAGATGATGACGAGGAAGAATACGGAGGAAGGAAGGTGAAGTTGACAAGTTTTCAACTACTTTAAACCAATATTTATACAGGAAAGGTCTGACGTTATCGCCTCTGTGTCCATACTGCCAAGTAACAGAATCCCTAGATCACTATTTTTTGTTATGTCGCCGATACAAGTAATTGAGAAAAAGACTTTTCGAAATTCCGAACGATAGAACTTATAGCGCAACAAATTGTCGAAGATGATCGCTTTGCAAACTTCACAAAGCCGCCCGAAGCCAGAAGCATGAAGTTATAGGCAAGTCCACGGGTACTAACCGTCATTTCCATTTGCTGACTGGACCGCGCTTTTCTAGACACTAGCGCCACATTTCCCCCTAGCAGTTCTTGTACGAAACTGTACGACCGCACAAAGTCCATGTAACGCATTGGGCGCGCATTCTTCCTGGCATACTGCCAGAAACATACTGCCACATCGAACTTTCGCTGGTGTGAAGGCGCCGGTTTACTGTGTGACATTGATCATGTGCGGAGTTATATATATATATATATATATATAACTATATATATATAACTTATATATATATATATATATATATATATATATATATATATATATATATATATATATATATATATATATATATATTGTGTGTGTGTGTTCTAATCGCGCAAAGGATAAAGAATTCATGGTAAGCCAGCACGAATTCATGCATACGGGTGTCCTCTGAAAGTCACTCGCCATTGCATTCGTGACTATATAATTCGCGACTATAATATAGCCGCGCAGAAGCGAATGACCGAGACATTCTGACCTTTTAGTGGACCGAAGGTGACGAATTCCAACGGCTACGTACTGATTGGAGTTCACTCACGAGTGGCATCTTGTTTTTACGCCTCGATTGCTTTGGACAATGCCCGCGCAATGTTTACGGATTTCGTAAAAGCCTCTGATAACGCGGCGCGCCACTATTGACTCACAGTAGGCACGTCGCTGTAGCGATATTGTTACTTGAAAAAAAAAAAAAGGCATTGCTTGCTCCGTCTTATCAATAGGATGCTGAAGATAACGGATGCCCTCCTGTGCTTCTGACCGCTTAAATACACTGTGTAGTGCCACGGTGCTTAGTCTTAGCCTAATGCCAACGACCCCATAGACGTTGCTTTTCGCCCACAGTATGTGTTCGAGAGTTTCTTATTTTTTTTTTTTTGTTCCGACACAGACCGAAGTAGGGCACTCATGCACGTATACGTGCGGTTCCCGCCCATGGGGCTTTCCACACCGATATCGTGTATACGCGCACAGCACCATGTATAGTATTTGTCGTGTCAGCGACCAGGCCTCTTGGCTGTGGACATATACCGGCAGACAAGACCAGTATTCATTTGCCGAAACTATAATTGTGAACAGTATACTCATAAGTACTGAAACAGTCGCTTTAATACCTGCGATTACCAATTTATCCCGCCCCAACAAAGTTCATCCAGTGAAGACGAGTTTCGACCCATTGGTAGTAGGAGTCACGCTGTTGTTCGTTTTAAGGAAACAATTTCTCTCTTGCGTGATAATAGACCTGAAACTCAGGACGGGTGCTCGAAAGCTGCTCAAACGCTGTTAGCGGTAGAATGCGTTGACCTCGGCCCATGGAAGTCGTCTTATTCCGGTAAAACCCCGAAAGCTCAGGCGTGACTTTTGCGAACATTTAATAACGAAAATAATAACGAATTTAAGAATGCGTTCTTTTGCGGACTAGGCGTTGTCTATCGGGCATTTAAGAACGCGTTCTTAAATTCGTTATTATTTTCGTTATTGAATGTTCGGTCAAGCCGCCCCAAGACCTAAGCCCGACGACTATATCTCGTAGCGCTCGGCGCAATGTAGCTAACGCCTTCCTGTAGAACGGCATGTTCAAAGAACTGATTGATGCAATGACAAGCTTATACATACTAGATGTTTAATACGTGTAAGCTTGTTCAGCTGTTCAGCGCTCAGGCTAGGAAGACGCATTTGTTTTTCAGGTTTGTGTCACGATGCTGGGCGCTGTTTCGTACATTTACGCTGATACGTTTGAAACGGCAGCAAACTGAGATAATTATTTCTAGTATACGTTTCAAATTCATCTGGGCAATTTTTCTGTATACCATTAGCAAACTTTGTGGCGAGTCTCGGAAAGTTGGTCATCCTTTACTGTGTGGAAACGGGTTGCAAATTCTCCGAACAGTGACGTTCCATCCAAGTGAATGGACCTTCCCACGGTATATGTATGTGATGTTGGGGGAGCATGGCATTGGGAAACAGAATGAACGTGACACTGCAGGCGCCGAGGAGTTGTGTGAATCAATATCGTTGGACGACGCTTTTGAAGGATTGATCACATGGCGCAGAGGGTGACGAAACTTGTTATTATGCTGTAGCCGATGCTTAACTCAGTCGTACACTCTCGGAGATAACGACTACATAGGCTAGAATTGCTGATATATGGCTCTCCTTTTTCCTCAATTAATTTTCCTTTAAACTCGGACACGGAAACTTTGTGCGAGGATTTCGACATCGTCAAGAGTGAGCTGCTCACATTAGCAATTCATGCGCAAACAAGCAGTAAGCGATGGCACATTAGGAAAAAAAAAAAGTCCAAATGATTACGATACTCCCTAATGCGAAATTCGAGCGCAGCTGTATGCGTGTTGAAATTTCGCTATATATTGAGGCAAAGAGTTAGAGACCAAATCACCGCACCGACTGGCAGGGGCCAGTGCCGTCAGCTCCTTGGCAAAGGAAGGGGCATATACGGGAACGCTGGCATGCATGATGAGCGGCATCGGAGCCAGCTGTGGAAGAAGACGACGAACGCGCGAGCAGTGAGTGGCACGAGCACGTTCGCGTGGTTATGCCGAGGAAGGCCGACGCTCAAGCCAGGATCACGGGCGTATGACAGCTGCGCTCTATTAAAAAAAAAAAGAAAAAAGAGAGAGGACCCATTCCACTCAGTGAAGATGGTTGGACAGCGAAGATGTGGGGGGACCACCACCTACGATATGGCAACCAGACAAGCATTAACTTTGGCGAACATTCTACTTTGTAACAATCGCCACCACTGCTTAGTGGTCACTATTATATAGGGTTAAAATTTTACAGTTTTAACCGCAGAAACGTTCTTTGCCAACGTAAGGTCAATGCACGTTCCATGTGTGGTTGTTGGCAGAGTGGCATCGGTGAAGCACATCAAGGCAAACTCGTCGGCAACGAACTGTAGACAAACCATCTGTGTTGTGGCTTGGCAATGTCCACGTTAAAATCAACGACAATGATCTCCGGTGTGGTCACTTGCCAGTGCCGAGAAGTGCGTTCGCATGAAACACTCGATGCTCAATCTGAGCGTGTTAGAGGAGGTGTACGTACATTGTGTCCTTACGGGGCTATGAGCCGCATTTTTTTGCTTGCTTACAGGGGTATGAGCCATTGCTTCCGCGGGTACGAGACATTGATGACCACAGTTCTGGACATGTTGTTCTCCATGATGCTTTATTGTTTGCTGGGGGAGATACGAGCCATTGCTGATGATGGTAGTTTTTGCTCGCACTTTTTTGTCCGCAAACACGATTGTGCCGTTGGGGGGTAGCGGTAAACAGCTGCGCTGCAGCACGACGGTAGCAGTCGCGCTCTCCGAATATTGCGTTTCAATCGCTGAACACTGTAAATTTCCGACGCTGCTTTGCTATGGTTTAGTAGTTCTAACATTATTGAAGGAACCTTTAATACGCAAGAGTTTCGTGTCCCATGGGAATTGCCTGTGTTCGCCTACGCAGCTGTAACAGCTTCGGAGCTTGGGCTACGAAGGCGAACACTCAGGTTTGCGGTCGCCATTTTGCCGTCTTGTCAGTGCATCCGTCTTCCTTTAGGGTATATTTTCCTTCCTCGCGCTCCCCAACCCTAGTTGCGTCAGGTACAGGACCGTTTGCTGTGCATCGACGGCGAACGCAAACGCACCGGTGTGTTCACACTTGCCGCCGCCGGCGGCTCTCGTCGCGCTAAGCTGCGTGAAATGGAGCATGACTGAAGAGTGGGCTAGATTCTAAGACACTAATGTTGAATTCCAATGGCGGAGTCGGAGTGGCCGACGGACTCCGCGAGCGAGCACTCGATGCGGGCGTAGAGCAACGCCTCCAAATCCGCGAGTGGAACACAACCGGCGCCGCCGGAGCAAGGCGGAAGCGGAACTTCTATTGCCGAGTTACCCAGGATGCCTTGCGTGTTGTCATTTTCTTCCGCTGTTTGCTCCCAGCATCGGCGTCACTTGTCGCTTCAGCGCCGTTCACTTGTTTCTTTAAAAGTGCGGAATGGATATCTCGCCAAGCGTGCAGCAGCTTTCGCTTCCTCGCGAGTTGTGACCGGTGGCGCCTCCCAGCAGACAAACGTGGTAAAGGAAATACGTCACGCAGAGTTCCGGTCCGCTCCGCCGATTTTGGTGGATCATCTTTTTCTGCTCCACGGAGCGACTCCTGCTCTGAATCCACTCCGACTCTCTCATTGGAACACTTTACATCCGCCCTCACTCTGTCATTGGAACAAACTTGCTCCGAAACGAGCAGAAAAACTTGCTCCGACTCCGCCATTGGAATTCAACATAAGAGTGACGAAGCACTGCAATGATTTGAATAATTGCAATTGAAGTGCAATTATTTAATACAATTAATACAATTAGTGGTCAAAACCTTTCTTGGCAATCGTTCAGCTCACCTTAGATTCGGGGATATTAAATCAAAGAAGATGGATCTCGGTGACAGAGGGACGCCACAAGGGTCGGTCTTGTCACCTATGCTTTTCAACCTGGCCATGTCAAAAGTGGCAAAGGGACTAAAAGGGATAGAGGGCACTCACTTTACCATTTATGCAGACGATGTGACTATATGGACCGCTGAAGGAAGTATGGGACATGCGGAAAGCAGACTTCAGAAGAGCATTTATGAGGTAGAGTCTATTTTAGAAGGCATGGGACTCAAATGCTCTGCTAATAAGTCTGAACTCCTTGTACTCAAGAACAGAAGAAGGGGTAGAAAACCGAGGGGATACGTTCCCGAGGAAGAACCCAGGTTAGTACTGACCACGAAGGCAGGCGAATCTATTAAGCAAGTAGAATCCATTAGAGTCTTAGGGTTATTCCTGGAGGCAAACGGGGCAAATGGAAGAACAATACGACACATCACAAGCAAGACTGTGGAGGTAATAAGACTGCTAAGGAGAATCACTAACAGACACAGAGGGCTGGGAGAGGAGAGCGCCATGAGACTGGTCCACGCTTTCGCCTTGTGTCACTTCTCATATGTAGCTGGGATGCTCACTTGGACACAGACAGAGATAAACAAGTTGAACAGATTAATTAAAAGGCTAGTCAAAACAACAGTGGGGTTACCGATTAACACTCCGGATAACAAATTAATGAAACTCGGGCTCCACAACACAATAGCCGAGATAATTGAAGCTCAGCAAATTGCCCACAGAGAGAGGCTCTCTGGAACAAGGCCAGGTAGAGCAATACTAGAAGAGGTAGGATGGTGCCCAACCGAATCCAAAATTTCAGGTGAAGGCACAGTAGAACTAAAAGATAGCATAAGAAAGGTAATCAAGACGACTCCTTTCCCCAGAAATATGCACCCGGTGCACAACCTGGAAAGACGAAAGGCAAGGGCCAAAGCTCTCCTGCAAGAGATAGAACACGACAGAGAACATGCGGCATTTGTAGATGCTGCGTGGGTCAGAGGAAAGAAAGCCTTTACGGCAGTAGTAGTAGATGCAGATGGTCTCACTCGGGATGCTATTACAATCATGACTAAAGACACGACAGTCGCGGAACAAGTAGCGATAGCATTGGCTTTAAGGAATAATAAGTGGACGAAGATTTACAGTGACTCTAAGATGGCTATTAGACACTTTACCAATGGCTTTGTAACCAAAAGGGCTGCCCAGCTGATCGGTGAGTTGGACAGCCAAGAGATCGAAATCCGCTGGTTTCCTGCGCACATGGGGTCTGTCGATCCATCTCGGAAGAATTTAAACGAGATGGCTAACGCAGCTGCACGAGGACTTACTATCCGTGCACTACGCGACCAGAACCTTAATAATATACAGGAGGAGAACAGGGACCAATTACTAACATATAATGAAATCACGAGGCATTATTACATCAACAGAAGGGAATTCCCAGTGCCACACGCTAAGCTCAATAGAGCTCAAGCGGTGACTCTGAGATTGTTGCAAACAGGAACTTATCCAAGTCCAAACTTTATTAACAAGATATATCCTGAAAGAGAGATACCAATCAATTGCGAGAAGTGTAATGGCATCATTACTCTGGATCACATGCTTTGGCAGTGTCCTGTGACTTTCACAGACTGTGACAAGGAGAGAGACTGGTGGCAGCGAGCCCTACACAGTGGAGGTCTTTTCGATCAAGTACAGGCCGTCCAGAAGGCCCATGATACGGCGGTAAAGTTAAACCTTACTGTCCCGACGTGGGAGCCGCCTGCGTCAACCTAAGGGTTGATCTTCAGGACATTAAATAAAGTTCATCATACCATACCAATGGACGGAGGAGGAGAACTTACCGACACATGTGCGATCGGCGAAGCAGCTCAAGAAGGGAGACGTACGTCTCCTTTTTTGTCCATAATTTTAGTGCGCAGCTCTTAGGCATCCGTTCCTGCGTTGACCGTCAGCGTCGGCTTAACCGAGCGAGCGAGCACAGCGAAGGATGAAAGAGCGAATGCGGAGCACAGCGGGGCATGAAGGACGGCGATAGCGAAGAGAGCGCGAGGAGGAAAGCGGAGGAGGAGGGTATGGGGAAAGCGTTAAGGCTCAACCAGACGTACGCGTTGGAACCCGTCCGCACACGCCGCGCTGATCGCCGTCGCGCCGCGCCCGGCGGAGGAAGAGGGCGCGCACCCAAACGATGCAGGAGTTGCCGGGCGTCGCCGCGCGTTTTGTTCGCGGCGGCGCAGTGCTGATAGGTACCGTGTTCAAGGCAGCACACCCTTCGCTTAACGGTCACGTTAAGCAATGTGCTAAAGATGGCAATGAAACACAATAAGCTTTAAATTAAAATTTGTTTCTATATATATTGAGCCCTTGTATAGAGCGCATACAAGTGCTCTACCTCGTGCTATGTAGGACGCGTCGTATACGTGCCAGTCATCTCAAAGAAGTGTAATACAGTCGAACGTCTTTATGACGAAGTGTTTTAGGCGTCCGAAATCATTCGTTATACAGGTCACTTCATTATAAAGGTAGCGCAGCGCACAGCTCACACAAGAACAGGGACAGGGTTATTCGTTCGTTATACAGGTCATTCCGTTCCGTAAAGAGGTGCTCAACTGTAGTTGGCGTCGGCATGAGTGAAGCATGCGTACGGTTCGAACATCGCACAGCTGTGTGTGTTGCGTCAGCGGTTCGATCCCACGGCCCATGCGCGAATTTTCCGAGTTGTGCGTGTTATCGCTCATAACCATTGCAGTCACTCTGCTAATCTTTGTAGTCTTCTGACAAATACTTTGTGTGTGTTTAGAAAGAGTTCATTTCGACAAGAGGCGACACGAACACCGAGTCAATCACGGCACAATTCCACCAGGATGATAACATATAAAATAAACGAACGTTTGTATACACGGCACGTTTTCAATGTAGTGACCGGGTCCTGACTCATTATGATAACCTATATAAGCGTGTTTAGAAAAAGTTTATTTAAACAAGGAACAATACGATCACTGAGTCACAATCCCACCAGGACGATAACATATACAAGAAACGAAGGATACACGGCACGTTCTCAAAGTAGTGTCCGAGTCTTCACTCATTAACATATAACAACATAGACCCACGGGAAAGCACACTTAAACATAAACTAATTGTCACATGCGTAAAATGATGATCAATATATAGTGGTACATAACGGTTGTCTACAATGATGATATGACAGAGACACTTTACATAATTTTTAATTGATGCTGTGAGTTGTGTATGCACAAAAATTGTCATGTATAACAAAGCACGCACACACAGAAGTTACCAGAGCGCTGCAGGAGAAGGATACCGCCAATGCATACAGCACACGCACAAGCCTCATGTTATCACGCATAACCACGGCAGTTACTCAACTAATCTTTGTAGTCTTCTGACAAATACTTCGTCATGGTATGATTAACGAGAAAATTAGAATAGTCTTCATGCAGCGCCTCGGCAGCACCGAAAGCCTTTTAGCTCAATATCTCCCATGCAAAGCCCTTAAAGAGCAAAAACGGGACGTTGAAGGCCATATTTGTGCAAGAAAGCGCCTTCTGAGAGTCGGGGGAAAAAAAAGAAAACGTAGTTTCGCCGGAAAGGCTAAGCACCTATTGCGGTAAAATTAGTGGATAGCTGTATGAAGTAAGGATAGTAGTTTTGGCGGCCGTATAAATTTGTAAACATTCGCTTACTAACTAAATTAACAATGATAGAATGTGTGAGTGGGACTGAACAAGGACGTAGGAAGAAACAGACTCTGTGTGTCTGTTTCTTCCTACGTCCTGTCTTTGTGTATCTGCTTCCTTCTACGTCCTTGTTCAGTCGCGCTTACACATTGTATCACAGATTCAAACCAACTAGCCCGCCATGCAACGTGTTTTAACTAACCAGTGCAGTGTCACGCGCGCACAGGTAAACATAAACACATCTCGCTTGATGAGCGCGGAAACTCGCTGTCAAAATTCTGGAGTGAGGAATCGCGGCAGCAGCAAGCGAACTGACCTTCAGGCGTCTCTCGCTTCAACGCGAACGAAACGTTGAAAGCACAACGCATACGAAACTACCGGCACTACGCGCACTCCGCAAACATCGCAGATCGCTTTGAAGATGAGGCCCGCGCGGGCGTGCACTTTAACCACGTCGCAAATCGCTTTCAAGACACGCGAGCGCCGACAACGCGTCCCTACAGTGTCCGCCAAAGGCGTCTACTACGGCGCCCGCGATTCGCGTGGCCAACACCGTAGTAGACGCTGCGGTTGTCTCCACTCTGTACGGAGTGGCGGGCGAGGAAGACATCGAGGCACCCTATCAGCTGCAGGAGGAGAACGCCCTTCTCTCTCGCCTGACCCCCCCCCCCTTCCTCGTGCGCGACAGGAGAGGGCACGAATCCGGGCCGCGTATTTACAATAGCTACTAGGTACAACGGGGTGTGGCACTTGCGGAGACACTGGACGTGTGCGCGCATGCGTGAGTAAGAGCGGGTGCGAGTCAGGAAATGTGAAATATGTGACTCTGCCTAGCGGTGGCGTAGCCAGAAATTTCGTTCGGAGGGGGGGGAGGGGGGCTGACGTTGCCGCTCGGCCTCCTCCTTAAAGGGAAGCTGAAACGGTTTTCAAATTCCATGAATTTCTGGGGTTGGGAAGAACAGACCTATTAATTTACGGTTCTGAAATTTTTTCTTCGTTTTGTTAATATAAGGGGCGGAATTTGCTGTCTAAACCCCCCTCCCCCGCGGACACGCCCCCGTCGCTTCCCGGAGTGACGGGTGAGGAGGCCGCCGGAGGAGAGAACCAGCGAGAATGACGTCCTTCCCGGGGAGCGTTCCGGCGGACAGGCGTGCTGGCATGTGCTGGCGGGTTTCCTTCCGTCCTGCGCTTTACTAAACGACGCTACGAGAGATCTGCCGCCGCTGGCGTTTGCTTTCTTTTGCGATTTTCGTGAACTGTGCTTCCTTTCTGTGCTGCATGAGTGCCACAGCCAAGGGCGCCCAACATGCCCTCGTTCTGTGCACCATTCAGCTGTGCGAACACAGGCGGGCGAGACGATGTGGTGTTTCACATGTTCCCGAAGGACAAGAAGCTTGCAGCGCAGTGCGTCCGTGCGGTGAGAAGAGAGAATTTCGTGCCGAGGAAATCAACTGTGCTGTGCTCGGACCATTTCCGCGACAGTGAGCTTGATCGACAACCGCGACAGTGATCATCGCGACAGTGATCATCGGAGCTTGACAACGATGCGGGCAATCGGTATTCCAATTCCGGTGTTCCGGTGCCCACATTGATGCACTCGAGAAATGCGAACATTTGCAGCCATGAATGTCTGGTAACACAGTTTTAGCGTAGCCGGATAGCCTTACGACCAATGCGGAAACGCGTTGTTGCTAGCGTTGCTAGGCCTGCCTGGCGACATTCGACGTACGGTTGCAGTTACCATAAAGTTACCGTGTTTACCACACGGTGGTGCTAAAACTGCCTAATGTCTGTATGTCAACACTAGCATGCAGCACGCATACCGATTCTTGATCGAGCCACAATCGTAAACTCGTCGAACCATAGTCTGAATATTGCACATATAATCCCCCTGGCCATCTCGATCTGGATGTGTATGATAAGCAACTTCATGACTGTACTAGAACTGTATGTGCGCGCTTTGAAACGCGGTACTTATGTTCGTGATCGTGTGTCAACACGCAAAAAAATACCGAACTTTAGTCAAGCAACGGCAAGGTGCTTGACATCGCGGAATTGCACCCGTGTTTACAATCTAATGAGAAGTTAGTGCTTCGACATTCTTCCAGCAGCAAGTTCCCAGTGACTCTTTAGCGCCTTTTTTCTCCTGTCATTGCAACGTGCAGCTACATGAAAAAAAAAACATACGTACCAGCTAATATTTTCAATGCGCGAGAAGCTGCACACATCGTTCTCTCTGTTGGCACACTCAACATCGTCGTTGCCGCCATCGTTTTCTGTATCGGCTGTCGGTTCGAACATGTAAGGCGAAAATACAAGCTGTCCGAGACAGCGAGAACGTTCCACAATGCTTACAACTCATATGTGAAGTCAGACCAGAACAGCGTGCTACGCTCCGAAACGGCGGCGCCGACGGGTGATCCCCGTGAATGACGTCACAGCGGTCCCGACCAATCACGGGCAACAGCGGCGTTCGCGCGATGTCCTAGCTTAGGCGCTGATGCGCGTTTTATTGCAAAAAACAGCCGCTTGCGTTTGTTTCCGCCCTTTATAAACTAGATATTCGTGTTCAGTGGATTAAAAACTGTTGAATGCCGCAGGGAACTCATTTTTTCTTTCGAAAAGTGTTTTAGCTTCCCTTTAAGGGGCAGCTTTAGATTGGGTGCTCGTATATAAATACATGTAGAAGGAGAATTCATTTTTCTCTGCAAGAACTGCACCAAGTTGTACGATTGCATTTAAAGGGAAGCTGAAACGGTTTTCAATTTCCATGAATTGCTGGGATTGGGAAGAACAGACCTAATAATTTACGGTTCCGAATTTTTTTCTTCGTTTTGTTAATATAAGGGGCGGAAATCGCTTTCTAAATCACCCCCGCGGACACGCCCCCATCGCTTCCCGGAGCGCCGGGTGAGGTGGTTGCCAGAGGAGAGAACCGGCGAGAGTGACGTCATTCGCGGCGACCGAGCGGCCGGACCGGCGTGCTGGCATGTACTGGCATGCCTCTTTCCGTCCTGCGCTTTACTGAACGACGCTACGAGAGATCTGCCGCCGCCGCCGCTCACGTTTGTTTTCTTTTTGCGATTTTCGTAAAATGTTCTTTCGTGTAGCTGCCCGTCGCGGCAGGTTTACGTGCATGCTCGCGCGAGCAAACGCCGCTGGCACGCTGCGGCGCTGCGGCGTATTACTGCGTGCGTTTCCGTCTGAGACGGAAACGCTCGCAGTAATAAATTTTGGTGACCGGACTTCGTGCGTAGCTTCCACAGCGTTGCACCTGAGGTATGAAATGGAGTATAGGCTTGCCTAGTGACATTCAACGTACGGTTGCAGTTATCGTGTTTACCACACGGCGGTGCTAAAACTGCCTAATATCTTTATGTCAACACTAGCATGGAGCACGCATACCGATTCTTGATCGAGCCGCAATCGCAAAGTCGTCGAACCATAGTATGAATATTGCACATATAATACCTCTGGCCATCTCTGGATCTGTATGATAAGCAACTTCCGTGACTGTACCTCGCAGCACTGCATGTGCGCGGTTTGAAACGCGGCACTTATGTTCGCGATCGTGTATCAACACTCAAAAAACCACGGGACTTTAGACAAGCAGCGGCAAGGTGCTTGCAATCGCGGAATTGCCCCCGTGTTTACAATCTAATGAGAAGTTAGTGCTTCGGCATTTTTCCAGCAGCAAGTTCCCAGTGACACTTTAGCGCATTTTTTCTCCCGTCATTGGAACGTGCAACTACATGAAAAAAAAAACATACGTACCAGCTAAGATTTCCAACGCGCGAGAAGGTGCACAAATAGCTCTCGCTGTTGGCACACTCAACATCGTCGTTGCCGCCGTTACCGCCATTGCCGCCATCGTTTTCCGTATCGGCTGTCGGTTCGAACATGTACGGCGAAAATACAAGCTGTCCGAGACAGCGAGAACGTTCCATAATGCTTACAACTCAGCTATGAAGCCAGAACAGAACAGCGTGCTACGTTCTGAAACGGCGGCATGCGGCGGCGCCGACCGGCGACTGCCGCGATTGACGTCACAGCGGCCCCGACCAATCACGGGCAACAGCGGCGTTCGCGTGATGCCCTGAGGCGCTGGTGCGCGTTTTCTTGAAAAAACAGCCGCTTGCGTTTGTTTCCGCCCTTTTTGAACCAGATGTTCGTGTTCAGGGGACTCAAAACTGTAGAATGCCGCAGAGAACTCATTTTTTTCGAAAAGTGTTTCAGCTTCCCTTTAAAAGGAAAACTTAAATTCTAGTGATTTTTGGTTTTGAATTTTTCATTTAGGCTGTCACTTCTTTATTAAAAATTGGCATAAATCGCAAATTTTTAGAAAACGAAACTATCAAGTTGAAGACCCTGTAACTCAACAACGAAAAATGATATTTAAATTCTGTGAATTGCATCTAATAGTATATCTACAGCGGACAAAATCCTTTTGTTATACATGATTCTACATGTTCTAAAAAAATTAGTATTATGGAAATACGGCTTTTGCAGAACCCTTGTACACAACGTAACCAATTCACGTAAGATACCAATTTACGTATCAAATTTGTCTGCTTTGCCTGTTTTAACAGATGCCGCTTACAGAACCGCAATATCTGTTCTTGATGCAGACCTATTAATATGTAAACGTCGTGCTTCTACTTTTCTCGAACTTTCAAATTTTTCAAAATATCTTAAACAGAATTCAGGCCCTAAATCGAAATTCCGTTCCCAACAGACACTAGAATTTAACTTTCTCTCTCAAATGCAACAAATTTCATTAAAAGCGATCCAGGGGTTATCTCAGAAAAACGTTTCTGCGTTTTACATGGATTTGAATAGGCCGCGGTCAGAGTTGGGCCCGAGCTAAAGCTTCCTCTTGAACAATTTGTCGAGGGATCAAATACATGAATTCACGCACCAAATACTGCATTATCATTGGCAAAGATGCTGCAAACTATTTCTTGAATGCTACGCATTATCAAAACAAGTAAAATATGTATTTTCTCATAAAAGAATGTACTTGCATGTACCAAACATTGTGCCCAAAATAACTGATATCAATGCTTCCATATTTTTTAGTCTATCCATTAAGTAAAGAAAATGTCACACGAACTGTAGAACTATATCAGTTCGTAACCAGCAAAGCACGGCATGCCTCTGATATGAAAAATGTAAAGGCCATGAAATGAACAAGTTGAGGACAAATCTGTTAATGAAAGTTTGTCATTCAAGAACCTTATTTACATTCTTGTGCATATGCAACGGCCAATGAAAAATCTCAGTGACGCTGTCATTTATTCCAATATTTTACGCAGGAGCAGGTGTCACCGGTCGTGTATCGTGAGTAATTGCACCGAAATTATGGACGCAACACAGAGCACGAATAAAAATTGGAAGACGCTTAAGCTTCGCCTTCAAGAGTGGAACGCGACAGCGTTCCCGTCGACCCGCCAAGGGGTGTAAGACAATGGGCTACGGCGCAGCGACTACGCGCCCCGCATCGGACGCGGTGAGCGTCGAGCAACGCAGCGTTCGGCGCGACAACGAGATGTGCGCCTGAGCAAGCGACGCACGCCTGAGCCTTAGAAACAGCTCGTTTCTAAGGCAACACCGCGTTCACTAGAGGCGCTTTTATATCGCTTTGAAGCATCGAACTCGTGGCTCACATTCTTCTTCCGGCTACCGTTCGGTGCGGACGCGGAATCATGTGCTCCAGCGGAGCGGCGATAGCGGCCTCTGCAAGCCGCGGAAACAGGATTGAAGACAATGACGGTCAGGACTACGAGATCATTTTGCCTACATTGCCCACCGGACGTGTTGTGGTTAATACTGTTTTTTTGCACGGCGACGTACGAGTTAGGCCCTACAGGGTTGAGGACTTCCGCGACGCCCTAGCCAACGCTGGTGCGCTTCCCGATGTGGTGGCGTTGGGGGCGTACCAAATCAACCATGTTTGGGCGGTGACTCTCAACAGCACCGAAGCAACTAAGAAGCTGGCCGCTCTCAAGGAACTGGAAGTAAAAGGACGCCGCTGCATTATCTTCGATCCAGATAACCAGCAGGTGAAACTACGGCTGCACTGGATGTTGCACGGCGTGGCGGACGACGACATTCGGACGGCTCTCGCTGCTTACGGCAGCGTATCCGAAGTGACCCGGGAGCGATGGCGTGTCTCAGGCGTCAAGGAGAAAGGGTCCACAACGAGGACCGTGCTCCTGAAGCTGAAACCCGGTTTGAAGGTCGATGACCTACCTCACCAGCTACGCGTTGCAGGAGAGTTGGCCCTTGTGGTGGCGCCTGGGCGGCCTATGCAATGCCTACGTTGCCGTGGTACGGGCCACGTTCGACGTGAATGCAAGGTGCCACGGTGCTCAAAATGCAGACGCTATGGCCATGTTGACAGCGATTGCGTCCGCACATATGCGGTGGCTACGGAGCCGGCATCGCAAGACAAGTCGACGGAGCTGCTGATGGACGTCGACGAGGCGGAGGAGGCAGCGAAAGGAGCCGAGGAAGTGGGCAAGCCAGTAGGAATGACCGACCCGTCGGGGCTTGCCAGTGGTGACACAAGCACGTCAAGCAACGGAGAGACGCACCCCGATGAGAAGGAATTGCCTGCCGGCGGTGACACAACCAAGTCAAGCAACGGAGAGACGCACTCCGACGAGAAGAAACTGCCTGCGTCTCGGGCGAAGGCGTCGGAGAATGGGAAGAGCGTTCCGGCACCCAAAGTCGTCGAACCAGCGAACAGCTCGCCGAACGCGGACCCGAGCGGCGGCCGCGCAGTCAGCGTCTCCGCGCCAGCCAAGCGCCCTTATGGCCACACCGGCAACGAAGGGGATAAGGTGGCAGCCACCAGCGTCGAGGAGCCGCCTGCGAAAACAACTCAAGCCAGGCGGGCCAGTCTTCGGCAGCGACCTAACGTTTCGTCTGAGAGGCGAACCGGCGATACAGCACCTACGCTGCAAGGTTTGGAGCCTTCACAGGGTGGCTCCGGCATCAACGATGGCGTCTAGCCACGCGCTAGACGCGGAGGGTAAGCACCATGCTCTCGGCCTTTTCACTTCCTTGCGAAAATGGCTCCTGCATCTCCGTTGAAGGTAGCTACACTTAATGTCAGGGGCTTGGCAGGAATGAAAAAGCAAAGTCAGGTGTATCGGCTTTTAACGGAGCACGACATTGATATATTGGCCGTGCAGGAAACAAAAGTTGACGGTGAGGAGGAGACCGGGAGCATGGTGCGACGTTTCACGTCTAGATTCTATGCTATTGTAAGCCATGCCATCGGCACATCTGCTGGTTGTGTCCTTTTTATCAAGAAGTTGCCGGCTCTGGTCGTGCATGCTGATTTCTCGTGCTTGTCAGGTCGGTGTGTTGCTGTCGATTTCACACTCAGCGATACAGAATGGCGTGTTTTATGTTTGTACGCACCAAATGTTGTGGATGAAAGGGTCGATTTCTTTAGAAGTGTTGAGCAGCGTCTCAGCTTCGATAAACAGCTGATTATCATGGGCGACTTCAACTGTGTGCTGAGTGCTTGTGATAAGACTAGTGATCGGGGGTTCAGGGACGCAAGTACTGAGGTACTGTCGCAAATCATAGACAAATGGAACCTCGAGGATGTGGCGGAGTGTATGCAAGGCGCGGGGGGTGTGAAGTACACACATTTCCAGCGTGCAAGTCATGCCCGTCTGGACCGCATTTATGTAACGTTGGACGTGATTCCAAAATGCTACAGTTATCAAGTAGTGCCGGTGTCTTTCTCAGACCACTGTTTAGTAGAGTGCGGGATTGGGGCAAAAAAACGTGGCAGTGCTTTTAGCTGGGAACTGTGGAAGATAAATAACAAGCTGATTAAAGACGATGCTTTCAACCTTGCGGTAGTTGAAGAAATCGGCAAAATAAAGCCGAATAATGAACTGAAAACATGGCAACAGTGGGAGCTTTGTAAGGAACAACTTAAAATAAAAGCAATAGAGCGGTCTTGTTCTATGGCGTACGAGGAGAAACTAACTGAACGTAATCTAAGGTCTATGCTTGCAAAACTGCTCGAGAAAGAATGCGAAGCGCCTGGTAAATGGATCGATGACATTAGGAAAACGAAACAAAAAGTTGAAGTGATAGAAGAGGAGCGCTATCGTGGTGCACTGGTCCGGGCGAGAGCGGAACATGTAGCTGCTGGGGAGACTCCGTCTAAACGAGCGCTTGGAATTGAAAAAGCCCACGCTCGTCGAAATCACATAGACAACATAGAATGGGGAGGCGTCTTATCGGATGATAACGAACATATTAAGCGTGCATTTTTTCAGTACTATCAGGCGTTGTTCGCTTTACATGTTGCCGACACGAACACGTTTAAGGATAAGTTCCTTGGGGCACTGCCGCGACTCAACGATGAGCAGAAGGTTAGGTTAGAGCTGGCAATAACCGAATCAGAGGTAGAAATGGCGATAGACAATTTAAATCCTGGTAAATCGCCAGGACCGGACGGGTTAAGCGCGGCGTTTTACAAAGCTTTTAAGCATGGAATCGCGCCAATATTGACCGTAGTGTTTAATGAAGCTTACGAAATTAACGAATTGCCTCCGTCTTATGCAAGATCACACACTGTCTTAATATCCAAAACTGACGATGCAGAGAAGCTACGACAAGTAACAGCGTACCGGCCAATCGCACTTACAAATGTGGATTACAAAATTTATATGAAAGTTTTAGCGCGAAGATTACAGTCAGTAATCCAGGAAATCGTTGGACCGCATCAAACGTGCGGGATTAAGGGACGATCTATTACGACTAATATTCACACAGCAAGATGCGTGCTGGAGTGCTGCGATATTACAAATAGCCGCGTGGCCATCTTGCAACTAGACCTTGAAAAAGCTTTCGACTGTGTCGCGCATGAAATTTTGCTTTGCATACTAGATCATGTTAACGTTGGTTCTGTTATTCGCGAGGGTGTCGCCCTGGCGTATCGGAACTGCACGACGCGATTGATCGTTAACCAGAGTCTGGGTGCCCCCATTAGCGTGCAGCGGTCGGTACGCCAGGGTTGTCCCCTTAGCCCTCTTTTGTTTTGCATCTACATAGAGGCGATGTGCTTAAACATCGTGAAAAAGCAGACAATTCCCGGCTTTCGGTTGCAAGCAGCGGAAGTCAAGCTGCTGGCATATGCGGATGATGTGGCGGTTTTTTCAACGAGTAGGGAAGGCGTAACTGAGGCTATTAAATGTGTAGAGAACTTCTGCCAAGTCACAGGCAGCAGAGTGAATTTAGCAAAATCACTAGGGCTCTGGCACGGAGAATGGCAATCGACGCCCGACCGCTTTGCAAACGTGTCCTGGGTTACGACCCCAACGAGGTACTTGGGAGTACCTCTAGAATGCTACCGTGATAGTGCGACATATTGGACAGCGCAGACGCATGATACACGTGGAAAAGCGGAAAGGTGGAAAGGAACGAACTTATCGATTTTTGCTAGAGCAACCGTGTGCAATCTGTTCTTTATTAGTAGGCTGTGGTATGTAATGCAGGTGTTACATTGTGCAAGGCTCAATGTACAGAAGCTGCATCGAATTTTCGCCATTTTCGTGTGGGATGCGCAATGGGAAAGGTGCAGCCGGACAAATCTGTTCAGAGGAGTCAAGAATGGTGGATTGGGCCTGGGACACCTTTTTTTGCGGCAGATTGTTAACAGGTTTCTTTTCCTTCGTGACGTCAGCGATCCTTTTTTGCGCACCGCATGCCAAGTAAGGCTCGGGCGCGCGTTGCCAGACTTTGTTGTTTCAACCGAAACACTCACGGGAGGCTTTTTTGGATATTTTAGAGAAGTTGTCGCAAGTGTACGATTCCTTGCAACGAGGTTTTCAAATGAATATTTATCTACTGTGAAAAAGAAAAAATTGTACAAGGATTTGTGTGATGTCGTTCTGCCGGAGCCAATGTACAGAGCCTTGTACAGTGGAGGCCCTGGTAGGGACGTGTTAAAGAGAGTAAAAAGAATGCAAGTTGCGCCAGGGGTTAAAACCTTTTTTTTTAAATTACACACTGGAACGTTGCCAGTAAAAATGTTTTTACAGGAAAAGGGCTTATTTCTTCCATGGGGATCTCACTGCCTTATCTGCAAACAACCAGAAACGATAGATCACGTTTTTCTTCATTGTTGGGGAGGGGTATTTTTTTGGGACGTACTACAAAGAACGTTAAAGAAACAATTTCCCCTCGACCCTCATGGAATACGGTATCTACCCATTACTAACGAGGATGGGTTTCCGTTTGATTTAATAATGTTAATTGGCCTCCACAGTATTTGGCGCTCTCGAATGGCAGGATACTACTGCGATCCCGACGCACGACCTACGCGAATTTATTTCCGTGAAACTGTGCATCGGTTTGTTGAAATTTTGAAGGCCGGCGGCGATACCCCCGAGTGGCTGTCAAGGGTGGAGCCATTGATGGCTCTAAATGAATTTTAATGTGGCGAAGCCAGCCCCCTACCAGGCTGTTTATGTCAATACGACGTGTTCATTGTATCTTTTATGTTTTGGTTTGTGTATGGCTATTGCTGTTCTTTCTTTGTCAAAGTCAGGCAATAAAGAAAAAAAAAAAAAAAGAACTCGTGGCTCAGTGGTAACGTCTCCGTCTCACACTCCGGAGACCCTGGTTCGATTCCCACCCCGCCCATCTTTGAAGTTGCTTTTTATTTATGAAGTGCCTGCCGTGATTTATCGCTCACGGCCAACGCCGCGGACGCCGACGCCGACGACACCGGCTTTTCTGCGACACGAGCTCCTTAACGCTATCGCGTTAAAAAGCAGGAGTTTTGCTAATTATACGAGGGCCAGCCAAATGAGAGTGAGCCAATGCGAACATATGACAAATGGCGTACCTTATTTAAAATTAGTCTCCATGAACAATTAGACATTTGTCCTATTGACTAACGAGTCGCGTGATTCCCGTCTCGTAAAACTCCTTGGGTCGCTGGTTCAAAAAGTCTGCAAATAACTCCTTCACGTCATCGTCCGACCCGAGTTTGGTTCCCTTGAGCTGTTTCTTCAGTTGACCCAAAATGTGGAAGTAGCAAGGCGACAGGTCTGGCTGTATGGCGGATGTTGCAGCGTTTCCCACTTGAACTTTGCCAGTTTTGTATTAACTACATCAGCGACGTGGGGACAGGCATTGACGTTGAATATGACCCCATTCGTCGATTTTCCACGTCCTTTGTTCCTGATTGCGACACGCAACCGATCCGGCGTTTCACAATATGGGAAAAAATTAATACTCTCTCAATATTTGGCAAATTCTATCAGTAATGGCCCCTGACAATATAAAAAAAGTCAACACCTTTCCAGCGGAATTGACGGCCTTTGCTTTCTTTGGGGGTGGTGAATTCGAATGTTTCCACAGTAAGCTTTGCCGTCGTGTTTCAGGATCGTAGTAATGGCACCATGGTTCGTTCCCGATCAAGACTGCAGACAAGAAGTCGTCGCCCTGATTGTCATACCAGATTAGATGAGTCAAGACAGTGCCAAAATTCTCCGTCTTCTGCTGGTGGTTCAAAATCTTGGGCATATATTGCGCACACAAGAGCCGATAACCAAGATGTTCATGACTTATGGTGTGAACAGAAGCGTGGCTGATGTTCCCACGCTCTACCAGCTCATAGATGCTTATCCTCCGTTCTTGTCTAACCAGCTCATCAACCTTTGAAACTGTTTTGGGGGTGATTGCACGGTGACCTTTGCACGGTCTTGGATCGTCTTTGCAACTTTCACGTCCTTCTTTGAACCGTTTGCTCCAACGCCTCACAGCGGCCAATGAAATGCAATGTTCAACGTACATGGCAACCCTAGGCAACTAATTTCTTTTAAAGAAACACCTTCAGCTGTCAAAAACCTCACAACACCACGCTGCTCAACTTCTGGAGCGTCCATTGTATGAGAGCATTAACCCAGTGTATGAGAGCATTAAAGAACATTTATCCTCACACCTGCATGTCACTTTAGTGTGCTACGCGCATGCGTCGCAGATAATGAACCGAACTATTATTACGAGGGGTGGGTTGGCTTACTTTCATTTGACTTGCCCTCGTACATTAAAAATGCGAAGATACAATGGAATATACAAATGCGAAGATACTGCTTGATAAAGGGCAAAAAAGTGTCACTGGAAACAAAGCTCACTGCACGTATCTACAAAACCTCGCAACTAGATATTTAAATATACGTATAAGTCTACAATAAATATACGTATGTCAGAAAAAGTCACTGTTATAATGTGTCAAACAAGGCAACTAAACATGTTGCGCAATCATAGATTTACAGATCACAGAATCCTAAGGCCCACCCGCCCTCCTTCCACTTCCCCCGATATATAGCACGCGACGGAAGGCGGCGCGCTTGCTCCCCGCTTTTCTCCTTTGCGCACACAAGACAGCCTCCATCGTCGGGTCACCGATTCCACCCCCCCCCCTCTACGCTTTCCCTCGCACATACAACCTTGCGGCGCGCGGTCACGATGTTATCTCTTTAGGACTTCATACGAAACATGAGGGCGACGGCAGGAATGCGCCTGGAGTGTCCATATAATTGCTGTCGCAATAATATAATAAGAGTATCTGGCAACTGAAGCGTCCCGTGGCCCATTACTTTCCGCAAGAAGTAACAAAATCGAGCTTTCACCATGCGACAATTGGCTGCGCCGCAACAATGCATTTTTTCTTCCTTTTGAGGGGCGGGGCCATCGAAATTAACAAACGCAAAGGAAAGTATGTTGGCCACAATCGAATGCCTACTTTGTGCACCTAATGTGGCTACCTTAGAAATATCGCAGAAAACGTGAGGTGCTTGGTCCACCGAGAGCCATACGCATATTTCTCGGTATCCTACACCGGCGAGACAAGACTTTCCGGAGAGGTTGCGCTCAAGCGAACGCGGTGCAATCCGTCGAGTCCCCACAGTGGTGGCAGCCAGCGACCTTGGCTTCTTTTTCTAGTCTGCTAGCCAGAAAGCGTCCAAAACTCTGGAAGGCGAAAATCCACTCGGCCAGAGAAAACCGAACGCGCACCGAAGTGCGCAGCGCGGTAGTCGGAGCAACGCCAGAAAAACGCATGCGCTCTGGCTGGCTCTGGCAGCCCGCGGGTAGGGTAGCGAGAACGAAAAAAAAAATAAATAAATAAGAGGCTTAATGTGTCGTCGCAAATAAAAGTGAAAGTAGAAAAAATAAATAGGAACCTAGTTACCTTGGCTCACTTTAGTGTCTTGCCATGGATGCTTTGGAGTAGATGAAAAAAAAATTATAATGGGACATGACGGCACAAATGAACCACCACAACGTTTCGTCTCATCGGACCTCGCTGCGTGCTTTGTCAACTTGTCTGATAGTGTGTTGATTTGGCTTGTCTCGTTGTACGTCCTGATGTAAGATTTTAGAAAAGCCAACGAACCTTTGGTGTCAAATGTTTATAACAACATTAAAGCCACAAAGTTCCGCAATTGAAAATCTAAAGCCCAACTTTGGAAATGTCAGTGCACCTTTCACATCAACGGTTTATGAGAACTTTATACCCATGAAGTTTCAGAATTGACATCCATGCGCTCCGTAGATTCCGCAGCCTCCGCGATATGCCACGACGAGCCCGCTCGCCATCAAAACGCCTTTGAAGCTTTGTGCTCGGATGGGGCTCGTTGCGTTATGTGACTCCAGGTCCATGGGCGCTGCCACGAAATCCAGCCCGAGTTCGCAATGTTCGCGGCGAAATGTCTTTTCGAGCGTGAAAAAGACATTCTAGACAAAATTCAGAATGATTTCCGGCGCCGAGGGTTGCTTTGGTCGGCTGTGCATGAACAGCACGAAAAGATTTCCGGGGGGAGGAGGAGAGCTGAAGCCCCATAGGCCCCCCCCACCCTTGGCTACGCCCCTGCTGCCTAGACACTACGAAGTTTCTTAGCGCGTGTTGTATGCGTTTGTCCCTATGCGCGTCGGTGGTCGCCCCGCATACATCCTGACAGATTCACAAGCCGCCTGTCGGTTATACCTCAGAGGCACACTTCCCAGGTGCGTCACTGATATCCGGGGCCCCGGATTGACTGAGGACCATGCCGTCACCTGGTGCCCGGGGCACACGGGCCAGGGGGGCAACGAGGAGGCGAACTGCGTAGCTCGAGGACTTGCTGGCCGAGCTGCAGAACCCTCCTCGGGACCCCCTTCAGATTACCATGAGAAAACCATCACTGGCAGGCAGATTTCGGAGTACCAGCGCCTGACCAGACGGAAGGGCGCTCCTCCCCATCCCAACTTAAGCAGCCAACAAGCCAGGGACTGGCGCCGCCTTCAAACAAACACATACCCGCACATATCGAGACTGCACGCAATCTTTCCAGAGGTATACACAACAGGGATATGTCCCTGGTGTAACGACCACACAGCCACCCTGACACACATTACTTAGTAGTGTACGGAGCGCCCAGCCCAGGCAGTATCTAGGCTGGTGAGCTCATCACAAACACTCACGACGTGGTCTTTGGAGGCACGGCTTTCCGAGCTGGCACTGGGAAGCCAACTGGCGACCCTGGACCAGGCCCGGCGAGCCGCTACGGCCAGTGGGGCTCTACAAGAAGGCTCCACCCGAGATTAATCCCACGGAGTTCCTTCGTACAATAAAGTTTATTCTTCTTCTATGCGCGTCGGCAGAAGTCGCAGGGCGCGGTATAGTGCGGAACTTAGCGTCGCATGCAGGTTGACGGCTGGACGTAACTATATCGCACTTTTTACTCATTGAAACAACGTGCCATTATTTCGGATTATTGGCGGCGCCTCCAGGACACCAAAGCTAGAACCCGGACTGGTCCTTGGGTTGGGGCTCGCCGAGGCCTGCGCATGCCAGGGGTGTATAAGATCGGCTGTCCGATTATTCGAACACCCCCTAGCACGCTTCGGCCTCCGCGGTCCCAACCCATGGGCCGCCCTGCTTCCCAGCTTTGATCCCCCCGCTAACCCTTAGGTGCCTTGGAGATTTTGCGCTGCCTGCTTTATTATAAGCTCAGGTGCTCTCCTGAGGCCTCCGTTTGCCGGTTACATGTGCACTCCTGGAACAGTGCATGTAAAAAAATCCTATATATCGTTGCGACGAAAAAAGCGACCGGCGACTTATACAGCACCAGTCAGAACCTTGCCCCTTCGGACACAGCGATCACCAAAAGGGGCGTCTGTGCCCACTGCCTCACCGCAACAAACTGGACCGCACTCCGCAATGCCGGCATGCCTAGGGGACAAACGCATACAACACACGTTAAGAAACCTCCTCCGTAGTGCCTAGGCAGACTGACATATTCAAGGAGCAAAGGCCCCCAGATTTTCTCGTTCGCACCAGCTCTTACTCGCACCTGCGCAGAAACGTCGAGCGCCGTGTGAAACGCCACGCCCCGCTGTACCAACTATAGAAATTGTAAAAACGCATCCAGGCCGCGTTCCTCGCTCGCGCACGCGAGATTGAACCTCATTCGCCGGCTCACCCTCACACGCTTTCGCTCTCGCATACAGCATACAGCGCGCGGTGACCGTTTTATCGCCGTTGGACTTTATACGGAACCTCATGAATGGTGACGCCGATGGCAGAAATGCGCCTGGACTGTCCATATAATTGCTATCGCTATAGAAGTACAGCCAGTTGCACCCGCTGAAAGCTGTCAAAACAGCGAAGCTGGTGGTCGTCTTTTCAAGTTTCAGCTCGTGTTCAATACGATTTTCATGAAAGACTTTCGTCTCGTTGTCGTCGCTTTGCTAAATTCGAGCTCCGGTTCCGGATGGCGCACACTCTTCATCTGCGCGACGTTGTGATCGAACCACAGTCTAGCACACACTTTGCAGCTGTGGCCGCACTCACGGTCGAGGAATTCTCTCTTGAACCGTCCCGTCCATCGGCACCTTCCGTGGGAGGAATCTCTCTGCGTCGACGTTTCTGCTCGGCCTCCTCCTCTGGAAGTTGGGAGTTAGCTTGCCTCTGCTGGCGCTTGGCTTGGGTTGCCTTCTCTTGAAACTGG